>NC_045558.1:28744103-29061603 GCF_009769535.1 Thamnophis elegans
TTAGCAAAAGAAGTTGAATCCATGCTTAAAGAACAAAATATTAATTAAGTCACTTGCTCCATACACAATAAATATGCCAGACTTTAGAATTATTGTTTGAATAAGTTTAAAAGTACAAGAAGAAAGTAATGTTTCCCTTCTATTCATGTCAGCATGAATATAATGTATAATAACTGCTCTGAAGACAAATCCCTCCTAAATCATAGACAATTCTAATTAACCAGTTTAAAATGCCTTGGCAATTAATATTGTCCATCTTTTTATAACCACAAAACATGTAATACTAAAATTGCTACCATTATTAAATATGGAGTTAAAAAAAAACCTTTGATCCAGATATTTCAGTTCTCTCAATAACTTGTAATTTTATGAACATGGAAGTGGTTATAAGTGTCACACTTTTTACATTCTGCATAATCCTTTGAGATTGGATTATATCAAAAGTTATGATTGTTTTCTTAAAATAAGCTCTTAGAATTAAATGTATTCTTATATAAAAGTGCAACCACGTATAAGCTGTTCTAAAGACTCAACAACAGAATTAAAGATTACAGTGGATAAAGGATAAAGAACTTGAACCTTAAGTAACCTTATTACTACACACAAACACACACATATACACAACAGCGAGAATCTTGCTTAAAAAGGTGGCAAAACTGACTGTTTTAATTAAACAAAGGAATGTATCTAGCTTTGTTTATACTTGGAAACCACTTCTGGACTTTTTGCTTAAAACTGGAAAAAAATTAAACATTGATTTTCGGTTTTGATGTTTAGAATAATTTTCTAATTGTAGAAATAACTTTAAATGTTGTGAAGTCTAATTCCAGTTTTATTATTTTTGTAATCTTCTATATCAAAAAAGTCAGAAATCATTATTCCTTTTCTTCTTGTTTTTTGTTTATATGTTTTTAATTTATTTTTGAATTAAAAATATTCATGAAACCCATGAATATAGGTTTATTTATTGTAATCTTGAAATACAGATACTTTATGATTCTGAATTCCCAGCATTTTGCAAGTAGAGAATGAATAACCAATAATTAATGGGAAAAAGTAGTCACTTTAATTTCCCTTTCTCAAAAACACCTTACCGATTGTACTGGATGTACTCATCATTGCCTACCACAAAATGAAAAGCAGTCTTCTTTTTTTCTGCCATTGTTTTCACTGCTATATTTGGATCGATGTTTTTTTTTTGGGGGGGGGGTGACACACTTATTCAATTGACAATCAAACCTAGTTTAATTCTATTGAAATAATTCTAATCTGTATTTTTACTTAAAATGCTAAGCTAATAAAAATTATACAAAACATAGCATTATCTTTACACAATATTCCGGACATGCTAAGATCTTTCCTAATTTTTTTCTGGTGATTAATTTAAATAGCCTTAAAATTATATTTAAATAAATGAAACACAGCTACAAGACATCAGATACAAAGTGCTCAGTTATTTTATGTTTGCAAAATATAAAACAAAACAAATGACTGAGACGCCAAACAGAATCCTCAATATAATTAATTTAAAGGCACCATCTAGCCTGCCCAATTTTGCAGGGAGCTCCTGAAACTGAGGTTCTAGTTTCCTTTTCTACATGGATTATCTTGCATGAATTATTCTACAATCAATCTCCACACATTTTAGAGCTCTGCTGCAGGTTCTAGTGTCACTATCTGGGTGCTCTGTGATAAAGTTCTGTGTGAAGAGCATCCTCAAACCAATCTTATACTTTCAATTGTCCCCATTTGGGCAATACATATGGAGAATGTGAGATTGGCTTGTGTGTGTAGATGGGGCATGTTTATTATTAATTGCTATTATTTACATCCTATTATGCAGTATAATAAGCTTCCCAAAATATGTGACAAGCAATCTCAGGATTGTAAATAAAAATGCAACTGATACTATTTAAAACAAAGATGTATACACCTTTTGCTTATTTTCTTCCCTTTTTTGTAACTAAATATAGAGATATCAAGAAAAAAAATAGTCCTAGCTTGGCTGAAGACATTAAGAAACTATCTGAGGAAAATCATAAAAGAAGCCAGCCACACTACATAAGCAGCAACAAAGCAGGGCATTGGAGAACTCCGTTGTTTCTCAGCCTAAGAGCTGTGGTTTCAACACCAATCTGCACGCAATTACTTCTTCCTGTCTTTGTTAACTATTTACAGAATACAGAATAGAGTTGGAAAGGACCTTGGAGATTTTCTAGTCCAACCACTTTTTCAAGCAGGTATACTATATCATTTCAGACAAGTGGCGGTTCAGTCTCTTCTTAAAAGCCTCCACTGATAAAGCACTAACAACTTCTGGAGGGAAACTATTGATTATTCTGTTAGGAAATTTCTTCTTAGTTCTAGTTTGCTTCTCTGCTTGATGAGTTTCCATCTGTTGTTTCTTGTCTTACCATCTGATGCTTTGGAAAATAGGTTGATCTTCTTCTTCTTTGTGGCAACCACTCAAATATTGGAACATTGCTATCATGTCACCCCTAATCCTTCTTTTCTTTAGACTAGTCATATGCAATTCCTGCAATAGTTCTTCATATGTTTTAGTCTCCAAGCCCATCTTTGTTGCTCTCTCTGCACACTTTCCAAAGTCTCAACATCTTTTTTATGATGTGGTCACCCAAACTGGATACAGTATTCCAGATGTGATCTTACTAAGATTTTATAAAGTAGTACTACTACTTTTCATGATCTTGACTCTATCCCTCTGTTTATGCAACCAAGGATTACATTATCATTTTTGGTTGCTGTGGCACCTACTGGCTCAGTTTAAGAGATTGTCCACTAGGACTCTAAGACACCTCTCACAGTTACTGCTTTTGAGCCAGGTTTCACATAATCTGTGCTTGTACATTTGGTTTTTCCTGCCTACTTGTACGAAACAACAACAACTTTTTTCTCAACTCACAGGCTCCTGCATGGTTTTATAATATTTCTTTATAATGTTATAACTATGGAGTTTTATAACCACCACAAATCATTTTGGAATTGGTAGTATATAAGCATAATAAATAATATATAGCTGAAAAATTACAGACACTATAGGAAAGGCACCTTCTGAATCTAAGCTATCTATTAATAGAAGGTCTATATACTCAGGTTGAGATGCCATGAAATAGGCTGTTGATAGTTTGCTTTGAATTATAATTTAAAAGTCCTCTTCACCTTACTGGTGGCAATTTTATAACGATCTTAATCACTCTTCCCAATGACATCATTTGAGAAGGAAAGGATATACAGTTAGTCATGGTTGAAGAAGATAAATCTTCTGAAGTAAAAGGAGAATCTGTGTTCTATTCCAACTGTTCCATATTCTCCAATAACCACACATTCCTGCCTATGTCTATTTTCCTGGATAATATCACACCATTCACTCTGGTCAGTATAAGCCAAACATAACTATTGCTTTCAGAAAGTTCTCAAAATGATGAATTGTCAAAGGGAATTGTCAAATTGTCTGCCACTTCACAGAACATAAGTCTGAAGATCCCCTCAGAATGACAGTTTGGGGACAGCTTGTACTGTGGGAAATTGATCCAAAGAGCCACAAGCCTTCTAGCTATTGGGAGAGAAGGTTAATCATCTACTCTGAGAATGTGGACATGATCATAACTGAGAATGAAGTATGATGTTGATCTTGTTCTTGGCTTTCCTGAATCAATGAAATATTGTCATGTTTACCCTTGTTAAGCCATATTTAGTCTTTATTGGGTGTTTCTTGCATTGTTCTTAATAGCAGCAAAAAATTGGCATAATCTTCATTCATTACATGGTTCTTACATTTAGAAAGTAAAGATATTGTATTTGTTAGATGCTTTTGGCAATAATGTTTTTATTCTCACCCAGGAATATGTCCCAGGAGCATATCTGCCAATAATATATTAAACTATACAATGCTTAATTTTTTGTCCTTGAAATAGAAGCTTGAATTCTTTCTTATTAATGTTTAATTATTCTTGAGGTTTCAAACATTATTTCCAATTATGTTTATTCGATTGCATTCTTCTTTTCTTGTGTCATATCCGTTATCGGGTGTTGGTGATCATGTTGGTGATCATATTTTTGTCAACAGCTGCATGAAAAAGTGCTGCTGAGTTTTGTCCAAATCTGTCCCTTAGGTTTTGAAGCTATGATGTTCTTTTGCCTAAACCTCATTTGCCTTCAACTTTTCCCTGGAGGATTAAGTATGGTGTATTTTTTGGGGTGTCTCATCACATGTCCAAAATATTCTATTGCATTAGAGCATTGATAGAACTGAGCGTTAACAGCAGAAGACCCTAGATTCATTTCATAGTATTGCCCATCACAAAGATGCAACAGCAAATGATGAGAAAAGTGTCTGCTTAAAATACTGAAAGCCAAAGTTAGATTATATAATAGGATCTCTTGCAGGATGACATAGCAGGAAACAGTCAGATAAGAAGGGAAATAGACATGTCAGTAGAAACTCCTAAAATGGCAGTATCTGAGGGGGAGCTGGCAAGCCTTAGATCATGACGAATATCTTTTAATATTCTAACTGTATCTCTTCCCATAACTGGTCATGTTATATACAATGGCCTATACAAAATACATTTTATAGGGCATATCAAATTTTTCACCTTTAAATTTCCAAACATTAAGAGTGCTCAAAAATTGTGACATGACTTGGGGATTGTAGATATATTTTGGTCAATTAATATAATTTAGATGTGCTTGGTAAGTAACTACTTAAATATCACAACTTTTTATCAATTTGTTTCACTACACAGAGACATATAAAATCATTAACAAATAGTTATATAAGGAATAGATTAATTAAAATCCATTAATTAATGGTAACCATATTAAACATTCTACATATTGTGTATGGGAAGATCTAGTTCAATGATCATGAGTTGTTCATTAAAAGCACATTCTGAAAGTTCAGTTTATGGAAACTACCAACCCCCTGGACACTATAGGTTTCTATAGGATGGTGAAATAAAAAATAAATGAAATTGAGAAATATGTCTTCCAACTATTTCATTCAAAGTTACATTTACATTTATATTAATAACAAAACAGGTTTCATAGTGCCAGGTGGACAGCTGCATCAGTTACATGCTAGGACTTGCCAGAGTTGGATTTACAAATGAATAGTACATTAATAAGCCAAACAGGACAAATTAATCCCCACAAGAGGGCATTTCAAACAAAATATTAAATCAAAAGAGATAGTAGTCTTCTGAAATATTGCCAGATGAAAAAGCAAATGTTTTTGGTACCTCATATTTAGATTACAAGTCAAAGCTTGATACTATAGTACTCTAAGATATCCAAAAATGGATTTGTAATTAGTAGTTTCATAACTTATTTAGTAAAAAATATTAACTATATATAGAAAAGAGTAGGTCATCCATGGGATTTATTCTTCTTGTATTAGAATCATAAATGTGCTGACTTAGCCATAATAATGAAATCTAGTATGCATTTTAATATATAGTTAAGAAATATTTCAATCAACATGTATTGCAAGTCAATGAAAATTTCTCCACAAAATAGTCCCAGAAAATACAGAAATCAAGTCATAAGGTGGAAGACAATTGAAAATGTTTCAAAATCTTGGAGGGGGGAACACCTGTAAGTGTAGCTAGAGACTTACATGCTTGATTGGGCTGAATGCTACAAATACTGTATGTTAACTACAACAATGTATGTAGTGAATGTGATGGACATAAATTGGTATCACTACCGCACTCTAAGGATGAATGTTGCAATTAAAAGAGGGCATTGCCTCATTGAAATCATCAACAACCTAGTTTACATAAATGGGGTAGCAAGAGGTGATGGATGCAAGGATTTCATAATCTGGATAAGAACTGGAAGCTATAAACTACATACAATATTAGTATCGCATAATCTTTTCAAAATCAGTAATTAATTTTGCAGAAGTATGTTTCCCAGATAGTGATAATTTACCCTTAATCTTAGAATTACATCTGCATGACCAACATATTCATTTAGATTCTGATTATAGAGAGATTGAATAGACAAGCATAAGATAGGTACAAATGAAGTTGTCTCAAAGGTTAGAAAAAAAACTATAAGCAGATTGAGTGCAGATGATTTTCTTTAGTTGTGCTTACTAACAGTTATCTCAAGGTCCACTGATTTGTTCATTGTTTATAATATACAAGATTTTATAATATAGTGATTCAACATTTTGTCTCCCTCTTGCACCCTGGAAAATGCCTATATTTTACAATATTTTTTCTGGATGGCCAAAGCCAAATATTGGGGGGAAATGGAACAATCCTTGATAGGCAATTGCTTCTGATTATCTCCCAAATGTGAAAAAATCAATTTGAAATAAAGAAATATCTATTGGTGGGTCACTGGTTCTATTTTTAATAGATAATGATGTCAGGCTCACAAAATCAGAAACCAGCATTGTTCAAATGAGTGCAAGTTTATTCCATGCTATCCCTAAACAAAAATCTGAACTTCTACTAATGGTCAATGCAAATTGGTGATGGATAAGAATCAACTGAATTCAAGGAGGACAGGACTTAGATCTCTTGTGGGTGCAAAAACTCTAAACTGATGATGCACTTCACTCTTCCCCCAGACTCAGCCTGGTCATCTCCTACAGGTAAAAACTAATATTCATTCCAGTGACCTTGGTTTCTCTCATGCTGGCAATAATGTTAAATCTTCTTGTTTATAAAACTCTCTTCATACAGAGTTTTCCCACAATTTATTTTACATTAGGCTTTGAAAATGCTAAGTATAAGACCATGAATTTGCAGCATCCATTTACCAAAGAATAAAAGTGGTATTCTAATCACCTATATTTTATGCCTAATAGCTATACTTCCTCCCAATTTTTCCATATCTGAATTCAGTGATCATTAGACTTTGTTTATAGCTCTAAAATAAATCACCATAATGAAAAGTGCATCTTATTCTGCCACTGGACATGGAAACCACAATAAGTAGAAATCAGACTTTTCCAAGTGGATGCCCTCCAGATGTAATATGCATGTAATTACTCGCTGGGAATTCTGAATGTTCTTATATATCTGGAGAATTGGAGGAACTATTATAAATAATTCAAATACTTTATGAAACACCTCTATTCTAATTTTCTGCAACTGCTAACTTCCTAGAAGGAATGGATTATGTGTTGACTTTTCTTCTGTGATCCAATGAGTATGGGCACTCATCACCAATTAACAGTCAATTAATTCTTTTAGAGGAATATTGCTATAGAATTATTATCATTAAGAATGAATGTGTTTCTGCAATCTTATTTATAAACTTTATAAATAATATCATCATGTGCTAAAATAAAACATTTAGCACATATGTTTGTGACATTGAAGTATGATCCACCTTTGTGCTGCTATTGGGATACGACTGTACAAAATGCTCCATTGAATTTATTTGGACAAGTAATATTTCAAATCTCAGTCTGCAAATGCAGTCTATTTTATATTCAGTACAAAAATCACCCTGGCTCTTCCCAGTTCCTGATTTGCATTTTATGTTGCTGCAGAAAAAAAAGACAAAAATAGCTGCTTATTCTAGCCTTTCGTTAATTTTCCCCTCATCAGTTTTTAATACAGATCTATTTTGCTGGATGTGAAAACAAATTTGATCCTGCATTCTGCACACTTTCAACTTGGTCCAGCATCGATCATAAATAGCTCCAACTTGCTATCCATCACTGACAGCAATTTTGCCTATTCACATTTCATGCAACTTTCTAAACATTAGTTGTATCAGTTTGTGCACAAAGATAAATGAGGACAAACTCGATAGCAATACTTGTGTCTTGCAATTGTACGTTTATTCTGTCAGTCTGGGACTTTTCAGAATTAGTTGATACTAATTTTCATTATCTCCATCCAATATTGTTCTGCTTTAAGAAATTTCCTCACTGCCCAGAAAACTTGCAGAAATGCAAAGAGGCTGAGTAAACTGTTTAAGGTTAATGGAAGAGCTGTAAGCAAAGTCAGTGGAAGCATGAAATGAAGCTGTGGGTTCCAACCTGAGCTATGTTTTTTTTAAACTTGAAGAAGTGTTGTAGCTTGTTTTAAGAAATTTGAAGCACTAATTTGTATATTGATTGACATCAGAAGAAGACAAGCCTAAAGGTAGGAGGGCTTGAAGTATTTCTTTATGGACATGAAAAAAATATAGTGTACATTTAATTAGCGTCTGATTTATTTATTGGTTTATAGCAAATTCACAGTAATGTATGTATTAATGAAGTGAGATAGGTGAGGTAATCAATCCAATTACAATGGTACCCTTGACTTAAAACAATGAATTGAAGAAAACGTATCAGAAACGTACATTTCTCTAATCATTATTTGAGCACCCAACAATATTTGCTACTCCCCTAAGTGTTGTAGTTAACATTGTTTCAATTAACGCTTCCACTGTCTTGTAATATTCTTTGGGTTATTTTTAATATCCAATTGATATGTAACTGAACTAGCACCTTCATTTCCCCGGGAATATATATTTTGGTAAAAGAGTCTTTTCACTTGAAAATATCTGTTACATAAACATAGGACATGGTTGTCCCATAGCACTTTGATTACATAGTTCCAGACTAATATCTGAAGTGTTGAAAGGAACTCTAGCAATATAAAACAGTGCAGCTTTGCACACTAATTTTGGCCCAAAGGAATCAGAGATATCAACTGTTATTATGCAATCATTCACATTATCAGAAAAGGTTGGGCAATATTGCTGCTAGAACCAGAAGATAGAGGTTTTATCCACCCAGTTTGGTCTGGTTTCTGCAACCAATTGCTATTTTATTGTTAGTTAACAGCCAGGACAGTTGGGCGAAATAGTCCAAAGTCAAACCAGGAAGGAAGACTAACATTGTTCATGATGCTTTGAAGAGAGTGCTCAGTGCTAAGTCTCCCAAGAAATGAGTGAGTAGCTTCCCTTCCTAGGGGTGGGACTCCAGCTTAGGTATTCAGGTACCTTAATTATGGGTACCTGCTATTTCCCCTTTCTTCCCTATATGCTCCATGAGTAATGAATGTTGGAAATGATCCTTTGCTCCTTTCTTGAGCAGATATATTTTAAGAATTTGGGGGAAGAAGAAGTGGCAATTCAGTTCTGTAGGGGTCATGCAGAAGAGAAGATTGTGGGCAAGGTCTCCATACCAAGACAACCAGGTGGGAAAACTAGATGCTCTCACCATCCACACCTCAAAATGGAAAAAGGAAGAGTTATCTTTAGCAATACTACATCTTGCAAAGATTTGCTAGAGATACAACTCAGAGGGTATCATGGGCTCCTTCTTTTGAGGAAACCTATTATATTAATTTATAATTGTCAAGTGCTGGGAAAATCAGGAGATTCAGGCAGTTGAGTATAAAGATGTATTGCAAGCTTAAGCTCTCTATAAGAATCTGAACTATAACTGTCAAAGGAAATTAGTGGGAGTTAAGGAAGGACTGGGTGGATTGGACATAGATTTCTTGTCAACATGATTTATGGCACATTTGACCCCTCCCTCCAGCTCAGCCTGGTCATCTCCTACAATAATATTGAACTAGAAAAAATCATCTTGATTCCATATGAATCCATTTTCTTCACTACTACCATGGCTTTAAGCTGTTCATATAGTGTATAATGTGTTCAAAGGTCTGCAGTCTTGGAAAATATAGGAGTTAATATTATAGCATTAAATAAATAATCCTGATAAGCAATGCAAGTTGTCATGAAATGAGATCACATTTCCTATTTACTTAGTTATAGTAAGTACATGAAAAATAAAACAATGGTTAGCCTCACATTCTTTTGAAATATGTTATATTCTGTCTCTAAAGCATATTAACCAGATAAGATTGATGGAAAATGTCAGGATTTCATTTTGACAAGAAATCTGCTTCAGACATCATGAAATGTTTAAAATTATGGCAAGCAAAATATATTGCTCATTTCTTATAGTATTAAGTCCTTGACATAGATTCATTTAGTCATTATCATTCTTGATAAACAAGAATGATATAAAATGTTGTCACATTTGTTTTTTAAAATTCCTTGGGAGCTTTGATTTTTTTTCTTTTGGTAAATTTAAAATCCAGAAACCAAATCTTGACATTATCAAGTTTGTTTCATTTTCACTGATGTAAACCACAACAGTGCCTCCATTTTTCAATCAGCTCTTAAAGTAGTTTTAACCACTGTATGTTCTTTCTTTGGGAAGTGAATACACTATTTTAAAAGATGCATGAGAGAATATCAGGCAAGAAAAGAAGTCTTCCGAAATAAATTTCCTCTGTGTTAGCTGCTGCATCTTATCTAAATTACCACTCGTGACCTTTATGGGAAAAATCTATAAACATGGGAAACATTTCGTTATGAAAGCAGGTTTGTGTTCCATGCCCAAGTCCCATGCTCCTACTTCTGCTAATACAAGGTGAAGTAAGCCATCTATCTTAAGAATTTGCTATATTTTAAGTGCTTTATGTTCTTTGCCACAGTAGAATAATAAAAAAAAATCATTCTATTTTTTGCAAATTTCATCATCTATTCAAAGTAAAAAGCAATTTATAGATTTCCTTTCAGCCAAAGACAACTTGAAACTACATTTTAAAAATGGATATTTTTTTCTCAGAAACACAGATCAAATACTCCTCAAGCAAAACTTTTAGACTTACATCTGAGACCTAATAAATTTTCCCCGGACATTTGGAGCCATTTTTAAACAAGTAATGCAAAAGAAACATGCAATTGGCCAACAAGAAATGCAGTTTTAATACTTTAAAAGAAAAGCCAGTTAAATCTGGGTTTTTTTTCAGAATTTCCCACCAAAAAAAAAGGCTCTCTTTGAATGTACTGTATTGGACAAAGAGGAAGTAAAGTCAAAGAAGTATGATTTTTGTCTGTGTGCATTCAATTCAGTTTTTAATTTTTGAAAAAAATTTCTGGCTTAGTTGTTCTCTCAGTTCTCAGTGAGTTTCATTCTCAGTTTTTAATTCCTACAGTTTTCTTGGCAAAGTTTTTCAGATGTGGTTCATCATTTCCTTCTTTCCAAGGCTAACAGTCAAGGTCATCCTCCTTGCTTTTTGCCTAAGGCAGGGCTAGAACCTGAGATGGTATTCAGCAGGTTCTGACCAGTTCTGGAGAATCAGTAGTTGAAATTTTGAGTAGCAATAGCAATAGCAGTTAGACTTATATACCGCTTCATGGGGCTTTCAGCCCTCTCTAAGCGGTTTACAGAGTCAGCATATCGCCCCCACAGTCTGGGTCCTCATTTCACCCACCTCGGAAGGTTGGAAGGCTGAGTCAACCTTGAGCCAGTGAGATTAGAACCGCTGAACTGCAGATAACAGTTAGTTGAAGTGGCCTGCAGTACTGCACCCTAACCACTGCGCCACCTCAGTTCTACTTTAGAGAACTGGTAAATGCCACCTCTGACTGGCCTGCCCCCATCTATTCTTTGCCTCCTGAGTCCCAGCTGATCAGGAGGAAATGGGGATTTTGCAGTAACCATCCTCTGGAGTGGGGAGGGAATGGAGATTTTACAGTATCCTTCCCCTGCCATGCCCACAGAAACGGTAGTAAAACTTTTTGAATCCCACCACTGGCTAGAACTCACAGTCTTCCCATTTCTAGCCTGGTGCCTTAACTATTACACCAAACTGGCTTTGTCAACTGCTATCCTCCTTCTCAGGCTCTGAGAAATACATGACACTTGTTGAGGGATGTGCAACCAATTTCAGCTACCAACTCACAAGAATCAAAGGTTGCCCTAACTTGGTTGTGCACTTTGTAAGATCTGTATTAACATTTTTTTTCTTTCCTTCTTTCCTAAAGCATGTAACAAAAGTCCACACTGAGGAGACTTTAGTTCTATCCTCAATATTTAGGTAGCATGAAAATATCCCACTAAGATCAATGGGACTGTCTGGCAGGATGATTAGCTTTAACTGGACAGGGTGACTCCAGATGACAGCAAAAAGATACAGAAAATCCTAACTCTTTGCCATCTGCCAGTGATTATCCAGATTCTTACACAGCCCATATATGGTAGCTTTATTTTGAAATAAACTACCAGCACCTCTATATCCACTACCACCTGATAAAATGTTCCATCAACTGAAACTCCCACTATTGTTTTTCGTTATAAATAGCTTTATGTTTGCAAAGCCATGGGACACATGATCAGATGTGTTGAGTCTACTTTAATGTATAATTGTTGACAGAATCTTGCAAATTTGAAAGTTCATTTCTCCCCATCTTCTTTGTAGCCTGAAAAACCAGAAATGGTCTCTTCTGAACTTCCTGCCCTGCCCTCTATCTGGCTGTGTCCTAATCTGTGACTGTTCCCTTGACAGCATGCCTTTGCCCACTTTCTGAAGATGATTCCCACAAATCATTACACCACCCAAACAAGCCATTACTGAGGGATAAGTTAGACTATTCCCGTCTAAGTTTTGCTTTGGACCACTGGTGGGATTCAAAATTTTTACTACCGGTTCTGTGGGTGTGGCTTGATGGGTGCGGCATTGCTCGTGGGCATGGCTCGGTGGGTATGGCAGGGGAAGGATACTGTAAACTCCATTCCCTCCTCACTCCAGGGAAAGGATACTGCAAAATCCCCATTCCCTCCTGATCAGCTGGGACTCTGGAGACAGAGAATAGATTGGGGGGGTGGGGGGAAGCAGGAGAGGTGGTATTTACGGGTTCTCTGAACTATTCAAAATTTCCGCTACGAGTTCACCTCTGCTTTGGACCCTAAAGAGTATTATTTGTACCCTTGAAACTAAATGGCAAACTAGAGACAGAACCCAGTGTCAAAAGGAAAAAGTGTCCATGCATTTTGTCCAATAGGATTGTGATCCATAAGCCCTTTCTCTTTCATTAACGAAGCAGAAAACATTGAGTGGCAGAGGACTAGGAACAGAATCTCATGTGGAAGATTTGTGAGTTTCAGTTCTGGTGTTAATATCAGCTTATGCTATGCATGGTTCCAAATGAACTCTATTCCTTAATTTTCAACATGCATTTACCCGAAACTCTAAATTAATGGTTGGTCAAAGATAGTGAGTCATGAGTCTTTTACTAAAGGGACTTGTTTTTAAAAGGTGTGCTACCATAAGGTGAGAAATTATTGTTAATAAAATTATGTATAATAAATAATTAATAGTTATGAGCAAACTATCATGGCTGATTACTTATGGATGAATTATTCTTATCTCTTTGCTTTAATTTAATTACTAGATAGACAACCACACAAACTTTCCTTCCTACGGAAACAATAAAGTAGTCTATTCATGGCTGCTTTACTTTAAAAATATTCCTCCAAATAATATAAGGTCAGATATCAAAGAATAGACATTTATAAAATCCATTTATAAAAGTGGAGATTGGAGTTGGAATACTAAAATATTTCACTTCAAAGAAGACTTTTAAGAGCGTCACCTGTATTGCACTAAATCGATGCCTACCTTTTCATAGTTTTTATAGTTTCCAATGAAAGAAGTTTGTACATTTTATTTACATAGTCAAGGCATATCTTTTGTAGCCTTTAAATTATATTGATTATTTAATCCCATATCCCTATTCAAGACAATTTGGGACCTGAAGTATCTGGAGAGCCAAAGATGCTATAGCACAGCAATTCTCAAACTTACAAATTTGGGTAGATTTAATTCCCAGAATTCCATCCCCCACCCTCCCCAAAATTCTGGGAGTTGAAGTCCACCCATCTTTAAACAAGAGGCAACTGGACTTTCTGGATTTGTTTGAAGATGTTTCACTTCTCATCCAGGAAGCTTCTTCAGCTCTGACTGGATGGCGGGGAAATGGAAGGATTTATACTCTATTCAGATAGCTGGCCATTTGCATTCTTTTAGCAGGTCGTTAAGGTTTATCTGTGTCATCAGGGTCACCTGAGTAGTGCAAACTGGTGTGGAGCCTTCTTGGAGCCTTCAAAGAAAAACCAGAAAGTCCAGTTGCTCTTGAAAAAAGCATCTTTGGCACAGCCATGACCTGTATGACTGAGAATCTCCATAGACATCCATCTTTAAAGTTTTCAAATATGAGAAACACTACTATAGATTATAACAAACATTATTCCTAATCGGATGTCCTTTCCCAATGTTATGTCCTTCTTGGCATCTTTATGAAAACTATCTTACCCATTAAATAAGCTTATTATTTTCCTTTAAACCATTTTTTTCAAAGTATAATATCATTAATGTTTTTATCTACTTCAGGAACACAGTGTGTTTTCTATTAGCTTTGATTGCTCATTGTGGCTGGGAAGTTTGATTGAATTGCTCTTTCTCTTAGTGAAGAGGAAATATACCATCCATTTCAAATGTCAAAGAGCTTGAGCACCAAGCACCTCATCCTCATCCAAGCACCATTTAGCTCCTGTTTGGGCTTTACTTTTTGAAATTCAAGGGTTTTTTAAAAAGAAATGTAGTAGGCTAAAAAGTCCATAATAAGATATCAATGTTTTTTTGTTGAATACTATAAGCAAATAAAATAATACCCTACAGTATTTCTTACATAGTATTCATTACCAAGGCAGAACAAATTGGGGTTATAAGCAGTCAGTACATTAACAAATATGTATTTGCAGCAACTGCTTCCATGAATTGATGGACTAGGTCACAACTAATAATCTAAAACCCTGAGATTATATTGGTTACCACAAGTACTTGCATTGTTTCTCATCTTTTCTGTTCCTTCTGGTAAGTGAATGGCGTTTAAAAATAATAATGTGGAAAAACTAACATCTAACAATCACTAGTTTTGAAAAAAATGTTTTTATGCAACCATTGTCTCTTTGAACGCACCCATTTGCCCAATCACCTGCACCAGGTGATACTTCACTGAAGCCAAATCTGTCCTTGCTCTAAAAAATACTGCAAATTTATGGACCAGAATGGTGCACTGCTCAGGATGTTGTCATTCAGTGAAATGATGTTTGCTTTGAAAGATGAAGATACTGCTTGAAAAACCAAAAAACTTTGTTTGCAATCTATAACATTCATTTATCTCATAGAGGGACAACCATAGAGTGGCATCAGAAAAGTCAAGATAGCAGTTGCACAGTGCAATCAAAGCCCCATGCATTGTTTACACATATTATATGTGTTACTTATCTAAAAAGGGTGAGTGGGTTAATGTGTGATTATGACTGTCACCTTGGTATTTTGATCTCTCTCTCCCTCTCTCTCTCTCTCTCTCTCTCTCTCTCTCTCACACACACACACACACACACACACACACAAACAAACATGATACCATGGCCCTCTGCATAGAGGACTTCTTTTTTTTTCTTTTTTCTTTTTTTTTATTTAAAATTTTTTAATTTTTAATTTAAAACAAGTACAACCTCTTTCTTTACATGCTATAGAAAGTGTATCAGTCGGTCACAAATAAACTTTCGTACATCTCCTCCACAGTCAACAAACATAACTCATGTTAACTCAAGCATTTTAACTCAAATATTCATACATATCACCATCATCATATATCCATTTTCATTTGACTGTAATTATTATTTAAAAATATTGATAATAATAATAATCTTAAACAATACATGCCCACACCAATGGGAAAAAAAAAAACAAAAAAAAAAAGAGAGAAAACAAAAAAAAAAAAACCAAAGGAAAAAAAAAAGACAAGGCAGGGGGAAAAAAATAACAAACACACACACACACACACACACAAAGAACACAGGTATATATTATATATATATATAATGTATATCAGCTGGTTACAACATGTTTTGGTGCATCTCTTCCATTAATTCATATTAATTCAAATATCTTAACTCAAATGTTTACCATATTGACATCATTATACCTCCACTTTTAGTTAACTACAGTTATTTAAACATCCTTCAACCTTAACTATGCCAAAGAATTAATCCATAACCACATGCTGACATTTCATTTACTTGTTTGTAAAATCCTCTATTAACATCAAATCCTCATATCCTATTTTAGCTGAACATCCATAATATTTAATACCAAAAACTCCATCTTCCATGCAGTATAATTTATTATCATTCTCCCTTCTTTATGTAGTTATATCGTACATCATAGCATTTTCCCCATATTAATTAACATTTAACTGTATATATTTTATTTTATTTTTAATAGTGGTAATTATTGTGATTAATAACCTTTATATATAGTCCAAAAGTATTACCAACCTTCCTTTCTCATATCCAATTATTATTTATCATATCAACTCCACATTATATACATTACTATCAATATCAATTATTATTCAGCTATGTCTATTACAAATAAGAGTAATTAGATTTAGCTAATTTTAAGTTGTATTCTTCCATCTGTCAGCCTATGTCTCTCCAATAACAAAACCTTCTCAGTCCTATTGCCATTCGTTGAATAGATTTACCAAGTGTTTTTATAAGCAAGTCCAAACAGGGATATCTTCGCACCTTTTTGCTCAGGATGTCTCTGATGAGATAATAATGTTGTCCCAGGCTTGTTAAACTTTTCAAATTGACTTTAATTCTCAAGGGTGGAATTAAGAAATCTGCCAATGATGTTTCATAAAGTGTAGATTCTTTAATACTTCTCATTTCTCCTGCAATCTGTCTCTTAAAATGAATCTTTTGTATAGCTCCCCCCCTTTCCAGCATTGCATTTCTTTCTTCCTCCGAGATAGACCAGACATCATTTCTCACAATTTTCATTTGTATTTCAGGAACATTCAAACATTCCACGTTCTCACCTTTTCCTTCATATTTTAATGTCAAATAATCCATTTTTTTTCCAAATCTTTGATATGAATCAAACAGCTTCCGAAATGCAGAAAAAAGTATTTGAAATGAGCCCTTGGGGATATAATTCGACGCCATGTTGTGTCACAGTTAGAGACTCTAAGATATTTGCAAGTAAAGACACACTGGGAGCTGTGCGATCTTATCTGATCTTAGACCAACACAGCCAAGCAATAAAAATGTCAGATCGTAAAGGGCCAATTTGTAGTAGGTTAGCTTTACAACCCATTTAGAAAGAGTCAGGGGGGAATGTTGAAGAATTCCTTAAAGCGTTTAAGAAATAGGGTAACCACCGGCCATAAATCCATTTTAAAAAAAAACCAATTCGCCGCTAGATTCTTCTGTTCTTTGGTTTCAATTAGCTTAAATTTTAGTGTGGACCGTCTCTCTTCGAGTAATAAAATCAGCTTACCAGTTGAATCCACTTTCACCATTCTTAGGGGCAACCTGCAGTTTCAGTTAGCATGCAGCTAATCCAGAAAGAAGTTGGCAGGAGGGGTTAATTCCAAGCCCCCCAGAGACTTGCGAACGTCTCTGAGGTCACTGGATCTCCCCTCATCTTTCACTGTCTCTACGGGACAGCTAGGGTCTGACGACCCATCCAAAAATTCATTCGGAATAGGGGAATTTCAGGAGTAGCCTGAAACTCCGTCTTCTCACTGCTAAGCCCCGCCTTCAGCATAGAGGACTTCTTATTGCATGTAACTCAGTGTTCCTTGAAACAATTGGTTATATAACATTGTGTATCCTTAATATTAGTATTAATATTATTAATTTGAATCTTTAGCTGCCCAATTCCAGCAAACACTGGAAGTCAGAAATTGTGGTATAATACTTCTCAGTATTTCACAATTTTTATTAAAGTTTTAACATGACTTTTTTCATTCTTTTTATAATATTAATTGTCAGATTTGTGAGCAAAGTCTGCTTCTCCTAAAGTTGGCTGCCTTTGATATCTTTCTAGCCAACATCTCCTTTTTGCTTCCCAGTTATCCTATTTTAATTGCTAATTGCTATCTGGTCCAAATTTTATTCCTTAATTCCTTTGCATGGTCTGTTATTATTCTTCACATTGTTTCTTCTTCTCTGTTCTTTGCAAATCCTTTAAATGCATCTATGGAAACCCATCTATCACTGTCTCATATGCAACATTTATAAAATGCAAATTCACCAATAAAAACTCATTTTGTGTTCAAACAATTTCACTCAGGTCTCAGGAGATTTGTTCTGAATTTATTTTCTTTCCCTTTGAGAAACCTTTTTTTCAGTAGTTACTCTAATATAAATATGTTGCAAGGATTCAAGTGCCAATTTGAAAAAAAACTGATTTTTTTCACTGACTCCTAACAATAAAAAACATAGTTGTATGTGTTATACATTATGCCTAACTTATAAAACTGACCAATCACCAATAACTAGAACATATCTACCTTTACTGACAATAGCTTTCCAATTTTTCAAGGGGACGATACATTTTTTCTGAAATATTAGACTATTTTAGATCACTTTGTATAGTAGTATGGGATATTTACATTTAATAAATGTATAGTAGTATGGGGTATTTACATTTAATAAACCAATTTTAATAAATAAATATTTTTCATCTCTAGTCCAGTTGAATATTCTTAATTTGTGACTGGCAACACAATTCTTTTTATCATTTATGTTATACAGTTTTATCACACACTAACCCGGCCATATTTTCTGGTAAAATCAAAAGAAATTAATAATGTGAGATGCAATTCCTCTCTTGATCCTGCTATGGGTCTGCATCATTCAATGATTTCCTCATGAGAATCCCATATTATATGTCACTCTCTGTCTCTCTTTCTCTCTTATGCCTATGCTGTTTTATTATGCTTCAGCAAGGCTAATTCAAAATATTTGCATGATTTCATAATTAGAATTTAGCATAGTAAAAGATCATGTGTTTTTTTACTCCTATAAAAAAAGAAAATGGTGACACCATTGTCAATTCAAACAAAAGACTTGAAATTTTGGGCTGAGACAATTTAGAACTATGCCGCCTTCCGTCTGACTTAAACATAATACATAAAATTATCTGCTACAATGTCCTACCTGTCAATGACTACTTCAGCTTCAACCACAACAATACATAAGCACACAACAGATACAAACTTAAGGTAAACCACTCCAAACTCGATTGCAGAAAATACGACTTCAGTAACAGAGTGGTCAATGCCTGGAGTGAGTTACCTGATTCTGTGGTTTCTTCCCCAAACTCCCACAACTTTAAACCTAGACTGTCTACTGTCGACTTCACCCCATTCCTAAGCGGTCTGTAACGGGCATGCATAAGCACACCATAGTGCCTACCATCCCTGTACTAATACTCCCTTTTATTCGTATCCATTTTATGTATTCAAAATCAGGTTTGTACTTATATACATTATCTAATACATGCTTGATGAAATAAATAAATAAATAAATAAATAAATAAATAAATAAATAAATAAAGAAATAAATAAATAAATAAATAAATAAATAAATAAATAAATAAATAAATAAAATAAAATAAACAGAGTATGCTGAATTCTCCAAGCTCCTGTTGTACATAAGGGATTAAGAGAAGAGAATAAAGGTAGCTCGGAGTTGAATTGTGTCAAAAAGAATTCTAGTCTCTGAGCTTGATTGTTTGTTTGCAGATGTTTTATTACCCAACTAGGAGACATTTTCAATGCTAGAAGCGAGCTAAGCCTTAATATTATTCCATAAGTACAAGTAGATTGATCTTGTAGGCAGTAGAGGAATCAGTAGTATCAGACTTGTAAAATTTTCAAGACCATATCTCTCAGAAGCAATAATGAACTAGTGAATTTATCCATATACTTCCTCTCATTTCTTCCATGTGGATGTTATTCAGAAATACTCTTCCTAATCAGTAGATTTTATATGGTTCATAATCAAAAAGCGTAGTAGAAGAGAAACCAATAATCTGATCTCACCTTTGTCCAATCAATTCCTTTTTTTAATCATAACCTATTTGGAATTTTCTTGTAATTAAAACAGTGAACAGAATAAATCCTGTCTGAAATATGAAACTGGAGAAATTTCCCCCTTCTCATGAGGTACGTACATAGCTCATGAGATACTAAAAGTAAATGCCATTGAATTCTCATATATAAAACTCTTCTAATATTTTCAGACATTCGTATCTACAATTCTCAAAATTCCTGTCAAAGTGACTAAAAGTTCTAGGAATTATATGCCAATATAACACATTAAGTTTTGATAGCCTGCATAATAGCTTGAACAATAAATACAGTTCTGTTTTGCAAAACAATTGTGCAAATGTATTTTTTGCTAAATTCAGTAACAATATTTATGTTATATCCATAATTCTATGCCATATCTGCGTTCTAACCAGCAATCAGACTTAATTATAGATAAACCTGTTAAGGGTTTAATGTTTACTTTATTGTTGCAAAATCTTCCAGAACACAAAAGTCAAGCCTTCATTGTTTTGAGATTTACATTCATGAATTTAAAGTTTTACATGTATTGTTTTTAATGCTACATTTATTCTGATAGATAAGCCTACCCAGAATAAATTCTAGTATTTTCAGCTTTATCATCTTATCGACAACTTATCTACATAATATCATGACTGCGTCATAATGCAGCTAGTAAGGTAACAATGATAAAGATGAGGATTTAAGCTCATAACCCTCAGAGGAATGGTGGGCAACACAGGGATACAATTAATTTCAGCTAGCAATCATATTCTCATGATGAATTTCATCAACTAGAGTGCCTAGGATCATGTTCCTTTCTATAAGAAAGTCACAGTAAATATTTGGATGGTGCCAATTGAGGGGCTATTTGAATTACCAATGTTCAAGTCGTTGTTTTGTTGCTGTTTGATTGCTTTATTGGTATCATGGTATCATCATTTTGATAGGTAGAACATTGTAGGTTCATGGACCAAATGTAATGTTCATGTAGGGACTATAAAACAGCACTGAGGTTAGGATTAATATTTCTACCTTACGATTTTTGAGACATGATATGTTAATTGCTTTTTAACCTTTCCTAAATGCATATTGGAATAAATTTAAGAAAATGACACAATCTTGTTTTAATTATTAAGCAATCATGTAACAGCACATTTATCTGCCATATGAATCATATCTGACAATAAACTGCCATATACTCAATAGAATTTATCTTTGAAACATATGCAAAAAGGTATCACCCTTGCTTCTCTGCATGTTCCTATGGTCATCTTGGAAAGTCAATTTAATTTACTTATTTGTACCCTATGATATCATTAAGTGTTGTATCTTATGATTTTTGATGAATGTATCTTGCGTTTTATGTACACTGAGAGCATATGCACCAAAGACAAATTCCTTGTGTGTTCAGTCACATTTGGCCAATAAAGAATTCTATTCTATTCTATTCTATTCTCTCCTATTCTTTCTATTCTAGTATAGTATAGTATGGTATGGTATGGTATGGTATGGTATGGTATGGTATGGTATGGTATGGTATAGTATAGTCTAATTATTTTTATCGAATTAATATGGTCATTAATCTACTGCACATGCTATATATACACTACTACACTATACTATATACTAGATATTACTATAGCATAGGTAGTATATAGTTCACTAGTAGTAACTGTGAGAGGCATCTTGAGTCCTAATGAATAATCATCAAATATGAGTCAGCAGTGTGCAGCAGCTGCCAAAACAGCCAACAGAGTTCTAGGTTGCATTCACAGAGGGATAAAATTAAGATCACATGATGTATTAATACCACTTTATAATGCCTTGGGATAAGACCACTTGGAAGATTGCATCCAGTTTTGATCACCAAAATGTAAAAAAGATGTTGTGACTCTACAAAGAGTGCAGAGAAGAGCAACAAAGATGATTAGGAGACTAGAGGCTAAAAAATATAAAAAACGGTTGCTGGAACTGGATATGTCTAGTTTAATGAAAAGAAGGATTACCAGTGTTTGAGTATCTACGGGGTTTCCACAAAGAAGATGGGAGTCAAGTCATTCTTCAAATCACTCGAAGGCAGGACAAGAAGCAATGGATGGAAACTAATCAAGGAGAGAAGCAACCTAGAACTAAGGAGAAAATTCCTGATAGAACAATTAATCAATGGAACAACTTACCTCTAGAAGTTCTATGCACCTCAGCAAATAGTCATGCTGACCATATGACCACAGAAGTATCTTCAGACAACACTGACTCCCTCAGTTAAGAAATGGAGATGACCACCATCCCTCTAAAGTTGGACATGAATGGTTAGAGGAGACCTTTATCTTTATATTAAATTTAATTGAACAGATGGTAGCTTACTTTGCATAAGGTCTAGGTTATCTTTAGTCAAAATACTCAGATGAAATCAATAACAGAAGAATGCATACATAATCAAGATATGTGGCTTCCAAAATTCATATACTTGTAGACCTATAGCCTGTATTAATTTGTCATTCTTCTGCAAGCAAATAGGGAAAATAAGAACCCAAAAACAAAATGACTAACCTGTTCATCTTGAGCCCCAATCTATAATTCACAGAAAGCAGATTCCTGTGTATTAGTTGGTGCCCACAGACATTATGGCATTATGGCTGAGTTTGCAAACACATTTTTTTGAGAAGGAAATAAATGTTAACTTTATATATTTCTTACAAAGAATATCTTTAAATTGTTGGTAAAATGCATGTTCTTTCCCTCAATGTATTTGTAATAGCTGTTTACCTCTATGTAATAATAATTTATTGAATTTACATGCCATGCAATTCCCAGCCATTCAGGTTAGTAATAGATAATAAGTTTAAAATGACCACATAGAATGTCTTTTCCCTATGTTCATTGTCCTCTTCTGAAAAGAAAAAGCCGAGGGTTAGTGACTGGCCTACACTACAATTGTTCTTATCCAATCCTCTCCAGCCATTACACCATGACAGTAGACTTGTTAAATATGAGCACGGGTTTGTTAGGGACAGCATCAGAAGTGGGTTTCTACCTATTCGGTCCGGTTTGGGCAAATAGGTAGTAACTCCAGCAGACATGTGACCACACCGGCACAATCCTCGGCGGTAGTGCCATCTTGATTTTCTGTTCTGCACATGCGTAGAACAATCTTCATGGATAATTTTTCCCTTTTTTACTGTGCATGCACAGACCATTTTAACTGCAAATCCCTGCCCACCCGTCCCACCCAGTCACTCCTCATCTCCTGGGTGGTTTCCTTGCCTAAGCTGCTACATGGTGCCTGCCCTGCCCCCCAACTGAGCTGCCTTCTCCTCCTGCCTAAGGTAAGTCTCTCTAGCCCCCCGCCAGAGCTTGCTTCACCCCTTCCCCACCATCCCCACCAGACTCGCAACCTTCCCTTCCCGCGCCCCTTCAGGATCCCCACCAGCCCCATTTTGGCTCCCAGCAGGCTTTGGGGAGGCCTGCAAGGCCCAAAATAGAGCGGGGACAGGAGGTGCATCCATTTTGGCTCCCAGCAGGCTTTGGGGAGGCCTAGTAGGCCAAAAATAGAAGGGGAGCTAGCATGCTTCCCTACATCCCCCTGGGAGCAAAAGCGGGGGAGAGGCTTCAAGAGAGAAAAAAAGAAAGAAATCCTCACCATTTGGGGATCTCCAGTTGAATGAAGCAGAAGTCTGCAAATGTGGCAACTTTAAGACTTGTGGACTTCAACTCCCAGAATTCAGGTCTGCTGGCTGGAGTATTCTGGGAGTTGAAGTCCACAAGTCTTAAAGTTGCCAAGTTTGAAGAACTCTGGCATGGAGCTTGAGTTGAGAGCTTATTCAAAGTACAGCTAGCTATCCTTGCTCAGGCTAAACTAATCAATAGTGGAAGGGGAGAGAGGGGAGTGAGGGGGGAAGGAAGAAAAAGGAAAGGGAAAGTGAATGTGATATGGATGGAGGGAGGGAGGGAGGGAGGGATGGAGAGAGGGATGGAGGGAGAGAAAAAGGAGAGGAAGAAGGACCACAAACCTGGCACTAGATGCAGCTTCAGAGGATGCTTTGAAACAGCACAGCAATCCAAGTCTGGAAGGGAGCTCAGAAATCATATAGTCCAATCCCTTGCTGCAGCAGGACCTTATATCATCTGGTTATTTTAGTGCCTCTAACACAAAAGAAAAATTCCCAGAAATTTGCAGTTATTGCCAACCTCTCCCCCACTTTAGGAAAAAAAAAAAACCTAGAGCAAAAACTTCATGCAGTATTAAAAAGAATAGAAAAGGGGGCTGCTGTGTATTGCTTAACGGACTGCTAAATTGGCAAAATGGGTGGGGGGGCTAAATTGGCCATGACCACCCAGTCACATGACCACCAAACCACTCTCACCTGATCACATGACTGCCAAGCCCACACAATAAGCCATGCCCACAGAACCGGTAGTAAAAAAATTGAAACCCACCACTGGCCAGCGTTCCTGGCCCTGATCAGAAATTGAATGAGCAGCAGGGGTGGGTTTCTCGCCCCGTTCCAACCGGGTCGGTTGGAACGGGGCTGGTGGCGTCCTCGCACACGCGCGCAGCGCGCGCGTGCACCCGCATGTACATGCGCGGCGCACGCATGCATACTAGCGTCTGTGCGATGCTCCAGCTGCTCCTGGAGGATCGCGCAGGCGCTGTATGCGTCCTACGCATGCGTGGAAGCACAGAACTCATCAAAACCGTAAGGAGCGCGGGCGCACGGGTGGGCCCTTCGCCATTCCCGGAAGTTACTTACTTCTGGGTTCGGCGACCAACCGGTTCGCAGGGACCGCCGCGAACCGGTTGAAACCCACCCCTGGTGAGCAGCATTGGTACCCTCACCTCCTAGTGCACTTGACCGGTGCCAATGTCTTTTTCCCCAAGCACATGTTATTTATGGCCCTGCTGTTCTAAATACCTTACTTGCAGGTTTCTTTTTTGAAAGTAAAGATGATTTTGAAGATCCACAATTGGGTATGCCATTTTGCATGTTAGGCCTAATACACAGGGGGGCAGAGGTTAAATCTTTTTCCCTTAACCCTGGTAGGGCCATCCTCTTTCATGCAAAGATTTCTATAATCAAAGCAGATGACAAGATGAACAAAATAACACTACTAAACATATTCACCATCAAAAGCTTCCTTTAAAATTGTTGCAATATGTATTCAACTCCTACTTAAGAGCCTGCCACTGAGGTCCCATTGATAGGATTCCTGCAGCAAAACATATTTGACTGCGTGGCTGCCAGCATGCCCCTTGAAAAATGTTTCTCTTTTCATTTTCTGCCTTAGATAATAAATAAGATGAATGCACTAAGAAGAAAAAATGGTTCTTTGAATTACATTAAGCCTTTCTTCTCCAGTGGCAGAAAAGTCCTGACAGCGTACAGAATGTGAACAAAGTACATCTAAAACAGCAAACAAGATAAGAGACATTTTCATAGTGAACATGAAAACCATCTTTATTGTAAAAAGGGAAAGAAAAGCCATCCTTTAAAAAAATCTCAGTGCATAAATTAAGCCTTGCTTTTGGAAAGGTGAGTGAGATGAATATCAATGCATCTCAAGCTTCCATCTCCAATGTACAAAAAACAGGCCTCTATCACTTTATCCAAGTATCAGTTTTGTTTACAGTGTTTTCTGCTGACAAGGGGGCACAAGAAGAGGCAATCTCTAGCAGCATAAATAAAAACATATACAGAAATGCAAAA
The DNA here is from genome assembly GCF_009769535.1 of Thamnophis elegans. Lineage (NCBI taxonomy): Eukaryota > Metazoa > Chordata > Lepidosauria > Squamata > Natricidae > Thamnophis > Thamnophis elegans. The sequence continues at coordinate 28,769,570 of NC_045558.1, forward strand.
AATGGCATTTAACTTATCTATGGATGGGCTTATCGGCAAGGTATATGTGATAATAATTTTTTTAAGTCCCCATATATCCAGCAAATACTCATGGCTAATCCATTCATAGATAAATCAAGTCTCAAATTTTTAATCAAAATACCATGAAAAGGTTAATCCGTTGATTACCCATAACACAGGCAATTATGAAAATTAAAACATACTAAATTTCAAGTATTAGTTTATCCATGGGTGGCATGTTTTTCAATCAGTATTTTGGTGAAAAACTTGAAGTTTAGATTAACCATTGGTTGTTGTTTTTTTAAGTTTACATGCCACATAATACTAACTATGACAAATGAAGGGAAATATTTGTGTCCCAGGATAATGTTGCAGGATCCAATCTGAGTCTGGTCCAACCAGAGGTCACTGTGACAACAGGAATCTAACCACCAGATTATAAGCACACAAGTATTTAAATAAGGAGACCTGAACACATTGGTAGCCTCATATTGCAACCAGTGACGTGCGGTGAGGTTTATGGCTGGTGAAGCACTGACATCATCACAATCAGATTTACAAACATTAAAATCCTACAAATTATCTTATCCAATATTTGATTGGCAGCAGTTAACAGGTTATGTTTAAAGTCTCATATCAGTATTCTTTACACATACTCAACTTACAACTGTTCATTTAGTGACTATTCAAAGTTACACCACTGAAAAAAGTGACTTAAGACCATTTTTCACATGACCATTGCAGCATCCCCACGATCACATGATCAAAATTCAGATGCTTAGCAACTGGTTTATATTTATGATGGTTGCAGTGTCCTGGAGTCATGTGTCACTTTGTGCAACCATCTGACATTTTGCAACGTTCTGACAATAGAAAAGCAAAGTCAATGGAGGTAGCCAGATTCACTTAACAACTGTGTTAGTAACTTAACACCTGCAGTGATTCACTTAACAACTGCAACAAGAAAAGTGGTAGAGTGGGGCAAAATTCACTTAGCTGTCTTACGGTGCAAAATAAAGTTTTAGGTTCATTGTGGTCATAGGTTCAGGACTACCTGTCTCCTATTAAAGCATGACAAATGATCATCATGAAGGGAGGACTGAGACATCGTTGATCTTTTTGCAATTGCATAGAAAATGGGGAGAATATTCTACTTCAGTTCTACTTGGAAATGAACAGCGATCAGTAATAAAGTGTAGCAGGGAATAGCATACACTATTGAAAACATATCGTCCCCTACAACCCTGGGTAGAAGTTTTGGAATATATTTGAGGCAAGTTAAATATTAATAATTAATTTAATATATGTTGCCTGCACTGGAAGTTTGCATAAGCCTTTGAATAAGGAACATTTCTAATACAGACGTATATATGTTGACCTGCAAAAGCTGCTTCAGGTGAAGTTTTCTGCATATTTAATTTGGAATGGAGGAGGAGGAGAAGAGATGAAAGCCGGGGGGGGGAGGAGGAATTCCTACTCTTTCCCCTGGTGTATCCCTCAGCAGTATGCTTAAAGCCCTCAATGGCAGGTAACTGTAATTCACGTCCAGGTGTGCTCAACCACCCCGCTTTGCACCCCAGGTATTATTTAGCTAGGGGTGGGTAGAAAACAATGAAGAATAAATGTGTTCTTCCTGGAACTTGGTGGGGGGGGGGGCTAGAGCAGCCATCCCCACCTCTTACCAAAGAAACCTCAGGTGATTAAAATGGAATAAGTGCAGCCTTAGCTCAGCAGAAATGACTGGATTCTATTATTAGTACACCTCAGATAATAAAGCACTATTGCTATCCATGCTCCGGCAGGCTGGGAGCGGGGGTAACTTCCAACAAAATGCAGCAACTGGAGAAAAGCATATAGGGGCAAAGAAGCTTGTCTGGGGAGAGCCACGTGCTGCTTTCACCTTAGATTCCTCTCCTCCATGCGCGCACCTTTGCTCCCGGGCTCTCTCCTGGCTACCTCACCAGCTGCTTCTTTTGCCATGCGGTTTCCTGGCATGGCAAAAGACTTTCTTTTCCCTTCACCTTCCAGCCTGCCAAGAAGCGCCAGATCTGAGCCAATCCACCATTGTAGCTTGGCTCGGGCTGCGGGAAAACCTCACTAGTGGAAAGCGCTTTCTCCTGCGGCGGAGCTCAAGTGTTCTGTCCTCTCCCCCAACACGCCACTGCCTAACCACTTATTTGTTGGAAGCTTTGGTAGGCTCACATTCCCCCCCCCCCCAATCTTCCTCCTTTTGCAATTCATGCAAGGTTAACTCAACAGAGAAGACTCAATCCAAATGGCAACTGGCATTGCATTTATTAAAGAAAAAAGAAAAAAAAGGAAATCTGAAGGAAAAGAGAAAGCATGGGGAGCATCAGAAACAGAAAAAGAGAGGAGGAAGAGTGGGCGCGAAGCTGCATCTTTAAACAGAATGACAGAGTTGGAAGGGAAGGGACCAATGACTGCACTGGACTCATCACTTACTCTGCTGCCGCTGAGTCAAAGGAAGAACCAGCGCCCTCTACTATGAGGCAAGAGAACTGTGTGCCTCACCTACCTCTGGACTTTTTAGGCTTTTAACCCTTAACTCTGCTCAAGAGATCATAAAACGCCTAAAAAGTCAGACTAGATGAAGCACGCAGTTCTCCTGCCTCATAGTACAGGGTGCTTTTTAGAGGCTTTTTTAAACAGTTAAGCAGAGACATCCACGGTGAGGCAACAGCTAGCTAGCCTCACCTCGGCACTTGCCTTTTTCCTTTTACATTTTTGTTCTTTTCATGATGGGAGTGGTGAGGCTGTGCCTCCCCTGCTTTATCTGACTGCATGTCACTGATTGCAACAGAGCATACTGTACATTTCATTTCACAGCTACTAAGATAGTTGGCCAAGCAGGAACAAAAATAGCCAGATAAATTACTAATGAGTGAGAAATGAGCCCCTTATCATTTAACAGGAGAGCTGATTTACCACCAGCTTACCAGGTGGTAAAGCTAGTATTTAGGAGCCAAAGGCACACCAGCATAAGGAAGCAACAATCAATGACTTAATAGCCAGCCATCAATATCCCAATCAACAACTAAAAGCCACATACAACTAGGCACCACATAAATATTACACATAGAACAGCCCAATACACACATCCTGGAGATAGAGAAGTTCCCCGAGGATGAGTTCCTGTATAAGTCCCAAGATTTGTTGCAAGAACAAATTTCTGGTTTTGCTGGTCAATACAGATTGGGTCTTGCAATACTAGTTTTAGACAAAATAATGTTTATACATGAGTTTCCTGACTCTTGAAAATTATTTCAAAAGCTCCTCCAAGGTCAAAATTTTGATGAAAGCTGGTTTAGATGTTCCAATCATAAGAAGAAAAAGCATATATTCACTGCCATGAGTATTTACCTTACCTTTCCCAACTTTGATGTGCTGGGTTAGCAGCTTCAGAATTTCTACTTGGAATGGCTGTTGTCCAATATACCTTGCACCAAGTTTAGGAAGAATGCCGTCAATGGTTTCTCATAAAATAGACAGTCATATATTATGGGCACATGAGGTATCAGTTTGTGTGTGCATGTGAATTTGTCATTACATTTGTTTTTGAACTGCTTTTCATTTTCACTGGTTACATTTAGTTTTTACATGGTTTATTTTACCTTTACTTACCATGTTGTATGAACACTTGTCTGATGCTTTTCAAATCATGTCTTATATTGAATGAACACAGCAAACATGGGTTTTACGAAACCATGTCTATCAAACCCTGGCTATGTGCTCTATGTCCATTTTGGATCTGCAGTTCCTCAAACCATATTGTGAAACTTGGTGTACGAGAGTTTGCTAACTTCCAACTCCAAGTTTATGGAATTTATTCCATTGTATCTGAGTATCCATCATTTTTAGCTGTTTCAATTTTCTTTGTCAATATTTGCTTGATTCTGGGAGCACACATTTATTATAGTTGTCCGTTGCCTACTAATGAGCTGGAAACATTTATTCTATAAATGCCTTTATTGGACTAAATTGTTCTTGACTTGTGTTTGTAATGTAAATTGCTTTATTCTTGATAATTAAAATTTAGGATTAACTGGGAATTGAATCCATTATATATGTATAATAGTCTAAAGGCACATGAAATTATTAATATGATGGAAATTATCTGATATGGAGAAACAGTCAAGCAGTGAAATTACCACAAAAGGAGGACAAGGAGGAAGAGGGGATTTTCTTTACACGAACAAAATTAGTAAGTCTATTATGGCTTCCACTAAGGTGGAGGTGATATTCAGCATGTTCTGACCTGTTCTGGAGAACTGGTAATGGAAAGTTTGGGTAGTTTAGTGAACCAGTAAATACCATCTCTGACTGCCCTGCCCCGCAATCTATTCTCTGCCTCCTGAATCCCAGCTGATCTGGAGGAAATGGGGATTTTGCTGTAACCATCCTCTGGAGTGGGGAGGGAATGGAGATTTTACAGTATCCTTCCCCTGCCACACCCACCAAGACATGCCACACCCACCAAGACATACCATGCCCACCAAGCCATGCCACAGAACTGGTAATAAAAAAAATTGAATCCCACTACTGTTACAGTCCTATCTGGATCATCTAGCAAATATAACTGAGCAATCATTTTGTCCAGTTGATATAGTGTGATATTCAGATATTAAAATATAGCTCATTGTTGGCAAGCACATCAAGAAGACTTTTATAGTATTAAAGATGCCCTGCCCTGAGATAGTCTATTAAAGTACATATGGTATGTAGCCAGGAAAATTCAAGCCTAATTCCATTTCCAATCACAATTATGGGACGGACAGCCATATACCAGTAGTTAAGATTTCAAATTGCTTGGACAACTTCCACACACAAGTGGTACTATCAGAGAATACATATTGCAGGAAAAAAGAGCCATGTGATTAATCTATGGGTCTTTTAACACTGCTACTATTTGATGAACTGAATCAAAGAAAAAAGAGTTCAACTGTGCAGCTGTGGTATACAAATAGCCTCTTAAGTATCACCAGTAAATGAAGAGACATTTTTAAAAAATCAAATTAAATGAAATTTATTTGATTTGGGGGCCAGCTAACTTGAGAAAAACTCTGGGCACTTCATAACATAATAGATAAGATAAAATACAATATGAATGAAAAAAACAAGAAACATAAACAATATGGTGATCCAACCAACATCACAGAAAACATACAAAAACACCCTACAAATTACTTGGAAGGGTTTGGAAGAACAACTGAATCCTCCAAAATGCCTTTGTGGGAAGCCATGCTGATCTTAGAGGAAACCTCATTCCAGAGTGCATGCACTGCAAAAGAAATAAGCATGTTTCCTGAGTCCCAAAAGATAATAACAGCCAGGTGATGCAACAGAAGATGAGTGGGCCTTAGGATAAGCACATACCATGGCCTTTAGGGCTTTATAGGTTAGAAACAGAACCTTGAATCAGACTCAGGAGCAGCACTGGTAGAGTGCAGCTCATGGAGCAAGGACTACACTACAGCATTCTGGACTGGTTCAGGCTTCTGAGTGATCTTCAAAGGCAACCCAATGTAGAATTCATTGCAATAGTTGAGAGGTGAGGTGGCTGAGTTTACAACAAATACAGATTGTTCTCTCCTTTTGTTTGGTGATGGTAGTTTTTATGATGTGGAATCTTATTATTATTAACAAGTTGACCACTATTTTCTAAACATCACAAAAGAGATGTCTCAAACAAATCTTTGGGGTTTCCTTTATAGATGCTCTTTTATTATCTCGAAAAATTCTTTTCTTTCTATAGGAAATTCATTAGCTCCCTGATTCATATTTTCCTGTGGTGTGTAACCATGACCACTAGAGGAGGTTTCATTCCACCAAGACTTCTTGAAAACGGTTTTTCAACTTCCACCCACCCCACCCTCCCTCTCTGGACTGATGAAATGTTAGTGATATTACTATTATACTAAAAGAGAACATATTAATGGGTTCAAACATTTTGCTCAATTAATCTTGAGAATTTCATCTTTTTAGCTAAAGTGACAGATGTTATACCCAGTTACCCAAGACTCAGGGCATGAAACAGCATTCAAGAATTTTAGTAATAACAATAAAGCCTTATTTTAATTGCTTAGTCTGCACTCTTATGGGGATTTTTGCAAGCTGTTCAGTTCTTGGAAGGCTCTCAGAAGTATCAAATGACTTGTTTATTGTAAGAATGAGCAGCATCAGAGGGCAAACCATAAATTGGAGATCAAGACAGAGCTTTTTTAAAAGGCACAGAGAAAAGGACATAGTCACCTGAAACAACTATTTCACTACCAGTTTGGGCACTTTATATCATATAGCAAACCTCATTTCTGTCAGGGCATCCTGGATTAAGACCCTGAATTACAACTTCCCTGTTCAATTCCAAACAATGACCTTGGTACTCAATTGCTTCTTTACAGCACAATCTATGGTTTTTCTAACCTTGGCATGGTCAAATTGGATACAGCTTTGAACATTCAAACATTGGTATTTTCTAAGGTCTGACCATTTAATTTCAACACCTTGGTTTAGAATTTATTAAAAGTACTGTAGCAAGTGCGAACAAGAAGCTTTGATGCTGCAAGGAAACAAGTTATGATGGTTGGAATTTTATGCTAGCAAAGGGCTGCTTCCTAAACTTCCTGGCACCAAAATCTTTTTCCCCACTTGACTTCTTCCAGCCATAAGCACTTCCCATTTTCACTACTCACAGAAGTTGCAATCAAACTTAGAGAATCGCATCAACTCTGTTTTTTTTTTTATGCTGTCCCATTCTTCTGCCATTCTGTTGAAGTCCAGTTCATTTAATTCCAGGCTGATTTAATTTCTATCTTCAATCTTCTGCCAAAATTGAAGATAACATCACTTATGGTCAGTGGTAGGTTGCAGGCAGTATGCCCCGGTACAGACGTACCAGAGCCTACCCAGAGCACCAGATACCATTCCAGTATGGTCCTCCTGAGGGCCCACACACTCGCCCGAGCTCCTTACCTGTCTTTTAAGGCTTCCGTGCTTCTGCACTTCCGCGCAGGTGCATGGTGCATGGTGCATACAGCACTTGCGCAACGCTCCACTGAGCAGCTGGAGCATCGTGGAGGCGGTAAGATGCATGTGCGTGCTACACGTGTGTGCACGCATGCTGTGCACATCTATGTGGACGCCACCAGGCCCGTTCCAACCGTACCAGTTGGAACGGGATCCGGAACCCACCACTGCTTATGGTAACAAGTGGTACCCTAAAAGTTTGTCTCTATTAAAAGATTTACAGATTCGCTTCTTAATGAAGAGTCTGAACATGCCAGTTTAATACGTATCTTGGAAAGTCCAGATCATCCCAATAAAGCAAGTATTACAATAAAGAGAGCCAGACCCACATTTTTGGTTGCCCAGTGCATATAAAAGTTATGTCTACACTATACTTAGTAGCTGTAGTCTATTATGTAGATTACTCTATTAGTCTATAATGAAAAGAAGGACTAGGGAAGACATGGTAGGTGTGTTCCAATATCTCAGGGGTTGCCACAAAGAAGAGGGAGTCAAACTATTCTCCAAGGCACCTGAGGGCAGAACAAGAAGCAATGGGTGGAAACTAATCAAGGAGAGAAGCAACTTAGAACTGAGGAGAAATTTCCTGACAGTTAGAGCAATTAATCAGTGGAACAGCTTGCCTCCAGAAGTTGTGAATGCCCCAACACTGGAAGTCTTTAAGAAGATGTTGGATAGCCATTTGTCTTAAACAGTATAGGGTTTCCTGCCTAGGCAGTGGGTTGGACTAGAAGACCTCCAAGGTCCCTTCCAACTCTGCTATTGTATTGTATTGTATTATTGTATTATGTATGAAATAGCATTGTGCCTAAAAAGAACAAAGTACAAATCTTATTTTTTTAAAAAATATTCCATTCAATCATGTCCAATTTGCAGAATGTGAACAAATTTGTGGCAAGGTTTTTCGGCAATGGTTTGCATTGCCACCCTCATATGGCTGAGAGAAAGTGACTAGCCTAATGTTACCTAGCTGGCTTTGTGCCCAAGGCAGGACTACAATTTACAGCCTCCAAGTTTCCAGTTCCAGTTTGGTATCTTCCCCACGATACCAAACTAGCTTTCAATTTTTTTAAAAAAAAACCTGCTTTGTTGCTAAAATGCAAATCATCTAATTAATAATAATTAATAAGTTTTAAATTACAAGTAATTGATTTACCCAAAATTGTTTATTCATGTCAAAAACATCACAATTAGATGAACATACGCTATATAATATAAAATATAAGATTAAAATATGTAAACAAATCTTGCCCAGAAACTAGCAACATTAGTTGTGTTATGTCTTGCTGCCATGAGGTCATCTATGTACACTGATCAGTAGACAAAGGGAAGGTATACATATGTGTTGTCTCTATGTCCCCACTGTGGCAAAGGGCAGAAGCCACCAGATAGCCCCATTTGTTCAGAGTGTCTCTGGATCTTGTTGCACTCATGTGAAGTTTATTCAATGATTTCCATACTTCTCAGCTTTCAACAGACAGAAGGGCCAGCTGCTCCATTGGTTCCATCCAGTGTTGGTTCTTTGTAGCTTTCCATAGGTCCATGATGCCTTCAAATTCTTCAAAACTGTTTACCCAAATCTGAGACACAAAGTGAGCAGACAGAAAAATTGTGCTGATAAACTTGTTTGTCCCAATCATTAAAAATGCACAATAAAGCAAAGCACAATAAAGCAAAGCAAATAAAACAAGAAAATGTTATATTTCTATTTTTGAATTAAAACTAGGCATGCTAATTTTTTTGGTGACCTAAAATAATAATAAATCCTTAACCTCCTAAGAGTTATCCTTTTCATGCCCCTTACATTTCAGTATGAACTACCTCTTCTCACCACTTGCTAAACTCTGTCAATACATCTAGGCCTCTGTCTATTCAGCAAGAGCAGCTTGCTCCTAGAGATGTCATCTCTATCAATCATGCTGTACTTTAAGAGCTTATAACAGATTCAAAGGAAGTGTTATGAAATGGAAACACATTTAATTGACTGCTGCAAATTCTCATTATGTCATTTCAGGATGCCTAATCAAGAATGGTACCAAAAGTCAAAGTGGAGAGGGCAGGATATTGTCATCTCAATTATTCTCATTAGCCTGAGAGTAATAGCATTTACTTCATATATGAGAAATAAATGAAAAAGTAAGTTTAAACTGGGAACAGGATTTAAAATCATCTTTAACAGCCCTTTAGTTATAGCCTAACACTTTAAAAAACAGAGCAGAAGATAAATGATACAGAATTCCATGTGCTCCTTAATTTGAATAATTTCTGACAACATGTCAAGGAACATTAACTGGATGAATCACCAACTGTCTCACTGAATTTATGCATGACGGTGAATATATACTTTAACAGGTGACCAGCTGCTACAATGATATAAGGCAGGGAATGAGTCAGCAAAGTTTTTGGGCTGATATGACTTTAAGAGGCTGTATATATAAGAGAGGCCCTGTGAAGGTGTCCCTCTCTTCATGTGTGCTTCCATGCTGTAGTTGATGATTGATTGCTTAACTTTGCCTAATACGTGTATGTATATATTCCTTGTAGATAAACCACTATTTGAAAAGCAAACCTGTTTACTGTATTTTTCTCCTGGGTTGTTCAAATTAGTCACACTGTGCTCATTCTGACAGAATATTTTCACATGGTTGACACCATATGCCTGATGCCATATGAATGATAATAAATAAATACAATTTAAGATGGCTAAAATAAGGATTTCTTGCTGAGGGTAAGGGAAATATTAATGTGGCTATCTGGGTTTTTTGTTGTTGTTGTTGGGTGACTTTGGTCACTTAAGTACTGGGCAGGGAAAGGGAATCAGGAGGCCAGGATGGTTCTCAACAGTCACCTGGGTGACCATAAAGCTCCTGAAGGCACTCAGAGTACCATTTTCTGCTCCTGAGACCTGTGGGGCATATAAGAGGGAAAGTTGCAAGGGTTGCAAAGATCATGGTAATGGCCTGGGAATCATTATGTCAACCTTAGATTCCTGTGAGTTGATGGCAGCACTGGACTACCAAGACTGAATGCATTCAGTGTGGCAGGGTTAGTAGGGACAGCAGTGATTGTGAAGCATGATCCAATGGAGCTACTAAACCCAATGAAAATTGTGGCAGCTATTCTAAGGATGCCAATGGAGGGCTGGCACTGTCAATTGGAAGAGTCATGATACCTGGGGTTTGCAGTGGCTTAGCTGGGATAAAAGTCAGACAAACACATATAGAGTGTAGATACATGAAGTAGATACTTTTAGGGGTTTAATTTGGTCCCATTTATAAAGTGTAGATAGGTGGTACATGGTTACTTTTTCTTTGCAGGAACTTGCTCTTTCCCCTAAAAAGATTAGTGAGTGCTTGAGCATATGCTCAGGGATGATTGAACTAGAGGCATTGGATTGACTTTGGTGGAGGAAGGAAGAACTCTGTATACATGTCTTGTCCTTAGTGTCCCTTGGATCCAGTCATTGCTTTTGAATACCAGAATACCAGACTGATGTGTAATAAAGCTGTCCTCAGTCATTAATTTATGATGGCACTAACCTGGCTTGTGCCTACTCAGGTTTACATTTTGCCACAGACAACAATATAAATGTTCTGACCTAAGCTTCCGCAAAAATCATGAAGCAGATTCCTGGTCCCGACAAAACCCCTTTTATTAAACTAATGTGAATTCCTTTCATTCACATTCAGCAAAGACCTGGTAAACAGTCTTTCAAAGATGAAGTTATGACCATAGACCTTATCTAGCTTGGAAATCTGCCATGTAAATATTTTCCAAGCGCTGTGCTGTGAAAGGAAAGACTTGGCACAGAGTCTCTGAGTTTCACGGACAGATCTTCACACTCCTGAAACAAATGAATGAATGAATGAATGAATGAATGAATGAATGAATGAATGAATGAATGAATGAATTGTTTCCTGAAAAAGCCCACTCCCCTTTCGCTCCTTTTTTATTTCCAATGGCAGGGGCCATTCACCGTCCACCTGTGGCTTTACTCCCATCAACCCTGATTTCTTAGTGGTTCTTTTCTTCTGGCAGCTCTGCACATGTGCACACTGGGAACAGGTTCCCGCTGTTCCTCTGCCTCACTGCTATTTCGCTCCGAAGACAGCTGAGAACTGCCAGACGGCCTTGGTCCTATCTCTACATCTGATGCAGAGCCCTCGTCCAAGCCTTCCCCAGGCTCCAGGACTGGTCCATGTTCCTCCCCAACCTTCTCACTGTCCAACTCTACTGCCAGTTCTGCTGGCCACTGGCGGGCCACAACAATAAGGTAACCAATGGAATGGGAGGAGAGGTGGCTGTTGTTCTCTGTAATTACTTACAGGCTTTCAGAAACTACACTCTGCAGATGCCTGGTTGAAGTTGGGCTTAAGGAACAGTTACAATTGCTGTTTGTTGTATTTTTCTCCCTGCTCAACATCAATCCTGCCTAAGGCTGGGGATAGAATCACCAAGTCCCTTATTTAGCCAGGGATTTTAATCTGCCATTTAATGGCTTTGAATCCAGGGTGAAATTTGTAGCCTACTTGGCATCAGGTACCTATGCCAAGTCATAGATGGCTGATGCATACTAGTAGACACATTTTATCTGAGTTTTGTCTCAGGGCATTAGACAAAGCAAGCTATCTAGACCCATTTTGGAAGAGTTTCAGACTGGCATTTAGTATAGAGACAACCTTGATTGTGATCTCTAGGCTGGAATACTGCAATGTGCTCTACATGGGGCTGCCCTTGAAGAGCATCTGGCGACTTCAACTAGTCCAGAATGCGGCCGCGCGAGTGATAGTGGGCGCACCTCGGTTCACCCACATAACACCTATCCTCCGCGAGCTGCGCTGGCTACCTGTTGATCTCCGGGTGCGCTTCAAGGTGCTACTTACCATCCATAAAGCCCTCCATGGTAGTGGATCTGAGTACTTGAGAGACCGCCTTCTGCCGATTACCTCCCTTCGTCCCATCAGATCGCACAGAGTGGGCCTCCTCCGAGTTCCATCCGCCAGTCAGTGCCGACTGGCGACTACGCGGAGGAGAGCCTTCTCAGTAGCAGCTCCGACCCTTTGGAACGATCTCCCCGTAGAGATTCTCACCCTCACCACCGTCCAGACCTTCCGCACAGCCCTTAAGATCTGGCTATCCCGGCAGGCCTGGGGATAAGATTTTCATCCGCCCCACCCGAATGCTGAATGAATGTTGTGTTTTATTGTTTTATTTTTATTCACATATTATTTCATGTTCTGTCTTGCACTCCCTTCCCACGAATTGTAAACCGCCCTGAGTCCCCTCAGGGAAAAGGGCGGCCTATAAATGACAATAAAATCCTAAAATCCTAAATCCTAAATTGTACTTATAGATGACTTTTGGTGTAGCCAAAATAAAGGTGATATATTCATTTTTGTGCTCCTTAATCTTTCAGTAATTTTCAATACTGTATCATTCTAGCTTGAAGATAGGGAACAACAATCCCTATCTGTCAGGTTGATTGAGGAGTAGAAGTCATTCCTTAGATCCCTCTTTTGAAGGATGCCACATGTTTCACTTTTATTCAATATCTACATAAAACTGCTTGTTGAAGTCATCCAAGGTTTGGTATCATCAGTATTTGTGTCCTGAATGAGAGATCTCAAATGCTAAGATTAGCTACCATGCTAAAAAGAATGGTAAATAAACTCAACACAGCCTGTAATTCTATATAACTTTATTACTATATCATGCGCCCAAATCCCTATTTTCTGGGCCACCCATATCCTGATTTGCAATGCTACTGAATCTGAGTCAAATAGCTGGGATCCAATCCAAGAAAGAGCTAAAAAAACAAAAACAGAAAGCCAAAAACAGAAAACTATTCTGGAGTTCCAAATCATGTCTCTAACTCATCTAAAATGGTAAGACCATGTTTTAAGAATTGTATTGAAACTACAGAATTGCAAAGCCAATCATAACAAGCTGTGCATAACCAAAATATCTGATTACTTAATGTGACATGTAAGAATAGAGTCAAGACTAATCCCTTCTGAGTAAAAGAATTAATCTTTCCTTTCATCTTCGAAAGAAAATTCAGTTTGATTGCCATATGGCAGAGAAATCTATAGAGGCATGATGCCAATGATTTGCCTGCTATGTGCCATCAAATGCAAATACCCAATTTGTACAGTTTCCATTCACAACAGTGAATTGTGAAAACAGTTATCATTTATACAACTATCATCTCTGAAGTAACCATCTTCCCCTTTTCTGCTCATACCTGATGTATGAGTTTCAATTTTTAATTTTTTACTAGCCAATACAGTGGGACCTTTGGTGCCAACCATAGTCCATTCCAGGATCAGCACCTGATTTGGTCATGACCAGAAACAAGACTGACTGCACGTACATGCACACACAAAAATGGCGCAGAAGGGGAAATCACCACGGCAGGAAAAATTGGTGTGGTTATGTTTATTGAGCACCCAAGGATGTGTTCGTGACCTGAGTGAAACATTTAGTGGATTTTTCAGTTGGCACCTGAATTGTTCATGGTCTGAGCCATTCGGGACCCAAGGCCCCACTGTAATCCGCCATTGCTCAGGTATTTATTTATAGGAGGAAAATGTCCGGACCAAATGTTATTTCTAATGTTCGATCTCCCCCCTTACTGGAGTACCCTTGTGGAGTACTGTGAAGCCGTTACCATGGCAACTCCTCTGCGCTGTACTGTAGAAGCCATTTTAAGGCACAACAGGCTGTATCTTAACAGAACGCATAGCCCAAGGGGTTTTAAAGTGTCTTATCCCTACAATATTTGGAAGTCATCTATGTACCATGTTTGGTACATAGATCATACACACACACACACACACACACACACACACAGACACACACATATATATATTGGTCAAGAAGAACTTGTAGAAGTTAGGAAACTGTAAACCCTAGTAGAATGATATAGTTTGAAGAACTTCCATGTTTCTTCAGTGTTCATTCTCTGAACACGAAACAATGATGTACCAAAATAACTTTTAAGTAGAGGTCAGCCAAATTCTTATCCCTTGCATCAACTGGGAAGTATATGGGATTTGGAGGATTTAGTAAATTCACAACCACTGCGTGCTTTCTCAGAGCTTGCTCCTCTTATGGTTGTGAAAAAGATCATATTTAAGGACTAAACACTTTCTATTTCCAAGAAATGTTTATGTATACAGCTTTAGAATCAGATCTTCCAGTAGAATATCTACAAGACAAAGGTCAAACCCTGTTTTCCAACTGTATGCTAGCCATAAATACACAGTATTAGTTTGTCCTAATTGGTACCTTCCAAATGACGTAAGGTCAAACTTTCCAGTAACCTGCCAGTGTCCTAATCATATGGAGTGCATTAAGTTGGACAAGCTACACCAGATAACTTTACAAGACTTTCTTCCTGAGTTCCTCATCCAGAATATTAAAGAAGAAAAGTTCATAGCTGGATATCATATAGTGAGTTGTTGCAAAAGCAGTCAATGAACCAAGGGAACTTTTCTAGTCTTGTTTAAAGGATCTGTGTGGCTTGTGGGGAAGTAAAAGAGGAGAAGTCTAAGCTCAGAGACAGGTTTATAAACAGCAAAATAGAAAGCAAAAACAACAGCAACCCACAATTGTGTCATCTTATGTTGCAAGACTTTAAAGATAATTGCTGATAGTCTATGACTCCTTTCAGACCATATTAATTTAATTTGCAAGCATTCCCAATGCATGTACTGTCTCTTCACCACCATCACTCTTCCCCTCAATATCTCCCCAAAATATCACTGCCTAATCACCATGAAAAGGGGATTAACTAGAAGGATTACATGTAATCTGGGAAGTTATTCTGAGATGGAGAAGAGAATAAAATCTGGACAAGCGGGCTTTAGTTAATGTCTCCTGTTTAAAGAAAAGGATGAGCCATGAGCAACAATCATATTTCAAAGGGCTTGAATCCATACCTGAACTAAAGGAAAACTCAATTTCTATTTAAGAGGAAATGGGCAGGACCCAGAAAAGGCTGTAGTTCATTGTAACAGGCTCCTTTTCAGCAGCAGATATGGAGTTTTCTCCAAAACATGTGATAGACCTCTTTTATAGTCTTCCCCAACCTATCATCTCCACAGGTGGTACGTACATGGATTAAAAATAAAAGCTTTGGGAATTTCAATTTGGCAATCCCAACATAATCATAGGTTCTAAACTGAGAAAGATTAGTATAGAATTATCCAGGGGTGAAATGCTACCAGTTCGGACTAGTTCGACCAAACCAGTAGTAAAAATGCTACCAGTTTGTCTGAACCAGTAGTAAAAAAAATGCTAACAAAAGTTTTTTAAAAAGTTCCAACAATCAGCTGTGCCGCACGATTTATAGTCGCTAAAAAGCAGGAAATCCTGCTTTCTAGTGAATCTAAATCATGTGGCACAGCTGTTCTCCCCTGTCGCTGTTCTACTTACCCACCTGTATGCGCACGCAAGTGAACTAGCAGCAGACTTCAGAGCATTTCACCCCTGAAATTATCTGAACAGGACCATTCAATGAGTCTACTTAAGAGCAAGGAGGAGGAAGCAGAAATAGTTTATCAGCTTTACAAGGTAGAGCTGAGGAATTTTTCAGTATTTAACGGATAATGTCGCTCGGATTCGGACAGACCTGGACTCCAATTGCACGGTACCAGCCGAGGTACCAGGGGAAGGTATTGAGCGGAGTTTATGGAATGAGTTTCAACTTGTCGTGCCTGAGGAAGTGGACAAGGCCATGGGAACGGTGAGTGCTTCCACTTGTATACTGGACCCATGCCCTTCCTGGCTGGTTTCGACCAGGCAGGGAGGTGACACATGCCTGGATCCAGGCAATAATTAACACCTCTCTCTGGGAGGGATCCTTCCCGCTCCTCCTAAAGGATGCAGTGGTGAGACCCCTCCTGAAGAAACCGTCTCTGGACCCAGCCATTTTGAGTAACTATTGTCCAGTCTCCAACCTCCCCTTTGTAGGGAAGGTTGTTGAGAAAGTGGTGGCCTCTCAACTCCGACGGTCCTTGGATGAAACCAATTATCTGGATTCCTTTCAGTCCAGTTTCAGGCCTGGTTACAGCACTGAAACTGCTTTGGTCGCACTGATCGATGATCTCTGGCGAGCCAGGGATAGGGATCAGTCCTCCATCCTAGTGCTCCTTGACCTCTCAGCGGCCTTCGATACCATCGACCATGGTAGCCTTCTGTGACGGTTGCGGGAGGTGGGAGTGGGAGGCACCGTTCTTCGGTGGTTCTCCTCCTACCTCTCGGACAGGTCGCAGTCGGTGTTGGTTGGAGGGCAGAGGTCGACCTCTAGGCCCCTCAATTATGGGGTGCCGCAGGGCTTGGTCCTGTCCCCCCCTCCTATTTAACATCTACATGAAACCGCTGGGTGAGATCATACAGCGGCACAGGATTAAATACCATCAATTTGCGGACGATACACAATTGTATCTGTCCACCCCGTGCCAACTCAGTGAAGCGGTAGAAGTGATGTGCCAGTGCCTGGAGGCTGTTAGGGTCTGGATGGGAACGAACAAGCTTGCATTCAATCCCGACAAGACTGAATGGCTATTGATGCTCCCTCCCAAAGATTGGCTAACTATTCCATCTCTCAGTCTGGGGGGTGAAATTATACGCCCTTCAGAGAGGGTTCGCAATTTGGGAGTCCTCCTGGACCCACAGCTGACTTTAGATCACCATTTGTCGGCTGTGACCAGGAGAATCTTTGCCCAGATTGTGACTCTACCTGGACCGGGAGGCACTTCAGATAGTCACTCACGCCCTCCTCACCTCAAGACTGGATTACTGTAATGCGCTCTACATGGAGCTGCCCTTGAAAAGTGTTCAAAGACTTCAGCTAGTCCAGAATGCAGCCGCGCGAGCGATTGTGGGTGCACCTAGGTACACCCACGTTACACCTATCCTCCGCGAGCTGCACTGGCTGCCCATTGGTCTCCGGACACACTTCAAGGTGCTAGTCGTTACTTATAAAGCCCTGCAAATTGGCATCGGACCTGGGTCCTGCCAATTACCTCCCAAAGACCGATTCGATCGCACAGGCTCGGCCTTCTCCGGGTCCCATCTGCCAGCCAATGTCGGCTGGCAATCCCCCAGGGGAGAGCCTTCTCTGTTGCTGCTCCGGCCCTCTGGAACGAGCTCCCCGTGGAGATCCGGACCCTTACTACCCTCCTGGCCTTCCATAAAGCCACTAATTCCTGGCTGTTCCGACAGGCCGGGGGTTGTTGAAGTATCCAGCCCCGCTTCAATTGTGAATGTTGTGTATTTTTAAATTGTTGTATCGTTTTATTTATCTCCTTTCCCTGTTTTATTGTGAGCCGCCCGGAGTCCTTCGGGAGTGGGCGGCATACAAAACTAACAAAACAACAACAAACAAACAGCTTTGCTGAAAAACCAAATAGGGAGAGAGAGGAAGCAGGTCCATATTGATGGCTTCGCTGAGAGGTCATTTGAATTAATTTTACCTCTCCTTCAGCTGTTTTAAGTTAGATCAGTTTTTGAATGTTGAGAAACAGGACACACACTTCCCCTTCCTTTTCTGTTGTCCTCTGAATTACAGAATTCTGAACTGCAAACATGTGTCCAAGGTTTCTCTTTTTCTCATTAATCTTATGTAAACCACTGCAAGATGTTTTTCATGTTTAAAGCAACAATTTCAAGTACTTCCTTTGAAGGAACTGCTAGATTATCACTGACACCATCTAAAGTCAGTAATTAGCCAGCCACATGTGCCAGAATATATGTAACTTCTCTAGATGTTAAGTGCAGAACCTTAGAACTATGTTTAAATTTATTTTTTCACAAAATTGTATGAGATCATACAAGTATTATGGGATATTAGGATACCATACCCAAATTTGTAAAACTTTGGATGAAAGCGATAACATTCTGTCATATATATTTATCCCCTAAGATTTTGGCCATTCAAAATCATTTTGACACTGACATCTAGGATATACTCCCTCCCAGTCCACAGGTTAAAAACTATTAGTTTAAGCAAATATGTTTAAAAAAAAAAAATATGGCTTAGAAGTTCTTTTGAAGGTGTAGGACATTCCCACAGAATAAGCTAGACTGGTCTGTTGGTTAAGATACTGGCCTAGAAACTGATTGTGAGTTCTAGTCCCATTTTAAGCATGAAAATCTGGCTGAATGACTTTGGTCCAGTACTCTCTTTCTCAGCCAAACCGCCACTCAGGTTAGAAATTGAGAGAAAAACAGGAGGAGGAAGGAGTATTAGGCACATTCACTACCTTGAGTTTTTTATAAAATAATAAAAGAGAGACTAAAAATATTAATTAATAAATAAGCAGGTGCAAAAATCATATGGCAAATCTTAATTAATTTTACAACAAAGATGAGTGAGAAATGTAAAATAGGAGTAGGTGGCTTAAATTTATAGCATAATGTGTTCGGAGAACGTTTACATTAAATACATAAAACCTTAAGATCTACAATTACAATAATGCCAAATGCAATTATTAATTTTTATCCCATAAAAAACAGATAAAGGATTTTAATGATTACTGAAAAGTAAAGAAAAACAAGCCATAGACAGTTGTCCTGTGTTCCGTTTCCGTTCCTAAGTGTGTGCAGAGAAAGCCTTCCTGAGCAAAGCTTAGACTCTGGGGAATCATTTAAGAAACAATTACAGTAAATGATACCCTGAGGGAACTGGAGTATTAAAAGAAAATGAAACTTAATAGCCTGAACTGACTTCACTTATTCCTTGGGATTTATGACATCCATAAACTGTAGCACAAACACAGAAGTAGAGAGACAAACTATAGACGGAAAGGAATTTGCTGGCTGTGGGTTTTGCTCTGACACCTTCACCTGTTGCAAAGTAAGAATCCCCCCCCCCCCCCCCACACACACAAGTACAATTCACATAACCATCTTTAAGGATGTTTCAACCATCTCAGAATTTACTTCTGGGAACATTTAACAAGCAGCTTTCTTGCTCCAAATTTGGCACAGCTGTTGCTAATAGAACAGGTTTCACCGAGTGAGACATCTGGGAATTATAAAGGCAAAAAAGAAGAAGGAAAATTAAGGCTCAGTAAGACTATTTTATTTTGAATGACATTTTTAAAACCCCATGTGTGACTTGTATATTCAGATTTCATGGGATAGCATACAAAAGGCTGCTGGAAACCTTTATGGGCCGCTAGAGAAGAGACACAGGCCCTGGCCTATTATTTTGAAGAGTCCTTCTATTTGCTGCAGGATTTTAAGGTTGAGGTTTACAGATTTAATCTTCCTAAACTGTAGAATTTTTTTCCTAGAAGGCCTAATAGAGTATAAAATCCAATTCCAAAGCACTGGTAAAGACCACTGGTAAAACCGCTTTGAAAAAAGGATAGTGCAAAGTGAGGTATGGTCTTTTAGTGGCTTTCAGGCAACAATGTGGATGTCAAACCTCCGTATTTGGAAACTGTCTAACCAACACAAACATTCATATGTGCAGCAGATGAAATGGAATGTCATTGCTACTTCATCTGCTATCTTCTGCTATGCTATGCTACGCAGCATTTTCCAGTTTGTTTCCAGATGGAGGTCTCTGCCAACTGCCAACTCATCTATCTTCTTTCTGGTAATTAATTCTTCCTATTAAGAACAATAGGCAGAAATAAGTGATAGGAAAGCTGTCTGGATGAAAGCTAACATTTGTCTGACTGCACTGTAAAAGTTTCTGATTAGGGCAGGACAATCACAAAATAAAATAATTATTTAGGAGCACTTTTTGAGTGATCCAGATATGTACGTACGTACGTACGTACGTACATACATAAATACATACATACATACATACATACATACATACATACATTCGTTCGTCAAACATGTACAGGATAGCAGGTAAAGTATGAACATGGACATGAACAAAGGAAATGAATACAAATGAATGGGAACAGTAGGACAGGGACGATAGGGATGCTTGTGCGTTTATGCATGCCCCCTTTATGAATCTCTTAGGAATGGGGTGAGGTCCATGGTAGACAGTTTAAGGTTGAAGCTGTGAGGATTTGAGGATATAACAACGGAGTTGGGTAGAACATTCCAGGCATTGACCACTCTGTTGCTAAAGTTGTATTTTCTGCAATCGAGTTTGGAGCAGTTTTCTTTGAGTTTGTATCATTGTTTGCCTGTGTATTATTGCGGTTGAAGCTGAAGTAGTTGTTGACAGGTAGAATGTTGCAGCAGACAATTTTATGTACTATGCTTAGCTTAGTGACGTGCGGTGAGGTTTACGGTTGGTGAGGCAAGAGCGTGACAGTGGCAAGAAGCAGCGTCCCCGCAGATGTCCCGGACAGAGGCATCTCGCGTTTATGTCCACCATAGATGCAAGATGCCTCTGTTGGACACAGCGGCAGGGACGGAGGAGGTGGAGGGCGAGGCGGCGGAGCGTGGCAGCGGCAAGAAGCAGCATCCCTGCAGCTGTCCCCGACAGTGGCGTCTCATGTTTATGTCCGCCATAGATGCGAGATGCCTCTGTTGGACAGAGCGGCAGGGATGGAGGAAGCAGGGGCAAGGCGGTGGAGCACAGCAGCAGCAAGAAGCAGCATTCCCACAGCTGTCCCTGACAGAAGCGTCTCACGTTTATGTCCACCATAGACACGAGACACCTCTGTTGGACACAGCAACAGGGACGGAGAAGGCGGGGGCAAGGCAGCGGAGTGCGGAGGCAGCAAGAAACAGTGTCCCTGCAGTTCTCCCGACAGGGGCGTTTCACGTTTATGGCGGACATAAACACGAGACGCCTGTCGGACACAGCAGCAGGGATGGAGGAGGCGGGAGGCGAGGCAGCAGCCAGCGAAGAAAGGGGAGAGGGGAGCAGGATGGGGCTCCCGGTGGGGGGGAGAGGAGAAAGTGAAGGGGGGCACAGCAGGCAAAAGAAAGAAAGCGCCAGCCCACCAGCAGAGACAGGTAAAAGACCCACTTCTGCTGGCAGGCTGCCCCTCTCTTCTCAAACAAGGCTGCCCTTCCTGCTTCTCCCCATTCCCTCTCTTCTCAAACAAACTCTCTCTCAAATTGAGAGAGAGTTTGTTTGAGTGAAGTAAAGAAAGAAACACATACACGCATGCACACACACACACATACACAAATTACTCACAATAAAAAATTACTTACAAATTAAATTACAATAATTTTGAATTCTTTCCCCCTCCCCCCCAACCCACATACCTTTTCCAGCTGTGTCACAGAGGATTTCAACTCTTCTCTTGTCCGCCATGATGAAAATGTAAAAAATGTAAAAAGAAACAGGCAAGACCTGCTGCTGCCAGAGCAGGAGGCAAGAGAACCACGTGCCTCCTTTGCATAAGGAATTTTTTGCCTTTTAACCCTTGCTTAACTCTGCTCAAGTGATCATAACGATAGTCTAAAGAAGGCACGTGGTTCCCTCGCCTCCCTCTGCAGTTAATCACTAAGCAGAGTCATCCACTGTGACTCTGGAAGCAACTACCTCTGCCTTTTTCCTTTTAATTTTTTTTCTTTTCATCATGACAGTGGTGAGGCCCTGCCTCCCCTGCCTCCCTTGACTGCACCTCACACGGCAAGACATTATTGCAGACAATTTTCTGTACTATGCTTAGATTGGACCACAGACGGTGCAGTTCCAGATTGTCCAAGGCCAAAATTTCAAGCCTGGTGGCATGAGGGATTCTGTTGTGAGTAGAGGAGTGGAGGATTCTTCTCGTGAAATACCTCTGGGATCGCTCGATTGTATTAATGTCCAATCTGCAGCGTGGATTCCAGGCAGAAGAGTGGTATTTGAGGAATGGCCTGGCAAAGATTTTGTATGCCCTAGTTAGCAGTACAGTGTTACCAGAGAAAAAGCTTGGCAAAATTAGGTTAATGACTCTTAATGCCTTTTTGGCAATGCTGTTACAGAGAGCTTGGGCTTAGCTCATTGGAGATGAGTACTGCTAGGTCCTTGACAGAGTGAGGGTCATCTAGGAGGTTGAAACCACCCAACTTGTAGTTGGTGTTCTGATCTTTTTTGCCAATGTGTAAGACAGAGCATTTGTTAGTTGGAATTTGAAGTTGCCAAAAATACCAACAAAGATCACTCGGCATTCCTGCGATGGTGTCTGGGGGGTGGAGAGGACATTTATTTCTGTAATGAACCTCCCCCCTCCCTTCTCTCTTCTTTTCTGTAGACCCTTCTCTTCCCCTCCCCCCCCAAAACATTCCCTTGTCTTGACTTTTGTTTGTATTTTACTTCTTTGTTAAATTGATATGCTGTGCATCTCATTGTCCACTCGGAGTGGCTTATAAGTCTAGTAAACACTTTCTTTTGCTATTCTTAAAACTTTCAAAGATACAGGCATACAGGTCAGGCCAGATCATGAAACAGGCCAGATCATGAAACAAACCAGGATCTGGACTAGCTATAACAAACCAAGATCTGGACCAGCTATCAAACTAAGATCAGCTATCAAACCAGGATCCGGACCAGCTATCAGGCCAACCTTGAACCAACCCTTGTCCATCTCAGACGACAAGCCAGGATTTGGAGCTGGCCTTTGCCAACCCCCCTCCCTTCTTCTCTTGCAAATGGAGCCTTTCCCCACCAGATGCCACCCAGGATCATTGGCCACGAGTGGGGCGGTGTTTTGGGAAGGGGATGGTGTGTCTTCCCAGACTAACCCCCCAACTCCCTCCAGCTTCCTGTGGAATGGAGCTTTTGCAGGCCAGCCAAATTGCTGAAGAAGCAGCCAACAAGCAAACCCGGCTTGCCACCATCTGGGCGGCTCCCTTTTCAGGCCTCTCCCCGCAGCGCAGCCTGGCACATAGTTCCCGGCAGCTGCCACTAGTGGTCAGGCACGGATGCTCAGGGACGATGCACGGTTGTTCGGGAACCACCTGGAGGGAGGCGCACAGGAAGCAGAGACATGCAGAGGGTTAAATAATTCTGCTCAATTCCCAAACTTGAAAGTGCATGAGAGGGGCAAGAGAGGGTGAAATACCCAAGTTCAGTTTAGTTCAGTTTATTATATTTATATGCCGCCCTTTCCCCCCGAAGGGGACTCAGAGCGGCTCACAACTCAAACCGGGGAAGGGGGATACAGACAAATTTTTAAAAAAAACAAGCATAACAATGTATAATTTAAAACTCACAACAGTCATACCATTCGAGACGGGGGTAACAGCTCTTTAGCCCCAGGCCTGTCGGAACAGCCAGGTTTTAAGGGCTTTGCGGAAGGGCTGGAGGGTGGTGAGGGTTCGAATCTCCACGGGGAGTTCGTTCCAGAGGGTCGGAGCAGCCACAGAGAAGGCTCTCCTCCGGAAAGTTGACCCTGCAAGTTCCAATGTCAGCAGCAAATTTGCCTGATGATACTGTGATGCCTGTTTTATCATTCTTAAATGATTCTTAAGTACCAGATCCCTTTGTTCCTAAATGCCCCATTGTTCCAAACTAACAGACAAACTTGTTTTTTTCTGCTAGGACTTACGAAGCGCTAGAAGAAGAAGGGGAATTTGTCCTGGATTTGTGCATCTCCAGTCTTTTAAAGCTCCACGCGTGCAGTTCCCCAGAACATCAAGCAAAGCCTGGAGACAAATCCATACGACAGGTTAGTAGTAGATACTAAATATTTCTCTTGTTTGCCATAGGTTCGCCATCACAGGTGTAGGGTCTGCTTGGGCAGGAGGTTAGACTAGATGACCTACAAGGTCCCTTCCAACTCTGTTTATATGAATCTGTATCTGTATTCTGGTTTCCTTTGTTTCAGAGGTGTTGCTCGGTTGCTTGCAAGGCGATTTCTGGTATTCTAAAGAGCCTTCTGGCGTGGCAGACAGATGTAGCTCATCTGAACAGAATAATCAAGGCACGATCATTGTGGAATAGTGCGATGAGATTTGTGATGTTGTCCCCAGACCTGGCCTCTTGCTTGGTGTCGAATCCTATAAGTCACCGGACACAAGGTGTGATACAGAATTATACTACTTTTATTTTGGTACCAAGACCTAAGGACCCCTTTTCTCTATAATTAGGAGTTTGATTTTTCCAATGGTATAAATCAGCCATTGAGAATGGAGCACGCACCCACACCTGATGTAGCTCCCCCTCAGCTCCTGGCAATCCAATTTCCATTAGGGGTGATTGGAGTTCTGCCTCAACTGCTCCCTTAGGCCGGGTGTGTGGTCCAGTTTATCTGTCCCTTCAGGAACCTTTTTGGTCTCCTTCCTCCTGGCCCCACCTACTGGGACCGTTGGTTCTTTTTAACCAATATCTGATTCCTCCTTTTGTCTCCCTGAGTCTCCTACCCCTTCAGTGCCAACCGCTTCATGCCAAGGAGACACAGGCAGAGGGCACTGATGTCAGAGACCCTTCTTTTTAATGTTCCGGTTTTAGATTCATTATCTGGGATTTGATCCCTTTTTACCTTGCCTCCTGTAGGCTTATTACCCATCCTTGTGACTATGTCTCAGAGGTTTTCCTAAGAGTGCTACATTCCGTCCACTTCACACCTTACAACCCCTGGGGGAGTCCCCCGCAATAGTCTCAGCTCGTTTTTTGTAAAACATAGCAAGATATTTATGTGTCTAGAAAAAGGAATTCTCTCTGCTTTTCCTAGGCCTTGGGGAACTGGCTGACGTCACCTCACCTCACCTTGCATGAGAGAGCAACCCAGTCCCTGATCCAGCTGCTTCAAATTTATAAAAGGCAGATCCCATCCGAGGTGAGTTTGTGGAGGAAGCAGCCTTTCTTACCCCTGGATGGGATGGGCTTCCTGTTGGGTTCCAGAAGGTCACCCTTCATTCACCCTGTGCCTGTTCCACAGAACCCAACCATCAAAAACAAGGGACACTGGATCGGCCTGTTGGTCCATTTCTGTGTCCATAAAGAACCTGCCCTCCGGTACTGGGGCCAAACTGCCACCTCTTGGCTGCTGAATATGTCATTCCCAGCTCCAGCAACAGGTAGGTTTCCCTCAGTAACCTATGGCCATTTTTGCACCCTTATGACCATTGCAACATCTCCCTGGTCTCGGGATTTACATTTGGAGGCTGGATAACGGATTCCCATTTACAATGGTTGTAGTGTCCCAGCGTCATGTGATCCCCTTTTGCGACCTTCTGACAAGCAAAGTCAGTGGGGAACAGGGATGGGTTTCTGGGATTGGATTGGATTGGATTTATTACATTTATATGCCGCCCTTTTCCCCGAAGGGGACTCAGGGCGGCTCACAATTCAGTCAGGGAAGGGGGTACAGACAGGGGATAAAAAGACGAACATAACAATACACAATTTAAAACACACAACAACCATACCATTCGAGGAGGGGGGCAAAAGCTCTTTAGCCCCAGGCCTGTCGGAACAGCCAGGTTTTTAGTGCTTTGCGGAAGGCCTGGAGGGTGGTGAGGGTTCGAATCTCCATGGGGAGCTCGTTCCAGAGGGTCGGAGCAGCCACAGAGAAGGCTCTCCTCTGGGTAGTCGCCAGTCGGCATTGGCCGGCGGATGGAGTTCGGAGGAGGCCTAATCTGTGTGATCTGATCGGTCTATTGGAGGTAATTGGCAGCAGGCGGTCTCTCAAGTACCCAGGTCCAATACCATGAAGGGTTTTATAAATGACGACTAGCGCCTTGAAGCATATCCGAAGACCAATAGGCAGCCAGTGCAGCTCGCAGAGGATAGGTGTTGGCCTCCGACATTGCTGGTGACGGAGGCCGCCTAACGCCGACGAACACTGCGGCTTCAACCAAAAAAAAGAGAACCTGTGGAGACTGCAAGACTGTAAGACTGATAAACAAAACCTGTGGAGTCTACAAACTGATAAAACAAAAAAGAGAACTGGTGAGAGAGGAAACTGGCCCCTGGGACTGAGCCGAGGGAGTGGGGGAGTGATACAGACGCCCTGGGATTAGTGCTGGCAGCGGACCGGTAAAATTTCACTCTCCGAGCTGCCAGCCTCGAAGGGACGCCAACACTGACCATCTTGGATTCTATCCTGGACTCTTTTTCTGACGCCTTGGGGCCTTAAAAACACCAAGCCCGATCGCTGAATAGAACGTCCCCCCCTCTCCCCTTCCACCAGAGACAAGCATTCTTCCTCCCCCCTATGACTCTTTGATCTGGAAATGATATTAAGGGGTATGGTTGGAATGAACTTAGCCACCAAACTTTTCCCACCATGGTTAACCTCCTGGTTTTCACTACTGCAGCTGCTACCCGAACTCACCCTGTCTCCCAGCCCCCCCCTCCTTGGACTATATTGAACTCTTTAGAGGAGCCCCCCTCAAGGTGTGCCCCCCCCTCAGGAGAGGGTGGAAGGCACCTTTGGACTATTATAAATCTAGTACGGACTCTGTGAACCTGCGCAATTTTTCTAATTTTATTTTTAAATAGGTATGTTGAGTGCATGGGATTGTATGGGATGGTATGAATGATCTCACTTTTTATTATTAATATTGCTGTATCTGTGTTTTAACTCTTTGTGAGGACTGTTTGTGTGAGAGTTTGGGTATGACTGATTCGGAGGACCTGGCGGGGTATGCGGGGGTCACCAGGGTGGTTGGGGGAACTACATCCACGGGAGAGGGTCGGGGCATTGCGGTCATAACAGGGAGAGGCAGATATGGCGGGTACTTTAGGGCAGGCCATTACCGGGGAAGGAGGGCTCGCTATATCACAGAGATCCCTCCTTCTGGCCCTAGGAGTCCCACTCCAAGGTCAGATGGCGCGAGTAATCAGGACCCTGGTCTCAGGCTGCTGTCGCTAAATGCCAGGTCTGTTGTTCATAAGGTTCCCCTCGTCCGGGACTTGATTTTAGATGAGGGGGCAGACCTGGCATGTATTACTGAGACATGGCTGGGCACGGAGGGAGGAGTCCCCCTCGTAGAGATGTGCCCAGACGGATTTCAGGTGCTTCATCAGCCGAGAGCCCAGGGAAGGGGTGGCGGTGTGGCTATTGTAGTCCAGGAGTCTTTAGCACCTCGTAGGATCCCTGCTCCGGAGCTTGTCGGGTGTGAGTCCCTGCTGGTGAAGTTGGACCTCAAGGGTCAAGTGGGTCTGCTGCTAACGTACCTGCCTCCCAACTGCGTTGCAGCAGCCCTCCCCTCGCTCCTCGAGTCAGTAGCCGAGCTAGCAATTGAGTTCCCTAGGCTTATGGTTCTGGGGGACTTCAATTTGCCTTCGCTCGGTGAACACTCTGACGGAGCGCAGGAGTTCATGGCTTCCATGACAGCCATGGGCTTGACCCAGGTAATTCGAGGCCCAACCCACTCAGCGGGTCACACACTCGACCTCGTATTCCTCTCGGAGCAGTGGAGTTATGATCTTGGTCTGAGGGGTAATGAGACCATACCCCTGTCGTGGTCAGACCACTGCCTACTGAGGCTAGACTTCCGGAGGCCAAACCCCCACCGTATGGAGGAGGAACCGACCAGGTGGTTCCGCCCCAGGCGACTTATGGACCCTGTAAGGTTCCAGACGGAGCTTGGGGTTATTCCTGATACTCTCGCCCACAGTTCGGTGGAGACTCTTGCTGCTGCCTGGCACTCGGCAGCATCAGAGTCTCTGGACCGGATTGCGCCACTACGGCCCCTCCGGGTCAGCGGCTCCCGGAGGCCTCCTTGGTTCACCGAGGAGCTCCGGGAGATAAAGCGCCGGAGGAGACGCCTAGAGCACTTGTGGAGATCCGATAGGTCCGAATCGAACCGGGCACTTTTGACAGCATGCACCAAGGAATACATTCGGGCATTAAGAACAGCTAAAAGAACACACATTGCCACCTTGGTAGCGTCCGCCGAGTCCCGCCCAGCCGCCCTGTTTAGGATAACCCGCTCCCTCCTAAATAGGAGGGAGACGGGGGACCCCTTACAGGGTAAGGCTGAGGAGTATGTTCAGTTCTTGGCGGACAAAGTTGCTCGGTTTCGGTCAGACCTGGACTCCACTCCCGCAGATCCAGCCGAGACACAAGGGAATGACTTGGCAGACCATCTCTGGGTTGAGTTTCAGGATGTTGCCTCTGGGGATGTGGACAAGGCTATGCGAGCTGTGAGTGCCTCCACCTGTATACTGGACCCGTGTCCCTCCTGGCTGGTTGCCAACAGCAGGGAGGTAACACGAGGCTGGATCCAGGCGGTTGTTACTGCCTCACTTTGGGAGGGGCACTTCACCACCGCGCTCAAGGCGGCGGTGGTGAGACCCCGCCTGAAGAAACCGTCCTTGGATCCAGCCGTTTTTAATAACTACCGCCCAGTCTCCAACCTCCCCTTCGTGGGGAAGGTTGTTGAGAAGGTGGTGGCCTTCCAGCTTCAGCGTACCTTGGAGGAAGCTAACTATCTTGACCCCTTCCAGTCCGGCTTCAGGCCCGGTTACAGCACAGAAACCGCTTTGGTCGCATTGACCGATGATCTCTGGAGAGCCAGAGATGGAGGCCACGCGTCCATCCTGGTTCTCCTTGACCTCTCAGCGGCTTTCGATACCATCGACCATGGTATTCTTCTGCCACGACTGCGGGAGGTGGGGGTGGGCAGCACTGTTCTGCAGTGGTTCTCCTCCTACCTCTCAGACAGGTCGCAGTCGGTGTTGGTGGGGGGGCAGAGATTGTCCCCGAGGCCCCTAACTTATGGGGTGCCGCAGGGTTCGGTCTTATCCCCCCTACTATTTAACATATACATGAAACCGCTGGGCGAGATCATTCGGAGGCACGGGATAAAATACCATCAATACACGGACGATACACAGTTGTATCTGTCCGCCCCGTGCCAACTCAATGAAGCGGTGGACGTGATGAACCGGGGTCTTGAGGCTGTTAAAGACTGGATGAGAGCTAACAAACTGGTACTCAACCCGGACAAGACCGAGTGGCTGTTGTGTTTTCCTCCCAACACAATTTGGCCAACGTTCCATCACTCAGGCTGGGGGGTCAAAATTTATACCCCTCAGACAGGGTCCGCAATTTGGGAGTCCTCCTGGATCCACAGCTGAGTTTTGACCATCACTTGTCAGCTGTGACCAGGGGGGCATTTGCCCAGGTTCGCCTGGTGCGCCAGTTGCGGCCCTACCTGAACCAGGAGGCCCTCACAACAGTCACTCGAGCCCTTGTGATCTCTAGGCTGGAATACTGCAATGTGGTCTACATGGGGCTGCCCTTGAAGAGCATCCGGCGACTTCAGCTAGTCCAGAATGCAGCCGCACGAGTGATTGTGGGCGCACCACGGTTCGCCCACATAACACCGATCCTCCGTGAGCTGCGCTGGCTACCTGTTGATCTCCGGGTGCACTTCAAGGTCCTACTTACCATTCATAAAGCGCTCCATGGTAGTGGATCTGGCTATTTGAGAGACCGCCTTCTGCCAATTACCTCCCTTCGTCCCATCAGATTGCATAGAGTAGGCCTCCTCTGAATCCCATCCGCCAGTCAGTGCCGACTGACGACTACGCGGAGGAGAGCCTTCTCAGTTGCAGCTCTGACGCTATGGAACAATCTCCCCGTGGAGATTCGCACCCTCACCACTGTCCAGGCCTTCCGCACAGCCCTTAAGATCTGGCTATCCCGTCAGGCCTGGGGATAAGACTTTACTCTCGCCCCTCCCGAATGTTGAGTGAATGTTGTGTTTTACCGCTAATTATTTTTACTCACATTTTCTTTTTGTGTTTTGTCCTGCACTTCCCTCCCCTATTATTGTAAGCCGCCCTGAGTCCCCTCAGGGAAAAGGGCGGCCTATAAATGTTTAATAAAAGTAAAAAAAAAAAAAAAGTAAAAAAAGTGTTACGTGGGTGAACCAAGGTATGCCCCGGTACATGCGTACCGATTGGTCAAACAGATGTACATAGAGAGACACAGAAAGAGAAAGAGAAAGAAAGAAGAAAAACAAAGTGGGAGAGAGAGATGAAAGAAAGAAAGAAAGAAAGAAAGAAAGAAAGAAAGAAAGAAAGAAAGAAAGAAGGAAGGAAGGAAGGAAAGAAAGAAAGAAAAAAGAAAGAAAGAAGGAAGGAAGGAAGGAAGGAAAGAAAGAAAGAAAGAAAGAAAGAAAGAAAGAAAGAAAGAAAGAAAGAAAGAGAAAGAGAACTTATGACAATTGAGGCCAAAATTTTGGTTGCTAAGCAAGAGCATCGTTAAGTGAGTTTCATCACATTTTCCAAGTTGGCCATGCCCATCCAGTCACATGACTGCTGAGCCACTCCCACAAAACAGGCCACACCTACAGAATAGGTTCTAAAAAAATTTGAAACCCACCACTGGTGGAGAAGCAAGATTCACTTCACAACCTTGTTACCAATTAAAAACGTGCAGTGATTCACTTCAGAAATGTGGCAAGAAAAGTTGTAAGATATGGCGAAATTCCCTTAACAAATTTCTCACTTAGTAACATCCATGTTGGGCTCCATTATGGTTCTAGGTTGAGGACTATCTGTCCATATTTAATATGTTTGTGCTAAGGATTTCCTGGAGATCAGCTTGGCTGAGTAGCTCTGACCGTGTGAATGTCCCTTGCAGAGATCTATAAAAACGAGGCTGAAGTTGAGGGAGGACTAGCAGGGCAAAGGGCCCAAAATACTGGCCAAGAAGTATGGTTAGGCAAGGCAACCTTGTCAAGATTGGTTGTGCAGATGGAGGTGTCTATCTGAAGATGAATGTGTGGAATTAAAAACCTTCCAGTGCCATTGTCCCAACAAATCTGCCCTATCTTGACAAGCTTTTCCAAATAAATTTGCAGCAACTTCTTTCAGAGTTCAGATTGTTCACGCCTTCTTTTCTATATGCGTGATCATCCCTATCCGTATAAAAACATGGGAAAAGAAAACATTTTTGTTGGAAAACTACCGAATATTTGGCAAATAATTTAATCCAGAATGTACGATACCTTTGTTTTATTGTTCCACAGCATTATCCAGTACCGAACTGGCAAATATGGACATAGATGAGAAGCAGCATCGGGACAACAGCATCATTTTCAAAACCGCAACGGTGGGGAACAATGACTTCTTCAAAATCTTCATATATCAAACATATTTGCCTTGGTCTTAGTTTGCAATATAAAAACTAATTCGATTTCACAGGAACTCAATTTGAAAATCATCAAACTGAATGTGGGCCAGTTCAGAAACATTTTGAAACACATGAAATGTTCTAACTTTCATTATATATCCTGGGAAATCATCAAAGAGTTGTAATGAATTTATAAACTATTAAATAGAATGAAGTGAGTTGTGTCGAAATATACTTGCATTTTTTAGAGAAGGGAAGCTTAGCTTAATTTAGTTAGTTAATCAATTTATATGGCTGCCTCGCTCACAATCATGCTAGACTCCAATAACAGATTTAAGGTTATTACAGAATAACAGAGTTGGAAGGGACCTTGGTGGTCCGCTAGTCCAACGCCTTGCACAAACAAAAAACCCTATCCCTGTGATGGCGAACCTATGGCACAGGTGCTACAAGCCATCGCCCAGCTCAGCTCCACTGCACATGTGCATGCGCCTCCTGCCAGCCAGCTGATTTTTGGGTCTCTGCCGCACATGCGGGAGATGCGCATTCATGAGCCAGGGTTGGTGGTGGATATAGCGCATGGGGAGGTCAGCTAGGTCCAAAATGGGCTGCAGGGGGTGAGGTGAGCTCCCCCCCCCTCCGGCAGTCCATTTTTGGTCCCAGGAGGCCTCCTGAATCTGCATGCATTTGTGTGGGAGTGCATTCACACTCCACCTTCTTATTTGCCCCATTAAACCTTGAGATTTCTGGTCTGTTTTCTGTTTAATAAATTACTTTATTTTTCCCTTACAGATGATAATGAAATTCCTGCTTCCGAAAGACCTGCTAGCCTTCGTGCAAGTCTCTTTAGCCACAACCCTGAGGGATGAGCTCTGGTCTGAGGCTGTGGGGGCCGTTGTAAAACTTGTTCTGCTCCATCAAGCCAGTTCGCTCTACGACTAGGTAAGATATGCTGACGTTAATAAGCCCATCCCAAAAGGGTGAAGACTGTCTTAAACTTTCCCATGAGTCTTGCTTTCTAATGAGTTTTCTCTACAATGTTTTATCTCTTTAGCTCGGGCGGATTTTGCAGAGCATGTTTTACATCCTGAGGAGCAGCGAGGATGAAGGAGTGAAGAGGGCTGTGAGAGGGTTCATGGCCGCATTGGTGTATGTGGAACCAAAGAAATCGGTCAACTTATTCCTGATGTGTGCCTGCCATGACAACTGGTAAATAATTTACTGATACAATTTGTCGTCATCATTCTCTTCCTTGAAAATACACTTCCCCAATTTTTCTGGGTCACTGTCATTAGCCCCTATTTGTAAAATAGCAATGATTAAAATATCATCTTTGCTTTTTTGTAAAAAATCCTGGGATCAAATTCCCATTTGGAAAAGGGAGGGTCGGGGGTGAAAGGAACTGAAGTCACAAGGATGGTGATTTAGCTTCTTGCTGAAGAAAAAACAGTTGAGAAGTTGTTAGTAAATAACTTGATTTCCTAAATAAATGATCCTTTTTTTTTTTCCCTCTAGTGAAATCCGAACCCTCTGGAGCTGCTTGGCTGCCGATGCCTCCCTCCATCCCAAAGTCCTCCCTTACCTGCTGAGCAAGGTCCCCCCCCCATGGAGGAACTGGGAAAGGGAATCTCTTTCCACCTGCCCAATTCGGTAGGTTGCCTGCCTGAGGAATCTCTCTGCTTCCCATTTCAGGCATGATTTGGGTAGAAGAGGCTAGAAGCCCAACTCCCTTTCTTTTTCTCTCTCCTAACAGCTGTGTGCCGCCCTTTGGGACTTTATCGCAGTCCTTAAAAGTGAGGAACTGATAAAAGGGAAACTGGAAAGTCTTCTCTTTTATTGGTTCTTTTATATTCCTGAGGCCAGCAGAGAATGCTCGACAACTGTTGAAGCTGTTCTTCCCTCCCTCCTTTACACCTGAGTACATTTTTAATTACAGAAAAAGGGAGATAAATGTGCGAAATGGTAATAAATAAAAAG
Organism: Thamnophis elegans; assembly: GCF_009769535.1. NCBI lineage: Eukaryota > Metazoa > Chordata > Lepidosauria > Squamata > Natricidae > Thamnophis > Thamnophis elegans. The sequence continues at coordinate 28,802,557 of NC_045558.1, forward strand.
TAATAAATATTGTCACATGAAGTAGAAACTGATTATGTTACAGGAACTTGTTCCATTGTAATATGTATATGTGTTGTGCTGCTGTAAAGGTGTTTTCCTTTTGAGCATTGGGTTGTTGGGCATTTGTGGCACATGTGCCTCTGCGAAAGCATGTGCCGCAAGTCAGTTGTATCCTTCTTGCCTTGGGATCTGTATCCTTCATGGGTCCTTTTAAATGCCATCCCCATTCCCTCCAGGAATTGGCAACTAACTCAAACTGGCAGAACAATCCTTTTGTGCTGTTAATAGGCCATTCAAAAGAAAAACACTGCCAGAAAGGAATCTGTCTATGTTAGGGTATATGACTGACTTTTACAATGTAGTTAGATTATATGACTAAAGTAATTATAATATTAAGAGCTTTGGCATAAAAGTAAAAGAAGGAGTCTGAGGAATTTTGACAAGTACAAAGTCATGATTTTAACTTTCCTGTGGCCGTTGTGTATTTTGGGACGGGGAAAGCAAAGGATTTTCTAACTCGGACCCAAGGAAACTGGGTGGTGAAACAAACCCCCAGAGAGGAAACTCCACGTGGAACCCTTTATCCATCTCTCTCTCTCTCTCTCTTTCTCTCTTCCCTTCCTCTGATTGGCTGGCAGAGAACTGTCACTTGAGCCCAAAAGCCCAGGGTGAACATTGTTTCTCCCAAAAATCCATGAGGAAGGGCCTGGGACTAAAGAGGCAGGTCCCATTGGCCGACACAGGCACCTAGGATCCTAACAGAGGAAGCAAGAGGTTAATGGCTGGGGCGGAAACCTGGGTCCGAAAAAGGGGTGGCGATGGGTAGGAGCAAAACAGTCCCATTCTGCCTGTTTCCGCCACACCACAAATAATACTGCACTTGGGCTGCTGCTCCCCAAACCTCCCACATCATCCCTCAGTTGTACTCCTTCTGCACCTCACCTATGCCTGATTCTGTAGTTGGTTTGTGGTCCCCCCCCCAACACACACATAATACTGGACTTGGGCTGCTGTTCCCTTCACCCCACAGTTGATCTTGCTGCTCCACCCCAGCCCACACCTGATTGTAAGTTCAACTGTTGCTCTTCCCCCAACACCACACCTGATAGTGTAGTTCGGCTGCTGCACCATCCCACCCCACATGTGATCCTTCAGTTGGGCTACTTCCTCCTCTACCCCAAACGTGATCCCTCAGTTACTCTCGTGGTCTACCCCACTCCACACACAATACTGAGTTGGGCTGCTGCTTCCCCCACCTCCGTCAACTGAAAGATCACATGTGAGGTGGGATGGTGCAGCAACCAAACTACATAACCAGGTATGGGGTTGGAGTAGGAGCAGTACTTGAACTTACAATCAGGTGTGGGGTGGGAGAGAGCAGCAGCCCAAGTCCAGTATTATGTATAGATTGGTGGGGAGAAAGACAACAGTCCAACTACAGAATCAGGTATAGGGTGAGGTGCAGTAGGAACACAACTGAGGGATGATATGGGAGATTTGGGCAGCAGCAGCCTAAGTGCAGTATTATTTGTGGTGTGGAGGGAAGCAGGAGCCCAACTGTAGGATCGTATATGTGGTGGGATGGAGCAGCAACCGAACTGCGTGATCAGATGCTACATTGGGTGTTCCAATTCGAGCAGGTGCAGGCCAAGACTAGTGAGTGTAAGAGGAGACAAAAAGGATTACCCACTATCCAAAACCTGATTCTGCAGTTGTTCCACACTTCCCCCACTGAACACATGATCCTGCTGTGGGCTACTGCTCTCCCTCCATTACACACCTGTTCATGCAGTTGGGCTGCTCCCTCCCAACCTACAACTGATTGTAAATTCGACTACTGCTCTTCCCCCAACCCCACACTTGATTGTTTAGTTGGGCTGCTGCACCATCGTACCCCACATGTGATCCTTCAGTTGGGCTCCTGCTTCCCGCTACCTACACCTACAGGACTATCACCTACAGCTGAGACTGAAAAAGTAGAAGGAGCTGTAGGTGGAATTGAGAAAGAAGAAGGTGTGGTGGGAGGGGGGTGTAAGCTACAGAGAAAAACGAGAACTCAGATCTACTAGAGCTATAAATCCTGTATATAAAGTATAAACATGGAGGAAAGAAAAATGATTACAATTAATATCAATGGACTTAATTCAGCAACTAAAAGAAAGAAAACATTTCATAAATTAGAGAAGTTAAAACTTGACATAATTTGCCTACAAGAAGTACATATCCAAAAGGGATATGAACATCTACTAATTCAACCAAAGCTTGGGAAAATGTTTTCAACATTGGCGAACTGCAAGAAAAGAGGAGTGATCTTCTATATTAAAGGCAATATTCCAGCAAAACTAATTTATGCAGATGAAGAGGGAAGAATTTTGATGGTGGAAATTATGGATATCAAAAAAACACTTCTAACTGGAATCTATGCCCCCAATGAAAAACAAGATGAATTTTATAAAAAATTACATAAAAGAATTTTGGACTTAGACTATGTTGACATTTGTATGATGGGAGATTTTAATGGCTTTGTGAACCAGAATATGGACTATAAAACACACAAAACAAAAAAGCTAAAGAGAAAATTGCTGCCGAAATCTTTCTTTAGGATGATAGATGAAATAAATCTAAAAGATATATGGAGAGAAAGAAATGCCAAAAAAGAACAATACATTTTTTATTCAAATAGACATTCTGCTTCAGCAGAATTGATCTGCAATGTACAAGAAATTGAGATTGGAGCAAGCACTTGGGCGGACCACAACCCAATCTCAATTAAATTGAAAGGCCAAAGGGCAAGATCTAGATGGACATTAAATAATACCATATTGAAAGAAAAAGACTTTGTACAAAAAATGGAAAAAGAGCTAGTCCTTTTCTTTAAAGAAAATAGGAAAGAAGATACATCAATGCAGAATCTTTGGGATACAATGAAGGCTGTTACTAGAGGTCTGATAATAGACTAGACAAGGAAGAGAAACTTAAAGAAAAGACAAATATATAAAGCTTTTGATAATGATTACAAAATACTTCAAAGAGAATTACAGAGATCGCCACAAAAAAAAGATGTCAAGATAAAAATGGATATAATTAAACATAAAATGGACCTACTGGAAAAGGAAGAACTGGCATAAAAAATTAGAGGTGCTAAACAGAACTATTTTGAAAATGCAAATAAACCAGGCAGGTGGTTGGCATATAAGCTGAAAAAAGAGAGAAAAACAAAGAAAATATTCCAATTAAGAGATGAGCAAGGACAAATTCAGTATAGAAATACTGAGAAAAAAAATTATACAAGATTACTATGCTAAGCTCTACGAACAAGATAAGGTGGAGGAGGGAGGAGTCAAAAAGTACTTACATGATGCCAATCTCCCCCAGATGTCAGATGAAACTAGAACAATGTTAGAAAGTAAAATAACAATGATGGAGCTAATGGATGCACTTAAAAAACAAAATAACAGAAAAGCCCCAGGCCCGGATGGACTGCCCATGGAATTCTACAGAATATTTGAAGAAATTTTGATTCTCCCACTCTTACAAGTCATGAATGAAGTGATGTCTGAGAGTAGAATACCGAAGACATGGTCAGAAGCATACATTGCATTGCTACCCAAGGAGGAGACCGATTTAACACAAACTAAGAACTATAGACAACTTTCTTTATTAAATTCAGATTATAAGCTATTTGCATCTATACTAGCAGAGAGAGTTAAAAAATATTTAAATAGCTTCATCCACTGAGATCAAAATGGCTTTTTACCTAAGAGACAAATCAAAGACAATATGAGAATGATTTTGAATACTTTGGAATATTATGAAGCCCACCCCGAAAAACAAATGGCTTTGATGTTTCTTGATGCACAGAGGCCTTTGACAATGTGAATTGGCAATGTATGTTTTTACAACTGGAGTAGTTGAACTTTGGTAAGAAATTTATTCAAACCATATGAATGATATATCAGAAACAAACAGCAAAGATAATGGTAAATGAGAATTAACAGATCCTATTGAAATAAAGAGAGGTACGAGACAAGGTTGCCCATTATCACCATTACTCTTCGTCTTAACATTAGAAGTTTTAAATAGTAAGATCAGAGAAGAAGAAGAAATAAGAGGAATGAAAATTAAGAAAGAAGAATATAAGCTACAAGCGTTTGCAGATGACTTAGTTTTTATTCTTGAAGATCCACTAGAAACAGCACCCAAACTGCTAGAAAGAATAGAGGAATATGGAAAAGTAGCAGGCTTGAAAATAAACAAAGACAAAACAAAGATTATGACAAAGAATATGCCAGCAACACAAAAGGAAGAGTTGTCAGAAACTTTGCAGATTCAAATTACAAGTAAGGTTAAATATTTGGGGATATACCTATCACCTAGATGCAGTACTCTCAAGGAGGACAATTATACTAGACTAAAACAACAAATTGCAACTGATTTGATGAAATGGGAAAATTTACAACTATTAATGATGGGGAGAATTTCTACAATTAAAATGAACATTCTACCTAGAATTTTATACCTGTTCCAGACAATCCCAATCAGATTGGGTAAGGACTTTTTTCAAGATCTAAATAAAATAGTTTTGAAGTTTATTTGGCAAGGGAAAAAAGCTAGAATAAAACTTAAATTGTTACAAGATGCTAGAATTAGAGGAGGATTGGCCTTACCTGATTGGGAGTTATACTACCAAGCAACAAACTTGATGTGGATTAAGGAGTGGATAACACTAAAAAATTCTAGACTATTGAATGTAGAATGTCATGATTTACTGTTGGGATGGCATGCTTTTTTATGGTATAAGGGAACTAAAGCACATGGCTATTTTAGAAGACATTATATAAGGGAGGCTTTGTTATTAAACTGGGAAAAGTTTAAAAGATTACACTACTTAAAAATTCCAGTCTGGATATCAACGATTGAAGCATTTTCATATCCAATAATATATAAAAAGGAACAAACAGTTAGATATGTTGAAATATTGAATGCAGAGGTGAACTCAAATCTATCCAAAAGTTGAAACAAGAAGGGAGAGAAATGAATTGGTATTCATATGTACAGATGCAATCTAGATATAATGAAGATAGAAAATTCAAAGGTTTTTACAATAAAACGACTGAGTTAGACAAAAGTTTAACAGATACTGATGAAAAAGTAATTTAAAAACTATACGAATATTTATTGGAGGTTAAATTACAAGAAGAACACGTTAAAGAAACTATGATAGCTTGGGGGAAAAACTTTAGGTATGTGATTGATTTAGAGAAATGGCAGAAACTGTGGTCTCAAATCTATAAAATGACAATATCTACTGCATATAGAGAAAATTTGTATAAGATGTTTTACAGGTGACATCTACCTCCAACGAGAATTGCAAGAATGTCCAAAAATAAATCAGAAAAGTGTTGGAAATGTCATCAGATACCAGGCTCATATTACCACATGTGGTGGACTTGCATTGAAGCATTTAGGGTTCCCGAGGCTGAAGATGAAAGGAATGTCCACTCACGGATAGCTGAATCAACCAAAGTTTATTGAGCATCCAGAAATAACATGAGAATCAACAGCAAAATTATTAATCATGAAACATCATTCTTATAGTGTTTTCAGCTTCTTTGAGCTCTACCTATTTTACGTATTATATCATTATTGGCTAACAAGTCTCCAAGGCAGAATAATTGGTTAATCCTTACATCATTGGTGTACGTGAGAACGTTCACATTGTAATAGCTGAGTAAATCAAGTGTTATCAAATAAGTGAATAAAATGTTGCAGGTTATTACTTTGTTTCATCCCGTGTCCTTGAACATGCCTGGGAACAAACACTACAAGCAAAGAATAGCTGCCAGATAAATATTTTCTGCAGATTGCTTCAGTTTTTACTTGCACGTGTAACCTCAGTTCTAAGGACCATCCAGATGATTCACTGTAAAAACCCTACATTTTGTCGCTTTTTGTTTTTAATGACAAAAAAGAGATTTTTCAAGAGCATGCATTTGAATCACATTCAAAGTAGGTGCAGGAGACTTGAGAAACATGGCAAAAAATGAAGGAACACATTGCATACAGCAATAGCAAAGTATAAGTAATACGATTATGTTCACACCATAGAAAAACAATTGTTTTAACCAAGAAATATCAGGCAACCATTTAGTTAACCAAGCATAAGGAGAAAATTCATCATGTACATTATTTTTTATAGAAGCTTGTAAATTAGCTAATTCATCTTCAATAGTTTTATTAAGTGAATGAAAATGCACAGCGCAAGCACGTTGACCAACTAAGCTGCAAAATCCACCATGACGAGCTAGCAAATAGCCTATAGCAAAGCGTTGTTGAATTAAATCTTGATTAAGTTCTTCAATTTCATTTTGCAAATCTCTAATAATTGCAGCCGTAGCATTAATAGATTTCTCGATATCGGCATGTGAGACCTAAAATAGAATGTCTATTTTCTTGAGCTAATATTCCTGGGTGTGATCCCAAAGAAATAGTTCCAGTTATTGCTCCAACTAATGCACGTCCAAAAGTAGGCAATGAAGAAAATTGAGTATCAATAATAACTTCATCAGAACATTTTGATCCCAAGGCTGCACGTCTTTTTCTAGTTGGTGAACTTCCATAAACACCCACTTGTACAGGTAAAGACAAATCCAATGGCAGCACATTGATAGTTCTGAGGGTGTACATTAGTTGCATATTTGTCAAAGAAAAAACACATTGCAGGATCTTTTAATTGCCATCCAGCACAGATTGATCCACCTGTTCCAGTATTAGAAGAGACAGTTTGAAAAATAGGAAAATTTTCAGGATACATTTCAGGTATGGTGTTATGACCTTGTGATGTTTTAATAGTACCCCATAACCAATATTTCTGAGTACAATAACTATAATTCCCTACTTTATCTAGAATACATTTAGCTTTTGGGTAATCAGACCATTGATTAAACCAATTATAACAAGCATAACAACAAAAACATAAGCCTCTAGTAAATTGGTTAATGCGAATATACTTCCATCTAACTAAATTTAATTCATTTGGAAGAGTATAAAATAGCCAAGAAGAAGAAATGTGTTGAAGTTGCAAAACAATGAAAACAGAGATTAGGAATAAAAGCAACTTGACCAAGAGCCATAGGAGGTTCATAATATAAAGTTATATTACGACCATGAATCAAAAACATATATTGAGCGTGACGAATCCAAAGATTAGGACTAAGAGGAAAAGCAAGAGTTGTTTCCGAGCTAGTAGAAACCAGAAACAAAAAGAAAAAGAGAAAACAACACATGAGAAAGAAGGATTTCTTCAATTGATGTTGATCTTCAATGTGATTCCAAGGCAAGATTGGAGGACGTTGCATCCTTGGATGTTTCATTTGTTTTTCCATGATAAGGACGAACACACCGGCCTGGAATCCACACAGCTTGCTTTGTTTGCAAATCTTCAACTGCAACCACGTCCAACTTATAACCTGGGGACGTCTGAAAATAAAACTTGACTCGAATGTCTGAAAAGGAATCTAGAAAAGTTAAGTAATTCCATGCAGAAAGAGCAATAGAGATCAAATTTTGAATTTTTCTCAAATTGAAAGGACCAGATTCAGATTTTACTAATTTAGTTAATGTAGCTTATACACAGGACCATTATCAGTTTTTAATTGAATTGGTCAGCCCATTACGGAAAAAGCAGAAAGACAATGAGACATTGCATCAAAAGTGCGCTCATGTCTAGCAGCAATGACCCACAAAAAATGAGAATATGTTTCAATGGATGCATGTAAATAAGTGTATGGTTTAAAGGTAGCAAATTGTGTGACATCCATTTGCCAAATTTGATTAGCCTTTGTTCCTTGAGGATTTACTTCCATAGGAAAAGGAACAGCAAATTGTTGACAAGAAGTACATCCTCAAACAATGTCACGAGCCTGAGACATAGGAACAGAAAATTGTTTAGCCAAAGATTTAGCATTTTGATGAAAATATGAATGACTAGCAACAGGATCTGAAAAAAGAGTTGTAACTTCTTTGAGAGTCTCATCAGCTCGTCTATTTCCTTCCGTCAAAGGATTTTGAAAAGGAGAATGGCTCCTAATGTGCTCAACATATAAAGGAAAAACACGTTCTTCCAAAACATGTTTTAAAGATAAAAATAAAGACAAAAGAGTAATGTCAAGAGAAACAGCACAATAAGCATAAGGAAGAGATTGCATTGCAAGAAAAACATATTTGGTATCAACAATCAAGTTAATAGGTTGATCAGAAAATAATCTCAAAGCCAAAATAACAGCTGCCAACTCAGAACGTTGAGCAGATTGTCTGAACAGAAGTGAATTTAGAAAACCATTGTTGACCATCCGTCCAAACCACAACTCCACGAGTGGGTGATCCGTCTGTGAAAATAGTTAACGCTTCAGGAAGAGGAGAACAAGTAAAAATAGAAGAAAATGAAAGATTCAATGTATTTGTAATAACTATTCTAGGATCTTTAGGTAAAGAATATTGAATATCACCAAGGTAATGTGAAAAGGCAATTTGATATGAATCAGAAACAGTCATCAAATGTTCATGTTCACGTTTAGTACGAGTGAAAGCTATTCCATCCAAATCATGACCTATTAATTGCAAAGATCTTCGTCGTGCTTTCATAATCAATTCTTCTAAAGCCTGTTGATAAGGAAAAATATTTCTAGGAGGAGAAGCAGACAAATTCAACCATTCATGAATATGAATCACTTTTTCATCCATATTAGAATAAAGACAACCAGTAGGTAAAGGTGACGTAGGAAGAATTGCTAACCATATTTTTCTTGGCTATAGAAACAATTCTATCAACATATTGAATTGAACTGAATTGAATTGAATTTATTAAATTTCTATGCCGCCCTTTTCCCCAAAGGGGACTCAGGGCGGCTCACAACCCAAGTCAAGGGGGGGGGGGGTACAAATAAGGAATAAAAAAGACGAACAAAACAATACCACAATTTAAAAACACACAACAACCATACCATTCGAGGGGGGACAAAAGCTCATTAGCCCCAGGCCTGTCGGAACAGCCAGGTTTTAAGGGCTTTGCGGAAGGCCTGGAGGGTCAATTCGAATCTCCACGGGGAGCTCGTTCCAGAGGGCCGAAGCAGCCACAGAAAAGGCCCTCCTCCAGGTGGTCACCAGTCGTCATTGGCCAGTGGATGGAATTCGGAGGAGGCCTAATCTGTGGGATCTAATCGGTCTATTGGAGGTAATTGGCAGCAGGCGGTCTCTTAAGTACCCAGGTCCAATACCATGAAGGGCTTTATAAGTGACGACTAGCGCCTTGAAGCATATCCGAAGATCAATAGGCAGCCAGTGCAGCTCGTGGAGGATAGGTGTAACATGGGTGTACCGAGGTGCACCCACAATCGCTCACGCGGCTGCATTCTGGACAAGCTGAAGTCTCCGAATGCTCTTCAAGGGCTGCCCCATGTAGAGCACATTGCAGTAGTCCAGTCTTGAGGTCACAAGGGCACGAGTGACTGTTGTGAGGGCCTCCCGGTTCAGGTAGGGACACAACTGGTGCACCAGGCGAACCTGGGCAAATGCCCCCCTGGTCACAGCCGACAAGTGGTGTTCAAAAGTCAGCTGTGGGTCCAAGAGGACTCCCAAATTGCAAACCCTGTCTGAGGGGCGTACTGTTTGACCCCCCAACCTGAGAGATGGAAAACTTGGCCAATTAGTGGGAGGGAAACACACCAGCCACTCGGTCTTATCCGGATTGAGTGCAAGCTTGTATCCCAATTTACGTTCATTTAGAATGTCTTGGAGACATTTCTTTTGCAAAACAGTAAGTGAAACCAAATCTCCAGGTTTTTTGGACCCTTTAAATAGAGAGAAAAGACAATAAGCAAAACCATGTTACCTCTTTTTCTTTATCCTGTGACTGTAAAGGAAAATTAAAACAAACACATCCTGTTTAAGAACAGGCTAATAGTCAACCACCACTAGATGGCGATGAATAACAATCTTTCTGAAAATGACCTGATTTTTCACATTTAAAACAATTTCCTGACATTTCTCCCTTTTTGAATCACAGCAGCCAACAAATTCATTTTGTATGAACATGTAGCATATCTGCTAATGTATATTGATTTGTAGCTTTTAAAGGCTGCAAAGCACATTTACAGTCTACATTAGCATTTTCAATAGCCAACTGCCGAAGCAACTCTGCAGCTGCTTCCTGGTTATCCAACTTTTGATGCAAAGCTTTTGAAAGTCTTTTCACAAAATCAGCATAAGGTTCATTCACTCCCTGGCATATGTAAGAAAAGCTAACTTTTGGTTCTCCGGCTTGAGGAACCTTGAGAAAAGCCCTGAATGCACATTCAGAAACCACCGCCAAAGTTGCAGGAGGAAGTAAAACCTGATTTAAAATATCTGCAAACTGACCTGATCCAAACAACTGTTCTGCTGTGTAAACTCCACCACTACCTATAGCAGCTGCCTGAGAATGACGCAAATACTCACTTTCCCAAACAACATACTGCATAGAAGTCAAAATCATTCTAAGCAATTGTTTCCAATCCTGCGGAATCATGGTATAGCCATTCTTAATTCCTTCCAAAAGACCTCTAGTAAAATTTCCAGTAATACCATAATCAGAAATAGCCTTTTTAAAATCCCTTAAAATCTGAAATGGCAAACCTTCCCATTCAGCAATCTGCTGACCTGGTTGTGGCCCTGGTTGGTACTGAACCGGACACACACACAACAATTCAGCTAACTCTTCTCCAGAAATATTAACATCTGATTTACAATTTCCTATCATTTTCTGAAAAGCAGATCTTGGAAGAATATTAGCAGAAGGATGAGGAATAGGAGGAAGAGAAAGAGGAGAGGGAATAGGAGGAGGGGGAGGAGGGGGAGGAGGGGGAGGAGGCTTTAACACAATGTCAGAAGAAGCAGAAGAAAGTGTTATTTCAGACTTAGATTTAAGATCAAAAGACGAAATGTCTTTTTCAGACAATGGAGGAAAAATCACAGTAGTAGAATGTTGAGAAGGAGGGGATGATAAGAAAGAAACAGAATCTTCTTTCTGACCAAACATTTCTACAGCATAACGACACAAATGCCAAGCATGCAAAACATCTATACCTTTCCTCGGCTCAGAATGCAAAACCTTGCCAACTTTTTCCCAGTCTGACAATTTCAGAGAGCCTTGTACAGGATAGAAAGGACAACTTAAAGCAATTTCACGGACCAGCCAAAAAAGAGCTTTTTGTGACACACATAACTCAGACTTCTTAAGAAGATAACCCAATTCATTAACATGCTTCCTTTGCTCCTGAGAAAGCGAAGATCCCATACTTACAGAAATCTTATAAAGTAAGATTGTAGAGCCCTTGAGCTGACGACATCTGTCCTTCCCTGGACGAAGTATGGGTCCCTGTTCAGGCGCCAAAATGTAGCATTTAGGGTTCCCGAGGCTGAAGATGAAAGGAATGTCTACTCACGGATAGCTGAATCAACCAAAGTTTATTGAGCATCCAGAATTAACATGAGAATCAACAGCAAAATTATTAATCATGAAACATAATTCTTATAGTGTTTTCAGCTTCTTTGAGCTCTACCTACTTTACGTATTATATCATTATTGGCTAAAAGTCTCCAAGACACAATAATTGGTTAGTCCTTACATCATTGGTGTACGTGAGAACATTCATTTTGTAATAGCTGAGTAAATCAAGTGTTATCAAATAAGTGAATAAAATGTTGCAGGTTATTACTTTGTTTCATCCCGTGTCCTCGAACATGCCTGGGAACACTGCAAGCAAAGAATAGCTGCCAGACCAATATTTTCTGCAGATTGCTGCAGTTTTTACTTACACGTGTAACCTCAGTTCTAAGGACCATCCATATGATTCACTGTAAAAACCCTACAAAAGATACTGGACTAAAATCCACATGTGGTTGGAGAAAATGACACACAAACAAATAGACTTTAAACCAGAGGTCATTTTATTGGGACTCATACCAGAAATTTAAAACAAAGATTTAAAATATCTGATTGTAAATGTGTTAAGAGCAGCCAGAATCGTATTTGTAAAAAAACTGGAAAAATGAAACAATACCAAAACAGGAAGAAGTTATTCGGAAAATAGTGGACTTTGCTGAAATGAGTAAATTGACACTTGAAATTAGAGAACAAGAGGACGAACAATTTTATAAGATATGGGACTTGTTTTATCAGTGGCTGGGGGAAAAAACTTGGAAATGAAAAATCTTTTACTCATGTTTTAACTGAAGGAGTTAAATGATAACACAATCATGCTGTGAAATAGATTAACAACGATACAATGAAAAACTGATACATCTATGAATTGAATACTTTAGAATTTTTTGCTTTAAAAAGGATAAGGATAGCAACGATTTTATGTATACTTGATAGAGGATTGGTGATATAATGTATAACCTTAAGAACATATTATAATCATATCTTGTTGATAAATAATTTTAATAAGGGAATAATTAAAAATTGGTATATATATATATATATATATATATATATATATATATATATATATACATACACATACATACATACATACATACATACATACATACATACATACATACATACCATATATTTAGAATATTTAGAATATTTAGAATATTTTGTTGAAAAATGAAGGAATAAGATTTCTGTTTGAAGGTATGAGGTACAAGGATAACAATGAACCTAAGCATACTTGATAGTTGATTGGTGGAATTATGTATAATGGAAAATAGTGATATATAAATATAAATGGTTGGTAAAGAAAATCTTTTCTTTCATATGGGGATTATATAAAGGTATACTGTTATCAAATAGATAATCAAGAATGTAAAGGAACAATGATTTATTGGGGGGAAAATAATACTAATCGTAATTGAACATATACTGTACAATGAAAGTGAAGTATTTAGTTATACCAGTGATGTGCAGTGACCTTCATGGCCAGTGAGGCAAGCGTGAAAGCCCCACCGAAGCCCCGGCGCCGCATCCGCCATAGAGCGGGACCCTCACCAGCCATGAAGCTCACCGTACGTCACTCCGCAGTTCAAACTCTGCTCTGCAGCCCAAACTTTCTCCTCCCAGCAACTTGGCCTGTTGGACACAGTGGTGGCGGGGGAGGAATGGGCTGGGTGGGCTGGCTGGCTGGGGAGGGGGGAGCCCTTTAAAGCCCTGCTGCCGCACCTTCCCAGCAAGATTTCCTTTCAGCTCGCGGTTTCCCTTGCCTGCCTTAACCAAAGCTTGGCGCCCTGCCTCTGCTTTTGTGCTCTCCCTCCCTCAGCTGTGCAGCAGCGTCGGCAGCAGCTCTCGGCCTACGGCAGCAACATCGCGCAGGCTGTGGAAGGAGCCAGGCACATACTACCACATGTGGTGGACTTGTACCGAAGCAAAAAAAATATTGGACTAAAATCCACATGTGGTTGGAGAAAATGATACATAAACATATAGATTTAAAACTGGAACTCTTTCTATTGGGAATAATACCAGAAACATACATCAAGGACTTGAAATATCTGATCATAAATATCTTAATAGCTGCTAGAATTGTATTTGCCAAAAATTGGAAAAACGAGAAAGTACCATCTCAGGAGGAAACTATCCAGAAAATAATGGAATGTGCCGAAATGAGTAAGCTTACACTTGAAATTAGAGAACAAGTGGATGAGCAATATTATAAAGTGGTTAGATAAAAAAACCTGGGAATGAAACTGTTTACTGTATATACTCGAGTATAAGCCTAGTTTTTCAGCCCACTTTTTGGGCTGAAAAAAGCCGCCTCGGCTTATACTCGAGTCAGTGAAAAATTTGCCCGAAATGGAGGAGAAAAAGGGGCGGGGCCATGCCGCTGGGTGACACTCGTGAATGGCCCAGTGCCCCTGTGAGTTTCCCCTCCCTCTGTGTCAGTTTGCCGCGCAGCGCGCACCGCACCATCCCCCCTCCTCACGTTCTAATGTAATGCAGGGCTGTCTTACGATTCCCCTTCCTCCCCCTCCTGCCGCTCTGCAACGATGTCCCACCTCCTCCTTGTTATGGCAAGCAGCCACATAGCGATGTCCCACCTCCTCTGGTACAGTGATCCAATGATAGGAATCACTGTGCCGTGTGTCATAGGAGGCGGGACATCGCTCCCGCGGCTGCACGGGACATCATCATCACAGCGGGACATCAGCATCATGATGTGAGTGAAGTATTTCATTGAATACACCGCTAGTTTACTGTTTTTCTTTGAAATAAATATTCAAAAACATTATTGGTATCTATTTTTATTTTTGAAATTTACCGGTAGCTGCTGCATTTCCCACCCTAGGCTTATACTCGAGTCAATAACTTTTCCAGTTTTTTGTGGTAAAATTGGGTGCCTCGGCTTATATTCGGGTCGGCCTATACTCGAGTATATACGGTACTTATGTTGTAATAACTTTTTATTTTTTGTTTTTTTATCTTTTCTGATATGATATAGAGAACTACTTCTATGATATATAAAGGACAATAATGTTTTTTTAATGTGGGATGATTTGAATACTTTGCTATAATTGTATGTAGTGACCATTTCACATTAGAAAGATCTTTGTATATTAAACAGATTAATGATGATATAAGGAATAACTGATATATACATGAATTGAAATACTTAACTACTATATGGACGAATAATTAATAATGGGAACCATTCCTGGAAGTTTGGATGATTGGAGACATTATAGTTAATTGAAAATATGAATGCTTTATTATAAACCAATGGGAATTCTTTGTCCCAATATTCGCTTTTTCTCTTTAGAAATAGGTGATACTATAATAGTTCAAAGACTTATTGTTATTTGATAGATAATTATGAATTTAAGGAAATAAGGATTGTTACAAATAAAATAATATTAATGGTAATCTGAATGTATAATGCTCAATGACAGCGAAACATTTAGCTATATTTAATGTGATGTTAATCCTAAATTTAAGAATTGATACACAAAAACCTGTAACCAAACGACATATTTGATGAAATGGAGGAAAGTTGTTCTTTTTTTACTCTCTTGCTTTGTTTTGTATGTGAAAAATGGTCACTAAATGTGAAAAATGGTCATCAGTCACTTTTTTCAATGCCATTGTAACTTTGGTCACTAAAATTATACCACCTTTCTTGCCACAGTTCTTAAGTGAATAACTGCACCTGGTATTTTGTATTTTGGATAGAATCTTTTTTTAAATAGTCTAAGACAATTTAAAAAAATTATCCACACAGAATAAATTGAAGTAAAACATTTCAAACTATTCCACACAGAATAAATTGAAGTAAAACTATTTTTAAATATTTTATGCATAATATATTTCAAAATATTGTGCATAGAATTTTTAAAATAGTTTATTTCAATTTATTTTGGATAGAATCTTTTTTTAAAATAGTCTAAGACAATTTAAAAAAAGAATCCACACAGAATAAAACTATTTTAAAAAATCCTATGCACAATAAATAAAATATTATTTTAAAAAAATAAAAGAAAAAAACCCAGCTCACTTACCAGAAGGCAGGCACTCAAAGTCAATCCAGAATGATGTAGATGTTAATACAAAGAACTGAGCAAATTAAAATGGTGAAATTAGTCCCAGGGAAATATTTTTCAAAGAAATCTTGCCACCATTTTTCCCACACGAGCTGACCTCCAACTTCCGTGCCCCTCCCCTCTGGGAAATCCAGGAAGGAACAGTCGCTACTTCTCTAACCAAAGTATTTCCTGGAGCTCTATGGTACTGGGTCATCTTTTCTTATAAAAGTAAGTAAAAGGGGAGGGGGGTTCCGTTTTCTTGCTTTAATGTTTTAATATCTTCAATGAAAGTACTGAGACAGAGAGAGGGTTAGACGATGTCTTTAGTCTTGCCCCAGTTAGGATTTCTTAAGTAAATCCACTGCGCTTTCAACATGAAGCCAGAAAATTGGGACTTTTTTAAAAAGCCCCGGGACACGGGATAAATTGTTAGAAATCGTGACTGTCCCACCAAACTCGGGACGTCTGCTCATCTTATTAGAAGGAAAATACTTTCACAGCAGTATAACATATCTATATACTACAACAGAACAGATATCTAGAATAACAAGTTTCTACTTTATTGCTATAATACTTATTACTTGTATTACTATTCCCTTCAAAGGAAAAATGGCAAAAATGCCCCAAAGGGCACCTGTGCATTCTTGCTATGTGAACATGAAATTAAATTTCCAATCTTCTCTTCATTGTCCTTTTAAACTCCTACATTACAGAACTTTATCACCATAAATATTTAAATTCTTAGGGATTTATTCCTCTGCTTTCATTTGTGTCTGTGGAGCTTTGTCAAGTCAGGCGGCAGATCCAGCTGAGGAGAGTTTTTGGCTTCCACTGAAAACACATCATTTAAAGTTATCTCTCTTCTTGTTTATCATTAGACAAGGGGAATAACAGACTATTCTTTAATTGCTATGTTTTTCAAGCAAGACTTTTCTACCTCCATTCAGAGGGAAAAGAAGAAAGCAGCCTCCTAACCTAACTCCCTCCTCCACCACGAGTTTTCCAATGACCTAGAGATCATTCAGAAGAGCTGTATTCCCCAGGGCTTTGAGGAGGAAGACATGGAGGGGGGAGTGACTCGCTAACAAACTTTACTTTTGCTTTATCTCCTTCTGTCTCTCTTTACATCGATCTGTTTAAATTGCCTTCGGTATTGAGGGTGGGGGTCATGACACAGAAAGTATTGCCATTTCATTGACACTTTGTGGCAAGGACACACGTTAGTTGCGCCCTTTCCTGGTTTCTGTGTGCAAAGAGGCCAGCCTCAAAACGACTCTGAAAGCGGCAAGCAGTGAACGGCAGCCACTTCCTTCTTCCAAAAGCCCCCACCCCTCTCCGGGAAAGTGGCTTTTGTCAGTTGTCTTTTGACTCACCGGAGGGCCCAGCAGAGCCTGCCAGTCAAGCCTTCCCGATGTTAAGCAAGGGAAACATCTGTTGCTTCAGTAGAAAGGAAAGCAACTTCAGTGCTATGGCTGGCGTCGGGCCGGCAATGGCTTCCCACTGACCTTCCCTCCACCTCCGAGTTCCTGATAGATGGAATTATTTCACCAACATCTCCCCCCACCATGGTACCCCGCCTTCCCCTCGCACGTCACCTCCGCTCCATTCTCCAGCAAGCCTCATGGGGTTTTTTTGCCTTTAGGAATAAGAATGTTTAAAAGGCTTTTTTTAAAAATTTGGAAAAAAAGATGATGCAGGTTCTGCAAGAGCGAAACTCAGTTGCACGGCTATGCTTTTATTACTCCAAATCAGTGATGTGCGGTGAGGTTTATGGCTGATGGGGCAATCCTCTCCCCCGATACTCCACTGACTAAAGCATTTTCTTTCATCCACCTGAGCTCTGACAGGCGGGTGAAAGAAAGCGCTTTAATCAGTGGGGTGCCAGGGGAGAGGAGAGAATGAGAAAGCATTTCTCCCTCCAGCCCATCAGCCCACTGCCCCTTCCCCTCGGAGCCCGGAGCCAAGAGCAGCACCTGCAGACGCTTGGGGGGGGGCGGAGGGCAAGCATATGATCCTCGCCTTGCCTTCAAGGCTTACCAGCGCTCCAGCCCAATAGGGGTCTCCCAGAGCAGCAGCGAAGGGCTGAACTCGGCCATCAGGAAGGCCAGGATGGCGATGGAGACACCCAGCACCAGCTGCATCAGAACCAGCAGCAACGGGGACCTGCAGCCGCAGCACGTGTGAATGTCCTCTTCCTTGCCCGCCTTGGCATCTTCACCTGGGCAGCTCTTCTGTAATTAAATAATTAAGAGCACAAGGCTAAGAATTGACATAGCGCCAGGGTGGCATGGTGGCTTTTGCCCGCTTTCAAGAGGCAAAAGCCACCTTGCCACCCCGGTGCTATGTCCAAAGCCCTGCTTCTATGTCCAAAAGCCCTGCTTCTATGTCCAAAAACCCTGCCACTATGTCTGACATTAAAAAAAGTGCCAGCCCGCACGCCAGCAGAGGCGGGTAAAACACACACAGTCAAATTGCTTACAATAATACAATTACTTACAAATTACATTAATTTTGAATTCCTCCCCCTCCCTCTGACCCACATACCTTTTCCAGCTGTTTCACAGAGGATTTCAACTCTGGTCTTCTCTGCCATGATGAAAATGTAAAAATGTAAAAGGAAAAAGGCAAGAGCTGCTGAGGTCAGGCTGGGTTAGCTGCTGCCAGAGTCCCCAATGAATGACTCTGCTTAACTGTTTAAAAAGCCTCTTAAAAAACGCCCTCTACAGGAGGAGGCAAGAGAACCACGTGCCTCATCTACATAAGGAATTTTTCGGCTTTTAACCCTTGCTTAACTCTGCTCGAGTGATCATAAAGATAGACTAAATGAGGCATGTGATTCTCCCGCCTCCTCCTGTAGAGGGCACTTTTTTAGAGGCTTTTTTAAACAGTTAAGCAGTAAGCAGAGTCATACACTGTGACTCTGGCAGCAACTACCTCAGCCTTTTTCCTTTTAATTTTTTTCTTTTCATGATGACAGTGGTGAGGCCCTGCCTCCCTTGCCTCCCCTGACTGCACGTCACTGCCTTAGGTCTGACTGCAGGCAGCACTGTTTCAGATTGTCCAAACCCAAAATATGTTTTGGGCTATGTTTGTTGTTTCAGGATTATGGGAATATAGTCCAACACATATGGAAAATACCAGTTGGGAAGACAGTATCAGAAATGGGTTTTAACCAGTACAGACCAGTAGGGCCGAACCAGATGGTGAAATTTAGTGTGCTTTCCCGTACCCATTGGTCAGGAGGCCCCATACCAGAATGCTCCCTCCACTCTCACTTTTTCACTCACCCCACCCATCCGTAGCATGCTGCCGAAAAGTTCTCAGAAGAAGAACCAGAAGAAGAAAGAACAGGTGAGTGGCTAGGGGGAGAGGATGTTAGGGAAGAGGGAAAAGGCAGAGGGGCTGCTGGAAGTGTGTATGCATGTGCACAGGCTGTAGGTTTTAAAAAATGTCTGAGTGAATCCAGGAAGAGGGAATAAGCAGAAGTGCTGGAAGATACTATAGGAACACACACTTCCAGCCTCTCTGCCTCTCCCCTCTTCCTGGATTCACTCAGATGTTTTAAAAACTCACAGCCTATGCACACACACACTCTTCACTCTTTTAAAAATGTCTGAGTTAATCTAGGAACAGGGAAGCCATTCGGGACCCAAGGCCCCACTGTAATCTGGTGTTGCCCAGGTATTTATTTATAGGAGGAAAACGTCTGGACCAAATGTAATTTCTAATGTTGGATTTCCCCCTTATTGGAGGACCCTTGTGGAGTACGGTGAAGCCATTACCATGGCAACTCCACTGTGCTGTACTGTAGAAGCCATTTTAAGGCACAACAGGCTGTATCTTAACAGAATACATAGCTCGAGGGGTTTTAAAGTGTCTTATCCCTACAGTATTTGTTTCCAAAAAGTAAGTCATCTGTGTACCAAGTTTGGATGAAATTGCTCAAGGCGTTCCAGAGTTATGCTGGAACACACACATGCACACACACACACACACACACACACACACACACACACATATATATATATATATACATACATACATACACACACACACACACACATATACACATATACATACATACATACGCATACGCATGCGCATGCGCATACGCATACATATATAGACAAACTCTTCCGCTCTTTTAAAAATGTCTTAGTGAATCCAGGAAGAGGGAAGAGGCAGAGGGGCTGAAAGTGTGTGAGTGTGCACAGGCTGTGAGTTTTCAAAATGTCTGAGTGAATCCAGGAAGAGGGAAGAGGCAGAGGGGCTAGAAGAGTGTGTGCTGTGCACAGGCTGTGAGTTTTCAAAACGTCTGAATGAATTGGAGGAGGAGGATGTTACAACGTGCGGTCTCGATACTCTGAGACTGCCATTGATACTTTTGCCACCGGAGGGGGGTCCATTGAGACCTAAACTGTCCCGTAGAGATGGTGATCAGGAAGACAAAGCCTTGCTGGTCTCAGAAATATCACAAAATCCCTGATAGACCCAAGGGAAGGGTTTAAAGACCACGGTAAACAGGCAGCCCCTAGGCTGATGAAATCAGGACGCTCCTTTTTTTCTTTCTCTCTCTCTCTCTCTCTCTCTCTCTTTCCTTCTTTCCTTCCTTCCTTTTGTCTCTCTCTCCCTTTTTTCTTTCTTTCTTTATTTCATCTCTCCCACTTTCTTTTTTCTTTTTTATTTCTTTCTTCCTTTCTTTCTCTTTCTTTCATCTCTCCTTCCCAATTTCTTTTTCTTTCCTTTTTCTTTTTTCTTTCTTTTTTCTCTTTCTCTTTCTGTCTCTGTCTGTCTGTCTGTCTGTGTCTTTGTCTCTCTCTTCCTCCCTCCCTCTGTGTCTCTCTGTCATTCTTTCTCTAGTCTCTCTGTCTGTCTGTCTGTGTATCTCTCTCCTCACTCCCTCTGTGTCTGTGTCTGTCTCTCACTCCCTCTTTCTCTGTGCCTCTCTCTGTCTGTCTCTCTCACTCACTCTCTCTCTCTCTCTCTCTCTCTCTCACACACACACACACACTGTGGTCACCTTGTTGAGTGTTCCAATCACATTTGAAACACTCAACAACTGGCCTATATTTGTGGTTTTTTTGCAGCATTCTGCAGTCATAGTACCAAAATATATGATTAAAAGAACCTGGCAGCGGAGTTTTTTCCTGGGAGGTTCTGCAGAACATTCCAAGACCGATACCATCACATCTGCCCTCTTCGGGGACAGGTACTCTTCAGAAGGATAAGGCCCCACTGGCCCACTCACATTCCTCATCTTCCAGCCATGGCCCCACACTGTGGAAAAGATAGGAGTGCGCATACCCTGCACAATTACAGGCCCAGAGAGTGAAGCCTCTGCACAGGCCCCGGCGAGTGAGAACAAGTTACGAAGGCTGTGGGATGAGGGACGGAATTTTCACCGTGGGACAATAAAGCTCCATCCACCAGAGGTAACAGGACCAAAGCCCCTCTCCCAACTGGCCCTTCCTCCCTCGGAATGGGCAAGGAACCTGGCTGCCCTGCTGCCTATGGTTTCCCTCTGAGAGTCTCCACTCTCCGGGACTATAATTGTGCAGGCTGTGCACGCGTGCCTATGTTTTCCATGGGGGGTCATGGATGGGCTCTGGAGTCGCACCACCACTTGGAAAACATAGGTGTGCGCGCACAGCTTGCACAATTACAGCCCTGGAGAGTGGAAACTCTGGGAGGGAATCCAGAGGCAGCAAAGCAGCTCAACAAGGCAGCACACCCTGCACAGCATGTGTGAGATGAGTTTGGCTGTTTGAAAAGCCCTGCGTGGAACTCCTCTCATATTCCTTCTTTTACTGTTTGTACATGCTACGCAGGGTGCACTGCCTTTTCTTTCACAGCCGCCTCATTTCCATTTGGGGCAGGGATCCATGGAGAGGGATGGAAAAGATCTATTTCTCCCCCCCCCCCCAATTGGAAATGAGGCAGCTGTGAAAGACAAGGCAGCGCACCCCCATGCAGCATGTACAAACACCAAAAGAGGGAACATGAGAGGAGTTCAGCTATTTGAAAAGCCCCACGTGGAACTCCTCTCATATTAATGCGCTTGCCGAAAGACAGGGTGGGATGGTTTGAATGCAGGTGAGCTGGCAGTTTAGTGGCCTGCCTTCTTTGCTCATTCATGTGGGGGGGGAAGGAGGCCTGTGATAGCCGAGGGCATGGGCTCTCTGGAGGGGGAGGGAAGGTTCTTTCCAAAGACTGGCTTCTTTCCTTCCCTCCTGCAGCTGGCAAAACGGACATTTTCATAGTGGCAGCTGAAGCCCAATCCCAAGCAGTCAGTTCCAGCTCTCCCTTCCCCAAGCATGTCCAGTTGTTGCTGGAGCCTCTTTGCTGAATACGGCATAGTGGCAGTACTCTTGCCATTGCTGAGACCTTCACTGGCAGCTGCTTCTTGTCATCACTGCAGCGCCAGATTCAGCAAAGCGGAAACAGGACATGCTCAGGGAAGGGAGAGCCGGAACTGACTGCCAGGATAGAAAAGGGGGCGGGCTGGTTTCAATGCAAACGAGTGGGCGATTTGGGGCCAGTATCTCCTTTGCTCATTCGAGCAGGCAGAGAAAGAAAGGAGGCTTGTGATAAAGCAGCCCCCGAACCAAGGGCAAAGGGAAGCACCTTTGCCCTTGGCTATTACATGCCTCCTTTCTCCACCCGCCCAAAGTAGCAAAGAAGATGGGCCACTAAACTGCCTGTTCGCCCGCATTCAAACCAACCCACCTCCTCTCTTTTGGCCCCCACTTTCCCTTATAACCTGGAATATAGCAGGTTGGTCTGTTCCACCAAAAGATCAACTCTTTTTTGACTTAAAGCAGCTGAAAGTACAATATAAGAATCTTCTAAAAAAAAAGAAAAGTGCAGCTCTGAAGGAGTCTTGGCATAGACTAATTACGGCAGTCAGGACAAAAAATACATCCCTTTTTTGGTATATCACCAGGGGATTGGGAAAACTTCCCCTACCTCCAACAAATCAGGTTCCGATTCATGCCTGGGAAGAGTATTTTAGGGAAATTTATACAGATCCTGACTATGTAACCAAGGAGAGCCAAGCTAGTTTGGACCAAACTCCTTACTGGGCCCCTGTTACACCAGAAGAGATATCCCAGTTGATTGGAGCCCTAAAGGCTAATAAGACACCCGGGGCTGATAATGTCCTGCCAGAAATAATCAAAAAGAATGCCAGTTGGTGGGCTCCACTTTTAGCATCACTTTTTATATTTATAGATAAAACAGGCCATATGCCTAGAGATTGGGGAATAGCAATTATTATACCAATTTATAAAAAAGGTAATAGAAATGACCCAGGGAACTATAGACCAATTAGTCTTCTAAGCGTTATTAGTAAACTGTATGCCAAACACCTAAATTATAAACTTCAAGACTGGCTAATTTCAGGGGGGATAATCAAAGATGAACAAGCCGGTTTTAGAAAAGGAAGATCTACAGTGGATCATATCTTGGTACTCCACCATTTAGTGCAAAAATACACATATAAAAAAAAATCTTCTCTTTTTGTGGCCTTCCTTGATTTTAAGCAGGCCTTTGATTCAATATCCAGGATCACCCTCTGAGAGAAATTAAAATGCACTTCTATTGATAAACGCCTTCTCTTCCTCATACAAAAATTGTATGCCAATTCCACCTTGAAAGTGAGGTGTAATCCCCAAGGGAGTTTAACCGGTTCAGTAAGGATACAAAAAGGGGTACGGCAGGATTGCATCCTGTTCCCCTCCCTCTTTAACTTCTATATTAATCCCCTGATTGATCTCTTAAAGAACCCTGATGTCCATCCTTCTAACCTAGCACAACGCAAAGTGCCAATTCTCTTATATGCTGATGATGCCGCTATCATTTCACAAACCCCTGTAGGTCTGAAGAGAGCAATTAGGGCAACACTCGGCTATTGCAGGCAAAACAAGCTGGTCCTTAATTTTGATACATCAAAAATTTTCATTTTTGCTAAAAGACCAAGCCAATACTCCAGGAAAATAGAAGGGCGTAGATACCTTGGGCTGGTTTTCCACTCACAAGGGACATCACACCTAGATCACACATTGCAAGTAGCCAATAGGTCCTCAAATGCAATTAAACATTTCTTTTATACAGGTGGAGGTCAGTTAGTACGTGCTGCCTTAAAACTTTTTGAGGCCAAAACATTGGCACAAATTCTATATGGGGCACAAACAGGAATCCTTGCAAAGAGAGACTTGCTAGAAACCATACAAATCAAATTCCTGCAAGCCATCTTAGCTGCATCCAATGGAACTCCAAATGCCCAATTAAGAATTGAGACAGGCATGCCTCAAATTCAGGTAAGAGCCTGGAAGATGAGAATCATTCATTGGCTTCAAATGCATTTCTTCCCAGAGGGACTGTCCCCACCATTGTTGACTGACAATTTCCCCTCCCCCTGGAAACAGGCAATTGATCACAAACTGGGCTCTTATGGGCTCTCACCAATATTCTTAATGTCCCTAGGCTTTGATCAAGCAAAGCAAGTAGTAATTAATAGAATGAAGGACGTGGAGTTCCAAGAAGAACTAAATAGGTTGCCTCTCCACAGTAGGGACAGAATCAAACAGGGTGTGTGGGAATCAGCAAGATATCTAAATGACCTGATCTTCCCAAAACAAAGAATAGCTTTCTTCAGAGCCAGATTTAACATTCTTCCTTCAGCACTCCTCCAGGGCAGGTATAAGAGAACACCTATAGCAGAACGGCTTTGTATATGTGGTAAAGGAGAAGTGGAAGATAATTCACATGTTCTATTATACTGCAAGCTATATAGAGCTTGTAGGTCTGCACATATTCTTCCCTTATTAGAGAGATTGCCAGGGAGGGCAGTCAATTTTTATCTAGGCTTTCTCCTCCAGGACACTAACCCGGTTACCACGTATGCAATGGCAAAGTTCTGTGCTGCTGCAATGTCCATAAGAAAAAAATTGGCTACAGAAGTATAGTTGTCTTCTTGTACCAATTATCTGGACATATCTCTAACAATCTTTGGACCATTGTATTTACTCCTATACTTAACAGCGTTCCACCCAGGTAAACCAGGGAGTGACCCGAACAATCTGAGAACATGTATGTTATTTTCCATCTTTAACGTCAATGCCTTTTAATTATATCTTAATGTCAGTATTTTTTAACATAGTGTAAAAACTAATGTGTATTGCTGGTCTTTGACCGTAATAAAGATTTACTTACTTATTCTCTTTTGGCATGGGCTCTCTGGAGGGGGAGGGAAAGTCTCTCCCAAGACCTGCTTCCCTTACCAGTCGTGGCACAGTTCCAGGACTATTTTTCATGGGTACGTGGGCATAGCTTTGACCCCTCCCTTCCTGCCGCCTTCAGTCCATCCCCATGCAATCTCCCCACCACCTAATCTTCCCAGCCGCCTGCAGCCTTGGAGCTTCGGCTGGGTAGGCAAAGAAAGTGGTTGGGCAGGGCAAGTGAGCGAGCAAGTGAGCGGCGACTGGGTGGGTGGGGGGAGCAAGCAGGGGTGGGGTGGGCAGGCTGGCGTAGACAGCATTCCAGTATGGGGCCTCTGGAAAAAGGGATACAGAAAAGTAGGCTAAATTTCACCAACCGGTTCGCCCGAACCGGTACAAACCAGCTGAAACCCACCCATTTCTCACCCTCACCCCAAACAACCACATTGTGTTGTGCCCATAAGCACTTGCTTGGTAGAATTGGTGAGCTATTGATGTTACAAAGAACAATAATTAACCCAAACTAATAAGTAAAAGGAGCAAAAAAAGTGCCGGAAGAAAGAATAAAAATAGAAAGAATAAACTTCTGGTTTCCTGCAGCAAATATAAATAGAATTACAAAATTATTTCCAACTCTGTAATTACAAAAAAGCTCGCTTTTTTCTATTATGGAATATTTTCTAGTCATCAAAACCATAAATTATAAGTGTATTGCTTACATTTCATACAAGAAATCTATAAGGGATTTCCAGTTGACCATAAATGAAATTCCTGCTTTCCTTGAGGTCACCTTGAAGGTTATTGCTTAGCCTTCCAGGGACAGCGTTTTTGTTTTTCAGGTAGTCCTCATTTAGCTACTATAATTGGGAACAGCATCTCAATCATTAAGTAAAATGGTTGCTAAGGGATGCTGTATTTATGACATTACTTCAATTTTCCTTTGCTTTATAAACCTGCAACATTAGTTTTTGACCATCTTTGTAACTGCAAATAGTCACTAAACAAGGTAATCACTAAATAACAAGTACCTGTAACAGCGGTGACATTCAAAAAATTTTATTATCAGTTCTGCGGGCATGGCTTGGTGGACATGGTATAGTTTGGTGGGTGTGGCTTGGTGGGCATGGCAGGGGAAGGATACTGTAAAATATCCATTCCCATCCTATTCCAGGGGAAGGTTACGGCAAAATCCCGATCAGCTGGGACTCGGGAGGCTGAGAATAGATGGGGGTGAGTCCAGCCAGAGGTGGTATTTACTGGTTCTCTGAACTACTCAAAATTTCTGCTACCAGTTCTACAGAACTGGTCAGAACCTGCTGAATACCACCTCTGACCTGTATTGAATCCAACTATCTATAGCAGTGCTTCCCTCTAGGTACTGCCTCTTTCTCTAATTCTAACCTTTCGACTTCCAAGAATAAATGAAGACAGTTCAAAATGCTGAAATCTTAAACTCTAGCAACTTTAACTGTCTGAGTGTTATATAAATGATTGTATTGTGAGATAAGAAAATACAGCATTAAAGAAAAGTACATAATCAAGTTACTGACCACTGTCCAAAATATTTACATCAATTTCTCCAAGATGAAGTTTCTCAGATCTGTTGGATTTTGTATTTTCACATAATATCCTGATTGGGATTAGCCAAAAAATATAATGGTTATAGGAAAGGCCGTCACTTTATGGAAAGCATGTCTATTCTAACTGACAATGAAACTTCAGCATTAGTGCTAAGGAAAGAGTGAAAGAACAATATTTGTGAACTCTGTGGGATCACAGGCAAAGAAGAAACCTAGCTCAATAACAGTAGAAAACCAATCATTCTGAGGATGACAAGGAATGGGAAATGTTCTAAGTTTAATGTAAATTCCACTGAGGAAGGAAATATATACCCAAAGATAAAATCCATGAATAGTGTATATTGTGCTGGAGGGAACAAGAGTGCTAGGAAAAAATGATGAAATCAAGAAATTCACTCAGATTGTCCTTCTGCTGATCCCAAATCAGACTTTGGCCAACCTGATTGTAGAAAGGGGAAATGTGTGCTAATTCATTATTGAAACTGCATAAATAAACCATTAAATTTTGCTGTTTGAGTCTTGTTTCTAAAATCTATTCATGCGCAAGTTCTTAAACTTTTCAACACTGGCCTCTGAATACAGCCTCTCCTACATCTTGTTATAGAAAGCAAGGGCCTGCGAGATTCTTTGATAAGAACTGACAATGTGCAGAAGGAAGTTAGAGAGGCTAAAGTGCAAAATAATCATAATGAAAGCTAAAAGAATATTGTATCTTTTGAGTTTA
This sequence comes from Thamnophis elegans, assembly GCF_009769535.1. Classification (NCBI taxonomy): domain Eukaryota; kingdom Metazoa; phylum Chordata; class Lepidosauria; order Squamata; family Natricidae; genus Thamnophis; species Thamnophis elegans. Next base: position 28,829,637 of record NC_045558.1, read on the forward strand.
TCTCGGTGCGGGGGTAAAGCAATGGGCTAGCTGTTAGGAGAAGATGGTAGGACAGTAATGGTAACAGAGAGAAACAGATTTTTCTTGGTATCCAATTTGCTTTACTTTCCTTCACAGTGGAAAAATGTATCAAATTAATTAAATTGTACAATGAAGAAAGAAGTGGCAACAAACATGAGTAAAGAAATAATTAGGCAGTTCCTTACAAGTACCCACTTATTAAATTTTATCCGTCCTTCAGGAGTTTGCAGGTATTGTTCCTATCTTCATAAAAGAGAAAAAGTCAGATCTGGGTAAATATAGACTTATCAGTTTAATGTCAATATCATGCCAAAATCTAGAATAGATTCTTGAGCAGTCTGTGAGCATTTAGAAAATAATACATTGTTTTGTAAAGAGCCAACATGGGTTTGCCATGCTATCTCTCTTTTTAATAGCATGACAGTTTGACAGAATATATCATTACTTGCTCAAAGTTTTCAGCAAGTCTCCTATAAGACAGATAACAAAGTTTGGTCAGTCTACATGTCCACTAGATGTATGTATAGCTGATTGAACAATCATATCCAACAAATGTACAACAATGACTCATTTTCAACTGGATAGCAGTGTCAGCAGTAACAGTGGACTTACTGTAGGATTCTATTTGAGGTTTATGATGCTCAGTATACTTATGAATGATAAGGATGAGGAGTTATGAATCATTATTATCAAATTTGCACGTCACAAAGGACAAATAGTGAGCAATTTAGAAAATAGTATTAATTTGATTTGATTTGATTTGATTTTACTTTATTTGTATGCCGCCCTTTTCCCTGAGGGGACTCAGGGCGGCTCACAATTCAGGGGGAGGGGAGAACAAACAAGTTACAAACATGAAGACAATACACCATTAAAAGAAAACACAACAGTCATACCATTCGAGTGGGGTTGAAGTCTTTAGCCCCAGGCCTGTCGGGACAGCCAGGTTTTAAGGGCTACGCGGAAGGCCTGGAGGGTGGTGAGGGTACGAATCTCCACGGGGAGTTCGTTCCAGAGGGTCGGAGCAGCCACCGAGAAGGCTCTCCTCCGGGTAGTTGCCAGTCGACATTGGCCGGCTGATGGAATTCGGAGGAGGCCTAATCTATGGGATCTTATTGGTCTAGTGGAGGTAATTGGCAGTAGACGGTCTCTCAAGTACCCAGACCCAATACCATGAAGGGCTTTGTAGGTGACAACTAGCACCTTGAAGCGCACCCGGAGACCAACAGGCAGCCAGTGCAGCTCGCGGAGGATAGGTGTTACATGGGTGAAATGAGGTACACCCACGATCGCTCGCGCGGCCGCATTCTGGACCAGCTGAAGTCACCGAATACTCTTAAAGGGCAGCCCCATGTAGAGCACATTGCAGTACTCCAGCCTAGAGGTCACAAGGGCACGAGTGACTGTTGTGAGAGCCTCCCGGTTCAGGTAGGGACGCAACTGGTGCACCAGGCAAACCTGGGCAAATGCCCCCCTGGTCACAGCTGACAAATGGTGTTCAAAAGTCAGCTGTGGGTCCAGGAGGACTCCCAAGTTGCGGACCCTATCTGAGGGGCGTACTATTTGACCCCCCCAGCCTGAGAGATGGAACACCTGGCCAATTAGTGGGAGGGAAGCACAGCAGCCACTCGGTCTTATCTGGATTGAGTACAAGCTTGTTAACCCCCATCCAGTCTCTAACAGCCTCAAGGCCCTGGCTCATCACGTCCATCGCTTCATTGAGTTGGCACGGGGCGGACAGATACAACTGTGTATCATCCGCATACTGGTGATATTTTATCCCGTGCCGTCGAATGATCTCGCCCAGCCGTTTCATGTAGATATTGAAAAGAAGGGGGGACAGGACCGAACCCTGCGGCACCCCATACATTAGGGGCCTAGGGGTTGATCTCTGCCCTCCGACTAACACCGACTGTGCCCTGTCCGAGAGGTAAGAGGAGAACCACCGTAAGACAGTGCCTCCCACCCCCACCTCCCGCAGTCGTTGCAGAAGGATACCATGGTCGATGGTATCGAAAGCCGCAGAGAGGTCAAGGAGTACCAGGATGGAGGCGTGACCTCCATCCCTGGCTCTCCAGAGATCATCGGTCAATGCGACCAAAGCAGTTTCTGTGCTGTAGCCAGGCCTGAAGCCTGACTGGAATGGATCAAGATAACTGGTTTCCTCCAAGGAGCTTTGGAGCTGAAAGGCCACCACCTTCTCAACAACCTTCCCCACAAAGGGGAGGTTGTAGACTGGACGATAGTTGTTTAAAACGGCTGGATCCAAAGATGGTTTCTTCAGGAGGGGTCTCACCACCACCGCCTTTAATGCGGGGGGGAAAGACCCCCTCCTGTAGGGAGGCGGCAACAACCGCCTGGATCCAGCCCCGTGTCACCTCCCTGCTGTTAACAACCAGCCAGGAGGGGCACGGGTCCAGCACGCATGTGGAGGCACCTACAGCTCTCATGGCCTTGTCCACGTCCTCAGGGGTAACAGCTTGAAAATCAATCCAGCGATGACTTACCAGATTATCCCTTAGTGCCTCAGCTGGTTCTGCAGGATTGGAGTCCAGGTCCGCCCGAAACCGAGCAACTTTATCCGCGAGGAATTGGACGTCGTCCTCAGCCCTGCCCTGCAAAGGATCACTCGTGTCCCTCCTATTTAGGAGGGAACGGGTGATCCTGAACAGGGCGGCTGGGCGTGACTCAGCGGAAGCAATCAGAGAGGCAATGTGTGTTCTTTTTGATGTCCTGATTGCCCTGATGTACTCTCTGATGCAAGATGTTAAAAGTGCTCGGTTCGATTCGGATTTACTGGATCTCCATTGGTGCTCTAGGCGTCTCTTTTGGCACTTCATCTCCCGGAGTTCCTCAGTAAACCAAGGAGCCCTCCGGGATCCACTGCCTCGGAGCGGCCGTAGAGGTGCAATCCGGTTAAGCGACTCCGTCACTGCCGAGTTCCAAGCAGCAGCCAGAGTCTCTGCCGGACTGCGGGCGAGAGTATCAGGAATAACCCCAAACTCCGTCTGGAAACCCAAAGGGTCCATAAGTCGCCTGGGGCGGAACCACCTGGTCTGTTCCTCCTCCCTACAGTGGGGGTTTGGTCTCCGAAAGTCAAGCCTCAGCAGGTAGTGGTCCGACCATGACAGGGGTAAGATCTCACTACCCTTCAGACCAAGATCACAACTCCACTGCTCCGAGAGAAATACGAGGTCGAGCATGTGACCCGCCAAGTGGGCTGGGCCCCGGATTACTTGGGTCAAGCCCATGGTTGTCATGGAAGCCATGAACTCCTGCGCTCCATCAGAGTGTTCACCGAGCGAAGGTAAATTGAAATCCCCCAGAACCATAAGCCTGGGGAACTCAACTGCCAGCTCGGCTACAGACTCGAGGAGCGAGGGGAGGGCTGCTGCAACGCTGTTGGGAGGCAGGTACGTTAGCAGCAGACCCATTTGACCCTTGAGGTCCAACTTCACCAGCAGGGACTCACACCCGACAAGCTCCGGAGCAGGGATCCTACGAGGTACTAGAGACTCTCGGATAACTATGGCCACACCCACACCCCTTCCCTGGGCCCGCGGCTGATGAAGCACCTGAAAGCCCTCTGGGCACATCTCTACGAGGGGGACTCCTCCCTCCGGGCCCAGCCAGGTTTCAGTAATACATGCCAGGTCTGCCCTCTTGTCTAAAATTAAGTCCCGAACGAGAGGAGCCTTATGAACTACAGACCTGGCATTTAGCGATAGCAGCCTGAGACCAGGGTCCTGGTTACTCACACCATCTGGCCTTGGAGTGGGACTCATAGGGCCGGAAGGAGGGATCTCTGTGACGTAGCGAGCCCTCCTTCCCCGGTAATGGCCAGCCCTAAAGTCCCAATCATATCTGCCCCTCCCTGTTAAGACCGTAATGCTCCGGCCCACTCCCGTGTCTGTGGTCCCTCCACCCACCCCCATAAGCCCCGCATGCTCCGGCAGGCCCTTCGAATCAGACATCCTGAGGCTGGGATTGGCCCAGGTCCCCCTGATACTTCTGCAGAGCACTCAGCACAGAGGGTACCTGGGTAAGGTCCCAGCCTACTCAGACATGCACAATCACAAGTCCATTCACTCCCCACTAACAATTTAAAAACACAGAAAAGTTACAACAATAATAGGGGTTAAAAAAAGTGGGCCCATACAGCAACAATCACATCATTCACACCTCATTCATAAAATGCGGAGAAACTAAAAATTGCGCAAAACTAAAATGGAACAATGTGAGAAGGGGGGGGGAGAGGTACTCCGCTCCTCTCCCTTCCTATGGCAATTAGTTGACAAGATGGTTAAGAGCCCAGCTCCAATCCACTGAGGGTGTACAGAGGGGGGAGAGTGGCGTTTCCCCCCCCTCTGGTAAGATTGAAAGGTCCCAGGAGTCTAGATGGTTTAGGGGCCTGCCAAAGATGTTGAGTCCGAACTGCCAAAAGTGTAGTAAAGGGCAGAGTCTGAGTGGCTGCAGTGGTGTCACTGGGGCAGCGAGGGGTAACGCTGATTGAACAGGTGTGGTTCGTTAGTACATATAAAAATCCAAGGGTTGCAGTTGCAGGAAGGGTGGATAGGTGCCAGTTAAGAAGGTGGTAAGGGTGACGAACCAACGACGAAAAGATGGAAAAGGTACCAATAGTGGCCACTGGGGGGAGTCCAAGCTGCCAGCACGCTGCCTCTCCGGAGTAATGGCGTCTGATGCAAGATGATCCAGTGAATAGCAATGGCGCTGGCTAACGCGATACTCCTGAGGCAGTAGCAGCAGCGGATGGCACTGGCCGCAACAGGAGGAATCTTACAAGTTGGCAAGTTGGAGCAATGAAGAAAATTCAACAAGATTAAATTCAACAGCAACATTTTTACAAATTACAAAATTTGTAATCTTTGAAGAATTAAAATGAAAGGCATGGCTGTAGATGGATAAGAATATCTGTACAAAAATAAAGGGTTGTTCTGTCTTAGAACAAAGAAAAACAAAATCAACCATAGGTTATATCAAGGATAAAAAAGTATAGATCATGCTTACTCATTGTTCCTTTCTATTCTGTATTAGTTTAAATATACCTACAACATTGGATCCAGTTTTATACACTACATTCTGTTGACAAACTGGAGATCATCACAGTGATAAGAGATTTAGAAGGAAAATGTATGGCGAATGGCGGGTGGCATTAAAGAGCTATCATATGGAAGCAAAAGCAAAATTGTTTAAAGTGATTCCAAAAGACAAAGACAAATGATGGGTTTAGAAGTAGATGTTGGTTGATTATAAATAAAACCTCATCAACAGTAAGAAGTATCCAATACTGGAACTAAGTGCTTTGAAAGATTATGGAATCTCCTCAGTGGTGAAGTTCTTTTTTTTTTTTTAACTATCAGTTCTGTGTGTGTGGTTTGGTGGGCATGGAAGGATACTGTAAAATCCCCATTCCTTCCCCACTTCTGGGGGAAGGATATTGCAAAATCTCTATTCCCACCTCACTCTGGGGCCAGCCAGAGTTGGTCTTTGCTGGTTCTGCGAACTACTCAAAATTTGTGCTACCGGTTCTCCAGAATCTGCCATAACCTTCCGAATTTCACCCCTGGATCTCCTCCTTTGCACCCTTTATATTCCTTGAAACAGCAGCTTACTTGCCCACCATCTTTAGCCTTTCCAAAACTTTTTTTTACCATTTGTCTCCATTTATTTTTAAGAACTATCCTGTCTGTCTCCAGAGGTTACTAATAGGATCCCTTTCCAATCTTTTACAGAAGCTTGGCAGTTATGCAGACAAAGAAATAGAACTGATGTTTGAGATATGGTATTCGTTTTGTAAATTTTCCTATATAACTGACTATATGATATTTATGTCTGGTTGAAAATTTTGGAGGCTTGACATTTGACAAGTTTTCAAATGCTAAATCAAAATACAGAAAAGTCCTTTAATCCTGGCACAATAGCAAACAAAAAGTCCAGTGGTTTGAAGAGTGGTATATTATTTTACAACACGAGAGTGTTTTTACAAAGAAATTCACAATTCTTCCTATAGAATAATATGGGTACATACAAATTTTTGAATGAAATGAAATCTTCATTTCAACAGCAATGACTTCTAGAATGACAGAATGGAGTCAATGGTCTTTTTTTTTTAAGCCTAAAGGATGTAATTGACTCTTTTTCTTTCTACTTTTTAGGAAAGATTTAGAAGTTATTGGTAAAACACAGATTGCTGCCGGAATATGCATCTTACATTGTAAAAAATATATCATGTGGCTGTATGCCTTTATTTTAAAAATATTCAGAAAAAAATCCCTACACTATGTTTGAACACATGTCTATCAAGAATCACTTCCATCCTTCATTCTCTTAGAGAAAATTTAAAAAACTGAATCCTTTGATTGTAAATAATTGTCTTATCAGCTATTCAACGTAAGGCTTTAATTTGCCTAAGGTTGTGGGTTTTTTTTTTTTTTTTTTAGGAACTAAATCCAGGAAATACATAATTGTTTGGAGGTTTCGGATGGAAACCCTAGGGAAAACACATAAAATTGTCAGAAAAAAATAAAGCTAAAGATAGAAATTTGTTTTTAGTTGTGAAGTCGTGTCTGACCAATCGCGAGCCCATGGGCAATTTTCCTCCAGGCCTTCCTGTCCTCTACCATTTTCTGGAGTCCATTTAAGCTCAAAGATAGAAATAGAGAGATTTAATCCCAGAAGCCATATGATATGTGTTGGGAATAAAGAGCTAACCTTGGAACAACCAATTCCTACTTGATCTCTAAGGCCAGCTAAGGAAAGGTCAACACTTACAAAGCCTACAGAGAAGGTGGAGAAGGTGGAGTAGGATGGATGGAACCATTAACAGCTGAACTCTCATAGACCTCTATCAAATGCCAAAATACTGATAACATTTAGGGCAGTTTATGCTAAATGTATTCCTCCTGCAAGTTAGGTTCTTTTCTTAAAAAATAATTTTATTAAAGACTGTAATAAATGTAATAAAAACAAATACAAATTAAACTGGAAGGAAAAATGAATGGAGAAAGTGCTGAAAAAATGCAGGTGTGGGGTAGGGGTGAGGATAAAACATCAAAAAGAAAAAAATACCAAAGACAATAATAAAAAAGTGGCATCCAAAATCAACAGAATAACAGTGTTGGAAGAGACATGTAGATCATCTAGTCCTTCTTCTACCCAAGCAGGAGACCCTACACATTTCTGACAGATCCAATCACATCTTGAAAGCCTCCAGTGATGAAGCTCCCATAACTTCTGAAGGAAAGCTGTTCCATTGGTTGATTGTTCTCACTGTCAGAAATTTCTCTTTATTTCTAGATTGAATCTCTCCTTGATCAGTTTCCATCCATTATTCTTTGTCTCCATAGCCTACCTTTTCATCTAAAGAATAGGCTATCATCTTTTCAATTCTGATTCAGCAAAAAGGTCATTCAGAGTTACTGGAAATATCAAATATATAGTTTATCCCTGGTCAAATAGTCCAACTTTATATTCCTTCTTTTGCTCTGCACAGTCTTGATCTTTCAATCTTTCTCATGGCATCACAGAATATTTGACATTTTATCATACTTTGGCATTTAAGAAGAGTCTTCAAAGTTTTCACCAGCCAATTTTATAAAGAGGCATCATTCAGGATTTCTTGTTGCAACCAATCCTTATCCAGTTTTTTTCTTGATTTGTCTTTTGTATTCCCATTTTGTATACTTAATTTTTCTCTCTTCCATGTCTTCAAACCGCATAGTCTATGTCAAGTAAATGTTTTTTTATTGTTCTCATCATCTTCTAAAAGTTTATCCATTAAAATCTGTATTTTTCCTGTAATTAATATTTTATCTCATAATAAAACATTAAGATTAAAAAGGTATAACCAACTGTACCAGGTTAACTCTTTTCTGCCTGGTCCTTTGGTTCCCTCTAGTGTCCAATTGCAATCTTCATTGAGTTTCAGTGCCTAATTCCTGCAGATTATGCTCTTTAAAAAGTTTAAATGGCATTTCCCCTGAGAGCTGAAGATTCCAACAATGCTATTCTTCAAGAAACCCTTGAAAACCTGGCTCATAACCTGGGCAAAGATCAGTTGTATAGCCATTAGGCATTGTGCTTATGCATGTAATGGCCCACAGTTCTTTTTCCTCTTATCTTTTTCTTAGTGGTTTAAATATATTACTCTCTTATTAAAATTGCAAATTGCCAATAGTCATTGGTGAGCAGGCTTAAAAGTTAAAAATATAAAATATATAGTAAATATTGTAAACTGCATTTAGATTTAAGCTGTTATCCTATGACAAATAGTGGGATTTTCTCTTCTATAAAAGGGAGAGGCTTTTGACTTTAGAAGAGGAAACCTTCTCTGTCCTAATTTCCTACCACCAAACGGGTTCAACTGGTTTATTTTTAAAAAAGATCACAAATGTGAAAGATCAAAAAGACCACATATTAGGCTGTGAGTCTAATATGAATCCAAGGAACATTAGTCTCACTTACCTTTTATCTTTCTTTCCAACCAGGTAAATAGGATATTAACTTTCAAGGCATAGAGATTCATGGATTATGAGATGTCATGAGAACCCTTTAAGACAAATCTTTGGCTTGTCCTGCGAGCAAAATTTGGAAATTTTAACATTACTTACATGACTGCTATAGCTCTTTTCATTGGAGAATAACAAAGACTGGACAATGGTTGAAGCAAACTTGTTAAAATATATTGTACGCACTGTGTCAGTTTCTGCAATTGAAAAGATTGTGTTTGCTTTTATTGATATGAAAAACTGGTCTGATCAAAGCAAAACATCTTCTATCATTCAGTTTAAAATACAACATTCAAAGATTGAAATTAGGAAAGCACACAGCATTTTGAAGGTTCTGAGGAACTTGGCCTGTCTTTCAGCACTTGTTAAATGATTATGAATGATGTCATTATTTACAACCCTAACAAATATTCATCCATGCTGATAATTAACATTCATTTTTTCCCTCCTGTACTAATCAATATTAGCATCCACAGTATATAAAATATTGTCATCTCAAAATTTTATTTTAATATATTTTCTAGTAAGTAATTATTCTTCAAGTTCTATTTGTTATTGGAATGTTGACAGCATTAATATCAAGATTTAATATCCTGTGGGATAATGAAATTTTCTGCCTGAGATTGGGTTATTCCTGTCTCTGCAATGTGATAACTGGATATTGTGTCTGAATTATTATTTTAAATAATACTAAGACCTCCATATCAGTAACTTTCTGCAGAGGCAGTTGCAATGCAAACCCTATTTCAACACATACAGTTTCTAGGTTATACTTCAAGGCTACTATGCTGAAAGTGAATTATTCTGGTAATTATTAAATATATTTAAAAAACAAAGACAGCCAAGGCAGGAAGTCATTCCCGAATAAAAACAATTTCCTTAGGAGTCTTTGTGATTGAAGCTGGAAATTGCTGACAAAGAAAGAATACAGAACATAGAATAACAGAATTGGAAGGGACCCAGAGGTTTTCTAACTCAACCCACTGCTCAAGTAGGAGACTCTATACCAGTGATGGCAAACCTATGTTGCGTGTGCCACCTGTGGCATGCAGAACCCTCTTTGTGGACACATGAGCCATCACCAGCACACGCCTCCCACCAGCAAGCTGATTTTTGAGTCTTTGTCAGAAGACATGCACACATGCGCAGAGGGCAGAGGGTCTCGCATGCATGTGCATGGGGTGGGGAGAGCTCACGTGGTGTGGCGTGTTCGCCTGCACCCTATTTTTGGTCCCAGAAGGCTTCAGGGAAGCATGATAGGCTCAAAATGGGGCATGGTGGGGGTAGGGGCTAGGGGAGCATGGGTTCATGTGCACATGCGCATGGGGGAGGGGCCCATTGCATTATGGGTGTCAGCAAACACAGACACAATTTTGGCACATGAGGAGAAAAAGGTTAGCCATCACTGCTCTATACCATTTCAAACAAATGGCTGTTTAGTCTCTTTTAGAAAGCCTCCAGCGATGTGGCAATCACAACTTCTGAATGTACTGAACTACTCCATTGGTTGATTGCTCTCACTATTAGGAATTTTCTCCTTAGTTTTAGGTTGCTTGTCTCCTTGGTTAGTTTCCATCCATTGTTTCTTGTTTTGCCTTCTGATGCTTTGGAGAATAGATTATTCCCTCTTCTGTGTGGTAGCCTCTCAGTGTTCAAGTCTGTCGAGATCCTTTTGGAATCCTATCTTCTGGGTTATTGGCTATTCCTACTAGCTTAGTGGCAACTGAAAATTTGATGAGTTCTCCTTCTATTCCCTTATTTAAATCATTTATGAAGATATTGAAGAGTACTGGGCTTGAAGCAGAATCATGGGATACTCTACTACCTACCTTGCTCCATGTGAATTTAATTCCGTTAATGACTGCACATTGATATGGTTTGTCAACCAATTACAAATTCACCGGGTGGGTAGGGAGTTGGTTAGCTTCTCCCCAAGAAACAAAATCAAAAGGAAGATGTACCATTCTACATGTTTTTACTTTAGTGCCTGTTCTGACCCGCCCGGCCTGTGAATACACTAGAACATAGGCTTGGCTGTTTGCCACTACTCAATTACTGAGATAACAAATCCTTTGGCTGAGGGCCCAGGGAACTCACATTCAATACAGCAACCCAGATAATTCAAATGAAGCAACCCAGATAGTCCAAACGAACAGACACGACTAGAATACATGGATAGATTTTATTCTCTACTAATTCAAATGGTTGTTCCCTGCAAATGTTCCCTCCCAATGCCTCACCTATAATCTCTCTTGGGAGGGGCCAATCAACAACCACCTGAGCTTAATCATCTTATGTGAGACTGTCTACACAGTTGCTGCTTCCGTTTCTCAGACCTTCTCAATCTAGCATCAGGGACAACTACCTTTGAACCTCCCCACTGCTCCATGCCTCAGGCGCCTCCTGTGGCCAACCAGCCTCTCTGGTCCCTGCTCTGAGTCTGAACCCTACAAAGGATCCTCCACATCTTCCATGGCAGACTCATATAGTTCCTCACTTCCAAGTCCATCAGCAGTTCAACTGGATCCTGCTGGGATCTTTGGTTCTTTTATATGTAATCAATATTTATAGGTATTTATTGGTATGAGTGCACAAATGGCAAGTAACTCACTTGTCTTGTTCTTCACTGAATGGCTTTCTTACAAATGGATGACTAAATTCTAAAATCAGAACATGTATTTACAAAAAAAGGAATACGTTTATAATGAGGACCCAGATTGTTGGGAGCGACATGCTGACTCATTACATAGCTTAGTGGGGGCTGTAAAGCACTATATAAGTCTAAGTCAGTGATGGCAAACTTTTTTCGTACAGTGTGTCAAAATTGTGTGCATGCCCAATCGCATGCGTGCAAGTGCCCATACCAATTCAATCCTCCCCACCCACCTGCACATGCACACAAGACACACACACACACATGTTCACCCAACCACTCCTCAGACTCCCCCGACCCGCCGACCCCTGGAGGCCCTCCAGAAGCAAAAGGGGATCATTTCCGAATGGGCCAATTGGAAGTTCATTCCCAAAGTTCATCAGCTTTCCATCATCGTTCCTGAACTTCCAGTTGGCCTGTTGGGGCTGTTTTTCGTCCTCCTCCGTCTCCAGAGGCTTTCCTGAAGCCTGGGAAGGGTGAAAACGGCCTCTCCCAACCCTTCGGAAGGGCAAAAAATCATCTGGCCAGCACATACATGCGCACCAGAGTTGACAGCTGGCGGGTCAGCTAATATGGCTCCAGGTGCCACCTGTGGCATGTGTGCCCTAGGTTTGCCATCATGGGTCTAAGTGCTATTGCTATAAACAAGTTTACAATTAAGTGTAAACATTCTGAATGCCGAAGTGGTAATGAAATGTAGAAATGGAGTTTGCATAAGGATTAGAAAAGTTAAATTCTTTTCCTTTGGGCAACTAAATAATTATTTTGGGGCCTTCGTTTTAGAGTATACAATCTCATACAGAAGTGGCATGAACAGCTATCAGTCTTCCCTGCTAAAGAGTGTCCAGAGAATTTCATGGTTTAAAAAATTGACTGCCCTTAGCTATATATTGTGAAATCAAATTTTCTCTCAATAAGATTGGCATAGCAATGTCTGCTGATCGTATTAACTCATATGCCAGCTGTTTCAGAAACTTGAATTTGGTCTATGTCTCTGAATTCAATTCTGAAGCAGGACTGTATTTTGTAGGACATTTTATTCTTATTCTTTCCCTCTGACTCTTTTCCATAGCCCCATGGTACAGCTTGTGTCCCTATATTCTTCAGCATTCATTATCTCTAAATTGTAAACATCATAGCTGACATCTGGAGAAGGAATTTTTCTTCTGTAAACATAGCACGTAGCTTTGTCAGGACAAGGTCTGATATTAAACAGAGTAGACTTGTTAATTTGTTATCATTATATCCCCCGTTATCAGGGAGACGAAGGACATATCTGTATGGCCAAATAATTACAATCCTGTCTCATCTTTGTTTAATAACTACTAATGTACCTTTCACACTATTCATTTTCAAGTAAGAAGCATTATGCAAAATATTTAAAAGTGTACAAAGTATGAACAAGAAATAAAAGGCAGGAAATAAGTTCCTTTGTTCCTAATTTACTGAATAAACATGCAACTATGAATTCTTTTTTTTTTATGCTCCACCACAATCTATATATCATTTATATTTTCAGACATGCAGGGATAGCTCTTTCATTATTTGTGGAGTCGACAGGTATTTTTAATCTCTGCAGTTGACAGGTTTTTTTATCTCTGCAGTTCTACAAAGCTTGCTATCAGACCATTTTCCCATCTTCCAAAATGCAGCAGGGAAAGATATCAGTATTTTCTTCCTTTTGTGTTTGTGATTTTTATGGCACTGGCAAAACAGTCGCTTGATATGGAGCACAGATTAAATGCTACTTTTCGTATTTTCCTACTGATCAGCTGAAGGCAGCATTGATTGACTCATGCTGATATGCCAGAATACCTTGCCCAAAAATGAGGGATATACTGCATGCTTTGACATAGCCAAGTTCCCATTTTGCTCTTTGCTATATCAAGTCTGGCCTATATTAAAAATATCATTCTTTGAAATCTGAAATCAGAAATATTCAAATTCAGTTCACAATATTTATTAGTTTCTCCACTGTCAAAACCTGATAGACCATTTAGCTTAGCTTCCGATTTGCTGCCTTCTGTTTCTTCCTGCTGTTATATTAGATTTTCCAGTATCATAACCATTTTAGTGTACAGATGTAGTTAAAATAAATGTGATACTATATAGGGACAGATTCTACAGCAGCCATTCAACATTCTTTCTGCTCTTTTATATCAAGGTTTACATGCTGTCCTGTAATGTTGTGTAGTAAATGTTACTTTTAATACAAGCATATTATTTAATTTCTCTAATTTTTAATATATTTAAACATGCAAAAATTCAGCTGACAAGGCAAAGGCTGAAAACATTTTCTACTATTTGTGTAGTATTGCCTTTTATATGTTGCTATTGAAGAATTTGCATGAAGTAATTATTTTTTAGAATAGTTTGCAAGTTGGACTTCTAATTAAGTTTGCATTAATATCCCATTCCTTGTTCATCTCTGATGAGATCCTGGATGGACTTCTAAAAATGTATAATGATAGATAAATTGTGTTAAAGAGTCTAGAAGTCTATGCTATACTGCTATATCTTCTATATTCAGTTTCTATGGATGTTAGAAGGACATGGCATATGTTATGCTAATAATTTTTTATTTCCTCTAATGCATTTAAATGTATGCATTTTATAGATGTTGGTTGTCTCTGCTTCACTGAAAGAGAAAAATCCATCATTCTGAGCCTATGGCATTATTTTGTTGGTTTGGGGGAAAGTTTGACGAAATCCCTAAGGATATAAAATTTAAAGCTGATTTTTTGCACTACCTTCAATACAATTGTTTTAATTGATCACAGCAACAAAAAATAAAAATGTCAAAAACTTGGTAAAGTTTATTGTCAGTAGGAAGAGGCAGTAGTAAGCATTCCCAATATTGCAAATCTACTGAAATACATATATAAAATATGTAGATAACTATATAGATAATGCTACAATTAAATATCTAATGACGGTATCATAATTTAAAACAACCATCTCTTACTTGTTAAAATTGAGATATTAGACTGGGGTATCCAAAATTTCCTCTCCTGCCAGAAAATAATATATTTAAAAATGCCATGAACTGGATTTGACCAGAGATTCTCCAGCTGGACAGATGAGGGGATGTGAGCTCTAAAGAGTCTCACATGAACTCTGTCTGACAAACCAATTCTGAGATCATTTCTGGATCAGAACCTCCCTGTGGGGAGGATGACAAAGGGGCGTGTTATATATGTGTGAGGGAAAGACGCAGGAGCCATGGAATCAGAGAGTAAGATGTTATTGCGAGATGACAAGCGATTCAAAACGTCCCTGCAACTGTCAGGGTATTTATACTCGAGCCCAAAGCAACTGTCAAATGACCAGCCAATCAGAGAGCTGGTAACAGGGAACATTTGCATATATAACAGGGCAGTGTCTCACCAGACCCGAGGGAGGGCAACAGGTCCCTCGTAGAGATTTTCCATCTGAATCAGAGTCGGGGCAGCAGCATGACAACATGGCTGCACAAGAAGCTGACTTCAGGCCAAAGCAACTGAGCAATAGCGTGCAGGAAGTGAGATGAAAGCCTGGTAAAAGATCTAACTAACCCACAGTCATAAATCAGAATTTGGAAAAGGCAAAGAACCTTGAGAGTATAATAATATTGATGGACAGATCAGGATTTTGGCAAAAAGAAAGAAGGGGGGAAATGGAGGGTTGAATCACTAGCCCAAAAAGAGCTATTTGCTTGAAACAATATGGACAGAAAGGAGAAAATAGAGAAACGACAAACCCACTCAAACACAAACTCTTTAATTTGGTTTTGGATTTGAAAAGATTGTGTTTTTAAAAGAGACTAGGAGGGTGAAATGGAAACCAAAACATAGATTTGCTTCGTTTGAGTTTCTTCTAACTAACATATCTTAAGCAACACCAATTAATGAGAGGTGGAATGTAACAAGGGGGGGAAATTAAGAAAAAAGCACTATTTTCTCACTGATAACCTAATCTTCCTGGGGGGGGGGGGGTTGTTGCTGTAGGAAGAACAAAGGATGAAGATGGCTCCTGCCCCTCTTCTCCTCCACATCAGCTGAACTAGCTAAATTTAAGGTGGACCTGAACTCTGAAATAAGAACTGTATAACTAACTGTAACATTGGTACTGGACATTATGGAAAGTTGGGAATTTGAAGAACTACGTAAAATTATTTTTAAAATGTGCATAAATCATTAAAATCAAGTCTAAATAGAATTTTGAAGTCAGATATTGAGGAGAAGCAGGAAGTGAAGGAAGAAGAGGGGGATACTGAAGAGGTAGAAATGTGGAAATAAAAAACAGACAAAAAACTTCATTTGACAGTTCTATAGGGAAAATTGAAAAGGGGAGATGAAACACACTAAATCTGGCAAAGCTGCCTTGCACCAACCTGGCCTGCCCATAGAAAAGCAGCCACTTTGAGACACATAAACCTGGTCTGAACACTTAAAAGCAACATATTGCATCACAAAGAAAAAATTTGCAAAAAGGAATAATATTCTTGTAGTAAATATATTTTATAAACAATTAAAAATAAAATTTCCTAAAAATAATTTTAAAAAATCCTTAAAAACCATTGTTAAGTATTCCGCACACAATAATTTATACTGTAACCATTTCAAGGTATTCTACACACAATAAACCATTTTAAAATATTCTATACTCAATACTTTTAAATAAAATGATTTTAAAAAATTCTATACACAATACATTTTAAAGTATTGAGTATAGAATTTTTTAATTATTTATTTTAATTTATTTTGGATAGAATGGTGTGGCATATGCCAGCTCAAGGCCTTCCCTTGCAAAAGCTACTTCCGCTGCCACCCACCCACTTTCGGCAGTGTGGCATACGCCAGCTTGCGGCTTTCAAAAGCCGTTGAAAGCTAGCCTGCTGCTTCCCCTGCCGCCCATCCATTTTTGGCCGCATGCAAAAGCTGGCACTGGAGCCATCACCAACCAGTGCCTTTCGGCCACGTGGCATATGCCAGCTCATGGCTTTCGCAAGGCAAGGCCTGGAAGGTTTTCCCTCATGAAGCCGTGAGCTGGCGTAAGCTAGCTTCCCGCCGCCACCCCCATTTTGTTTAGTTGCTTACCTGAGGGAAGCAGCAAGCTGCTGGAAAGCGAATCGAAGCGAAGGATGGACCGATCAGCAAGCGCAATGCGACAGCTGCTTGGGAATGAGAAAGACTTTTTAAACGGGTCGCCTCCAGCCTGCTCACTGATTGGCTGGACTCCAGCCAATCAGTGAGGGGTAGGCTGGGCTAGTTTAGTGCGGCCAGGTGGGGGAGCAAGTGAGCTGCGACAGGACAGCCAGGGCGAGCAAGCGACAGGGCTGGGGCAGGCGTTTCGGAGTACTTCTGAGTCCACCGGTTTGAACCTCTTCTCACCGGATCGGTAAATGTCATCAACCGGTTCTTCCAAGCCGGTGCAAACTGGCAGAAACCCACAATGTAGTAGATTAAGGGAATTGTAATGAACATTGAACAGTAGGATTGTTATTAAGGGTAAGTTAAGTCAAGATATGGAAAAATGGAGAGGGAACCTGAAATATACTTATAATTGAGAAATTATTGAGATTATAAAGACAGAACTACAAATTTGGGGCGTATAAGGATGAATAATATATGAATATAATGATGAGAATAGCTGGGAATGAACCAGCCCTACAATCTCAGCCAAAAATAGGCTGGGGGTGGTGGTTAAAAATACAATTACTATATTTGTATTCTTTTTCTCTCTCTCTCTTTTAAAAAGGAGGAACATATATGTTAAATTAAATATGCATATGAAAGAAATTATAAATACCATCAACATAAATGGAGCTCGCTCAGAGGTTGAAATATTACCAAGTAAATGAGATGAAGAGTGTGAAGTAGAGGAGAGGGGTAAGGGGAGAAGAGAGGGATAGGAGAGAGGGCACAGGGGGAAGTGGAGGAAAGAAAGAAGGAGTGGAAAGGTGAGAGAGGAGAAGGAGAGAGTAAGGGGAAGTAGAGAAGAGAAGGACGAGAGAGGGAAGAAAGGAGGTAGGGAGGAGGAGAGAGGGAGAAGAAAGTGATGGATAATGTACAAATATGGTGTATGGAAAGCAGAAGAGCCAATAATTGTTTTTGGGAATTGATGGTAAGATGAATTGATGTAAACATTTAATAATATAATACAATGTTGGTTATGTAATAGTGTATATGTGGTTATTTGTTATGAAAATGGAAAAATAAAAAACTTTATATATATAAAAAACATGCTAATAAACTATATTGTTATATTTTTAAATAATATGTTTAAAATATAACAATATAGATAATATCAGTATAGCTGTTAACAGACTGTTTCCAAGATTCCAAATAAGACAGTACATAAGATCTAATTTGAACTAAATTACTATGTGACCAACCATAGTATCTAGAAATGTTGTCAAGCTGAGAAATATTCAGACATGGAGGTTTTGCACAAGAGAAGGAAGAATTCAGTAAGGAATATTTCAAGGGCCCTAATTAATTTTTGCTTTATGTACATTTTTATGCTAGGGCAAACCATTAATCAGAAATAGAGGACAGAAAGTGCACAAGATTGACAGAATCTGCATAAATAATTTTAGATGTTATTTGCACCCTCAAGGAGAAAAACCATTGAAGCAAAAAAGACAACTAATCTTGTAGCTTGCTCACTAATCTTGCTTACATTAATGCTTATTATATAATTTTGGGATTACCATCTATTATATCACTAGAATCACATCAGGTTGCCAGTTGGCTGATCACTAAATCTACTTCCAGGTCACATCAATGGGGATAATTTCAGGACTTCTAGACTGTGGTTCTTGTCCTTAAAAATTAAACTTGAAGCTTATCACAAATAGACAATTTCAAACATGACACTTTTCTTTTATAACTTAGAGGATTCTGTTATAAGAGCCAATCATAGTAAAACTAGTTTTAGCTTTTCCCGTGGAGCTCATTCCTTGATCTGATTTACATAATGATGTTGACATCAATCTTGTAAATTTATGCTGTCCCTCATTCTCCCATTTATAGCTTACTGAATTAGGAACGTGTCTGTCTGAGCCATTTCCAAATATATCTGGAAAGTCAGAATCTGTTTTACTCTTTATCAACTCAGCAACTGAGGGTGCATATCTCTATCAAAATCATTTTCTCCCTACAATAATTTTATAGGAATGTATATAACTTTATAGGAAGCAAATCCTGTGATCATATGTATGGTCTATTACCCAAGAAAATAAATAACTACTCCATATGAAATTATTTTTTATTAGTGCAAGCAAATCATATGCTACAAAAAGTAAAATATTTATTAAGCCCAAATGTCATATTTTTTGGGCATCAAACATATGGGCAATCTCCTTCCTTAGAAAATATAAAGCAGGTTTCTTCACATTATAAACATAATCCTAAATAATTTTAGTTGAAATGTGTAGATTATCTTGAAGGAGGGACTCAAGTAGCAATATTAATAATTTAAATCAGTTTGCCAGTCAGGTTTTTAAACTATTTAACTTATGCCAAAAAAAAGAGAATTATTTAAAATTGCAAAATGGCAAGATATTCAATTAAAACTTCTATTTTATCAGGATACATTAGCAACATCTAAAACTCCAAGATTACTGTCAGTATTGAGATATGTTTTAAATTATTCTTAATCTGCAATGTTTTGACTGAGAATAAAGATTTGCACAATATATGTTCATAAATAATAAAAATACATGCATATTAGCATTTTCAGAAGCGATTTAAAGACTGAATATGGTACCAACACATTGTTTTCTGTGTTCTTCTGCTGCTTGTTGTTTCTCTCTTTCATTACCAACAAAGTAGATTTCAGGCAGGGTATGCATTAAAGTGTAGACTCTTGTCCAGATTGACAGTCTATAGTGTTCATTCCTTCATCTGTGACATTTTTCATCAGCCCACCCATCCTCTATTTGGTATGCTAGAGGAAACAGCAGGCCTGATAGTTAGAAAAATATTCAATATGCTAGCAGCTGCAAATGGAGAGTGGAATACCGTGACAGTAGATCTGACAAGCATCTACCTTTCATCTCTCCAAAGAAGGAACCAGAATGTGATGTATACATAATACAACACTTGGCATAATTTCAAAAGCTCTCTGTAAGCAATCAATACAGTGCTTTAGGAGAGGCAATCTGTTGTTCGTCTGGCTTTAAGCTAGATGGGAGGGGAAAAAGAGGAAGAGATGACAATAGAAACAGAGAAAAAAAATAAACAGGGTGGGGGGGAGAGCCATAATTAACAAATGGAATGGATAGTCCCACTCAACTTGGGTTTTGGCGTCATCCATGGCTTATCTCCATCTCATTCTCTAGTTGGCATGAATCTCAACAAATTATTCCAAAATAAAAATAGTTATTCTGTTGTAGCAGACACACATCTGATTTTTCTAGACTGTCAGTTCTGGTGCTCCACAATATTGATGTGGTACCCATTTCTTTCCAAAATGCACTGCATTTAGCAACTTCAAATACAACCCAATCAATCCTGAAATTATCTCATTCTAGAAACAAAGAGAGAAAATAATAGACTTGGCAAACAATATTATTATTTCTGAGAAATGAGAAAGCAACATTTGTGGCCTCTTTCAGAATTTTATCTGGAATCATCATCATCAATCATCATTATCACATAATAATAATAGTAATAAAAATAAACAACCATGATACTCCTTTTTATAAATATATGCCTCTCTGGAATTTGTCTGGCATTGGGACTAGGTAGGATTAATGTAGATAGCTTATGATGTGAAGAGTACCAGGACCACTGGATAGATTGAGAAATTGGCAATTTTAAGATGTGTTGACTTCAGTTCCCAGAATGTCCCAGCATGCTGCCTGGGAAATTCTGAGAGTTGAAGTCCAACATTTTAAAATTGCCCAGGTTGAGAAACACTGCCTTACGATAACCAGGAGTGAAGCAAGACATAGTTTCATGGGTTAAATTATATGTTAGATTGCAAAAATAACTCTTACCTACAAACAGCCCACTCCAAAATGTTGTACCAATTATAGTTCCTGGATTATCTCAAAATGCAACACACTTTCTTTAAGTCCACAGATTCTTTAATTTTATCTTCTTCTATATCTTGACCTTTGGAATAGATTTCCTCTCAAATTAAGTAAGATAACCACTGTCCAAAACCATTCCAAATTTAATTTCACCACTTGGTTCTTCTATTCTCCAATTTAAATTGATTTTTAAATTTTTATAGGCAGGCTCTTTTTTAAAACAATAAAAATTCCTCACCAACTGGAAACACTTTCTCTTTCCATATCCTTCCATTTTGGAGCCCCCCCCCCCCCCGATTTCATCAGCCTTGACTGGATTTTTTGTTGCTGGCTTGAAGAACTTCTCTTGCTTCTTTCAGGGATTTTGCGATATCCCTGAGATCAGCAAGACGTATTCTTCCTGTTCACCGTCTCTTCGGGACGGTTTAGGTCCGTTTAGACCACCCAGCGGCAAAAGTGTTGGCTGTGGTCTCAGAGTATTGAGACCATACAACCATATCCTCCTCCATGTGTAAGAAATATATTCTGAATGGTTGTCAGATTCTCATGGGGCCATACAGGGGCAACCCTCTAGGCTGTATTTTTGAGTCCAGCCTTGGTTGAGCATTGCTTCTTCCCAGGTGCCCTGTGGTGAGATGAGCAAAGGGCCAACACCACCCTGCCTCAATCCCATCACCCTGGAACTGAAGGGGGTAGATCTTTGTTATGTAGAATAAAGTGGCTCAGGCATTTTAATGGCCAATTGACAAAGGTGGAGGCTATTTAGAGTTGTCTGTTTCCTGCCTAAAACATGTTTATCCATTTCTTATCAAGGGAAATATAATATACTGTCTTTTCAATATTTCCTAGGATATTTCATTTTTCTAGGAGAGGGGTGGGTGTTAACTTCCTACAGTTTTTTTGCAAGACACTGAGGAAGTGGAGGTCTCTGTTGGGCCTTTCTGGCCACCTGGGTCATGTTGATTTTCCAGGTGAGATCTTCGCTGAGGTAGACTTCCAGGAATTTAAAGGAAGAAACTCTCCCCAAACAGCCTCCCTTGAGGTAAAGTGGGACAGGTTCCTATCTCTCTCTTCTTCTGAAGTCTAACACCATCTCCTTTGTCCCTATACATATAAACTATGTCATCAAAACTTCAGACCCTGCTGCAAAATATAACTTCAAATCAGGCAACCCCAATCCTCCTCACTCCTTTGCACGTTAGAGAACTCCCCCACTTCTCTCTCCCTCCCTCCCTCCTCCTCCTCCTCCTCCTCCCCCCCTCTGTGTGTGTGTGTGTGTGTCTACATGTTTACAGACAGGTAGAGATCTTTAATAGCATTCTGGCATTCATGTTGTGAGGGAACAGGCTGAAGTATATTCTTGTAAAAGTTAGCAAATGGCATACAAGGATCTAACATACAAGTTTAGTTCTTTGCTACCATCTAGTGGTCTGCATATTATCATTTAGTGGGCAGAATATTATTTTTTCCCCTGCTTGTCTGATTACAAAAACTATTCCTTGGAAATAAGCACATTTTGTTATAGACACAGGAACTTAAAGTAAACAAACAATAACTTGAAAATCTGTAGTCATTTATAAGCATCTCTAAAGTATCATGAAAAAAATGATTTTTTTTTAAAGGGTGAACAGCATCAATCCAAGTGAACCAGTTTTGAAACCTAACTGGGAATCTCATCACTTGCTTCTGTTTGGATAATCATTTGACTGTCCAATCAGGATGGACTGTGTGTTGTATCATGGCAATTCATGACCTCATCCATATGTTCTTATGACATCTCTTTGCATTATCTGCTGGCTATATTAGAACTAAGTGTGAAAGTAGTAGCCTGATCACCAACATATTCTGGAAAGATCAAACATGTTTCCCCCTTCAAACTGGACAGTCTTTTATAAATCTTCCCAAAGCCAGAACTTCAGAAGTTAGGAGCAGCTGACTTTAAAGACTATTGAGAATTATTGAAGTTTGGATCTCATGTTGAATTTCTCTCTCTAAGATTAGAACTCTTTCTACTTTGAAGGGGGAAATTAATATATCTTAAGCCATAAGATTCCAAACCAACTATTGAACAAGATTATGTATCTTAAACCATCTGTAATAGGCAAAATAAATTATGCAGTACTGATTTCTGTTGGTTCATGTTTCAACAATGAATCTGTGAAATAATCCTCTTTAAAAACTTCAACTTTATCATTCAGGGGAAACCTGGAACTGCCAAAGTTTTTCAACATCTCTGAAGAAAAACTGCTAATATTGAATGTCTGGAGACTTTCAGTTATCCAGAACTGAAGAATCTTCTTGGATGAGAAGTGAAACATCTTCAAGAAAAAATAAGAAAGCACCTTTGGAATTTCTAATTCTTAGTTTAGTTTTTAAATGTCAACAAAAAAATTATGCATGCAATAGTGTGCTAGTTGACAATAGTTAACTATATATCCCTGCTAAAGATGTTATCTGTTCGGGTTATTTTGCTGCCCTGAATGAATCAATAATTTATTACTGTACTTCTATAAAATGTCATCTTCCCACTCTTTCATAGATATTACTAAATAGTGTGCATCTGCCCCCTTGTGTCATTTTTATGCAATTACATCTATGTTTGGATCATGTTTTATATCTAATAGTATTGATTTTTTAATCATGTTACTAAATGCATCTGGGATGCTTTTATGCTGTCGTGTTTTTATTTTTAACATTAATATTGTTATTTTAATTGTGGTAAACTGTGTAAATTCACACCTGTGAGATGGGCACCTATATAAAATTTATTAATAAACAAAGTATATTTTCATAATACAATATTATGTAAGAGGAAAAGAAGAAAAACAAATTTATATTTTCCTCCCTAAAATATTATAGTTATTGTCAACCTATATTATGTAATGCCTGAAATAGGATTTAGGTGGGAGAAATAACTCTATGGTTACAATCCAACATATAAAGGCATATAAAATGCTAATGTTAATATAAATATATGTGTTAGGCTTAATCCACAATGAAAAACATGAGTTGGTTTTCAGCATAATAAAATACAATTTGTTGAATTTGTACAATACACAAAGGCATATTTTTCAGTTTAAGAACCAAAATAACTGGTCGCAACCTGCTAAGCAGAAAATGTCAACCATGTCATTTCTTAGTTTTTAAATTTAAGATTAAGAATCCAGTCAATGTATAATCTCAGAACTCTTAAGTTCATCTCTTATACTGCTTTTATGAATATGATTTCCACATATGTTGCTGTATCACCATTCTCAAAGAGCAAGACACATTAGGTTACAATTACAGAAAGCCAATTACAAAAGATTGCCAATACATGGAAAAAGAGAATGCTGATTGCCTTCAATTTGACAACTTTATAAAAAGTTGATGAAAATTTATTAAATCATGCTTAATCTCTGTAATTTGGATTATAATCTGTAATGTATTTTTCTGAGTGGCAAAAGTAATTTTGTTGTTGCATTCTGCTGCGTTAGTGTTGGTGTTTCCTTTCCAATTAGCTTTTAGCTTTAGGATTTTCTGGTGGTGTCCCATCCAAATGCCAAAGATTAATCCAGATCAGTATTTTTCAACTTGATGTGTGGACTTCAACTTCCAGAATTCGCCTATCAGCATGCTGTCCATACATCTTCAAGTTATCAAGGTTGAAAAACAATTCTCTAGATCCTGATGAAGGGAAGGTGGGTATTTGGGATTTTCATTCTACATGCATAACCTGCTCCCATTTGATTTGCATTGAACTAGGCATTTCCTTCTCTCTTTCCTTCTCCTATTATAAATAGATTTGAATTCAGCAAACGTGCACTGAGAAGCCTTGAGCAGGAAAGAACTTGAAGAAAATTTTTCATTTGAGGTCTTCTTCCACTGCTACCTTCTCACAGTAGTTTATGTAACTTTTCCCCAAAAGTCAGTGACCCAGGAAAATAAACACAGTAATAACTGAAGTAATTTTTATGAATATATTTTAACATTAGCCCTACTGACATAAATGAAAAATATTGACCAGTTAATTATTTTAAATATAGAACTGTGTTTTGAATGGATGCCTTCCAAAATTGAGATGTTCCATATATCTCCTCCTCCTAACAAGATTCTAACTTGTGTTATAGCTACCTGCACACAATTATCCCCAAACCTAGCAAGAAAATCCCACATAATGTGAGAATTGGTCATTCTAGTTTCCATGTGAATCCAGACTTGTCATTGAGTTAAAGCTTCCTTCATGATCCAGGTCAATTTGATGGAGAAGACTAGTTGACATGCACAACTTTTATACTACTCCATGTTCTCTTAACAGTAAATATATTAATCATTGTCAACCCCCACATAACTACAAAAGTTATTTATCTGAATAACTTTTTGTCTCAATGTTTTATTAGAGAAATTGAGCAGAGGAATTTCTATTAAATAAATTTGTATTACTGTGGAAAATTGGAGGCATGTTGATTTTCTTGAACTGTAGAAGTCTATTTTTTTATTCAAGAGGTGCATGTTTGTTTCATGAAGCATTGCATAGAAATGATGACAATTTTCAAAATCAACAGTTCTATCGCATACATTTACAACAGTGTCTACAATACTCATTCATTTGACTTTAGTGAAAGTTTTTTTAATGGCCAATTTTACTCCCACATACCGGTAATATGTTCTGTTTTATTTGGATGTGGCCTCTGATTTTTTTCCCATTTTATAGCATTCTCCTGAATCCTTTGTTTGGAAGAATAATGTCTCCTAGAAGCCAGATAATACAGCCACTTTTCTTCCTTGTCTGTCTCATATTAAAAAGCCAGACTCAATTTAAACCATCAGAGTTTTTTCTCTCTCTCTTTCTACAACTGACATTTCAGTTCCCTCTGGAATTAATTTTGAATCCTTTGCCATTAAGAGTCATGAACAAGATTAGCATTCAAATTTGGGCTTTTAAATGTTAAAATGTTTGAATAATGCCGAACGGATTTTTTTTCTTTCCCATGTACTTGCGTGTGAATTTGAACAGAAATACTGGTTTTAAGTCAAATAAATGAAATTATGCCAAAAGATATTTAGAAATAGTTACAGCTGAATGAAAAAGATGGAAACTCTTTAATTAATCTTATTATTTCCCTTATTCTGATAATTATTCTCTCATATGGAAAAAATATTTTTTTCACAGATACTGATCATAAATATCATAGATGAGGGAGGGCTATTAAAGAACTGAGTATCTTGACTCTTCGGAGAGCTATTAAAAAGTACTTATAATGTAATTAGTGTGGTTTTGTAATTTTTAATGGTCCTCTCAAATCCAGTCATAAACAGATACTAATCAACAATATAACATTCATGCTAACATAACCTGTTATTAAAGTGATACTACTGTACATGTTTTACCATATAAAAAGAGTTGATCTATATTTAATTTAGAATACTGTTGACAAAAATGATACCTTAGAATATGGAATAACAGAGTTGGAAGGAACCTTAGAGGTCTTTTAATCCAGCCCCGTACTCAGGCAGGAAAACCTTAAAAAACTGTTGCTCTCCATTTGGAATTTTAGGTATCAGGAATAAAGTTTTCCTGTAACAAATTCTGAGTTTGGCTTACATGTAATGCTAAATTTTGATGTAGTTTGTTTATGTTTTAGCCTAACATGGAAAGCCATCTGTTCACGTTAGGTGTGAAACTATGGCTGTTTAATAATCAAGTATAAAAATTGCGTTAATTGCGTTAACATTATGTGTAAACATAACCTTTATGAAAGGCACTAAAATAAAATTAAAGGTAGTATGAGAAGATTTTAATAAACTTGTTTCGAAGTTATAACCACTTGCCGTCTTCCTTCCCTCCCATAGCCTCTGTGTAATCTTTTTCTTCTTTTCTTTTTTATCATCATTCATATTATCTGCATTATAAGCAGCTTTTAGTGGCTTTCTGTGCTATTGAATATAATATTCCTGTGCATAGAAAAACCATTTTTATGTAAGTGTGTAAAACCTCTGGAACACATACATGCATACACACGTGCACGCCCACATACAGACAAATGCTACCAAGTGTAAATGATCTGTAGTAGCTCTATCATGAACAAAATCAACTTTTACAGTCAAGATGTGTGAGTATACAATAATATATTTAGGGAGCAAAAGTTACAAATAAAATTCAATGATCTCTTGTGATTAACAAAAAGAGCACATTTTTAATCAGACAAATGAAACTGAAACCTTTTCACAAGAAGACAAATTTTTGAGGATATTTTTGCCAACATGAACATTTACTGCAAACATTCTAAAGCCTTAGAAATGCCAAAGGAGAGGATTACAGAGAATATTATACAAATCCACGCCACAGATATATCTCTCAAAATACATCCAAAATAAAACTGGATATACTTGTTTCATAGTGAAAGGGCCAAACAATTCCAGGTTTTCAGTGACAAATGTAAGCTATGTTTCCCACTATAGTGATTTCTGGGCATGTTTGGGCCTTTTTTATTACAATGAATTACAGAAAAACCAACACCTCAATGCTATTCATGATAGAGGAAGTAGATAAAATACTTTCTTGCTCTATAATAGAAATTGTACTCTTATTACTAGTAGCATCTAATTTAATACAATAAACAAACAGCCCTTTTTGTAAAAACATTAGGTAATACATGATATATTACTATATTGATTATTGGTCTAACAAACACAAGAAAAAAGTTAGAAAGTGTTTTTAAAAAGCGGCAACTAATGGTTCTGATGGTTTCTAAATTAGTTTAGAAAGAACAGGGAAATAATTGTATGCTTCCATGTCAGATGAAAACCTTCAAGCATCTTTTTCTTCTAATGGAGGAGAGCGGAAAACCTCCCACAAAATTCCTGCTATAGAATTATAATCTAAAATTACAATGAAGTTTTATAGAAATATGACTTTTGATGGATGCATGAGGTTTCTGCAGTAAAAAGAAGCTATACTGAGGGCTACTAATCTTCCAAAATTTGAGATTGTGGAGATATTGTTTCATATTGCCAGTTCCAAAATCTTGGAATTGCGTAATTTGACTTTCAGCCACAAACCACAGACATTGAAACTAGGGTTGTCTTTCTAACACTTGTACTATGAATTCTGTGGGTCCTGCAGTCTTGGCCTAATAAATAAATAAATGGAAGTTCTTGTTCTGCCACATTAAGAATTATAAGCAGTAATTTGTAATGCAATACTGGCCATGCTCCACATCTACTATAATACCGTATTTTTCAGAGTATAAGACACTCCTTTTTTCCTCCAAAAGAGGGTGAGAATCTGAGTGCGTCTTATACACTGAATACAGCATTTCTGGCCTCCTGAAACCCTGCCCCCACGCATCCAGTTTTTTGCAAAAATGGACCCGCAGAGGTTTTGGGAGACCTGCAAAGTGCTCCTTGGGATTGGGGAGGGCAAAAACAAGCAAACAAAAAGGGGCATTTTGATCATTTTTGCCCTCCCCCGCCCCCAGGAACACTCTACAAGCCTCCTAAAGCCTCTGCACACCCTGTTTTTTGCACACACAAAAATCAGGCCCATTTTCACAAAAAACAAGCCATTTTTTGCTCGTTTTTGCCCCAGCCCCCATGGCACTTTTCAGGGCTCTCACAAAAAATGGGGAATGCAAAGGGTTTGGGAGGCCTGCAGAGTGCAAAAACTTTTTTAAAAAATTTATGTCTTCAAAATCTTGGTGCATCTTATCGTCCAAAAAATACAGTTATTTCCTAGGTGAGAAGGAGCCCAGCTAAACTATTGCTGCTACTTCATCAGTCCTTCTCTGTACAAGCAGCAAAATAGTATTGGTATCATATGAAGAATAATAGAAGCAAACTGCAGTGTAATAAATTGCCTTATGTTTATCTTGCCAAGTAAGATCTCATTGTATTCTCTTTGATTATTTTAACTCAAAACAGTACAACCAAATGTATATTTATTTCATATACGTATTTTCATCCCGCACTCTTTCAAAAGGTCAGTCAATGTACACATATTCTCCAATTTTTATAACTACTGTGTAGTATAATTCTGACTGATAATTCAAGTAACCCTGTGAACTTCAATGGCAGAGATGGACTTGAACACAGATCTTCCCAATTCAACATTTTAACCATTTCTTCCTCTGTAGAACAATGTGCTGAATCACTCAACAAAGACTCTTCATCCCTGTAATTTCTGTTTTCACTGCTTCCAGATAATTTAGAACGATAGTAAGACATCATTTACCATATCCTAGCATCAAATAAAGTTTATGAAACATCCCAAAATGACACATATTCCACATATCACAACTATAATGTAAATATGTATATCAGGTCTGGGTAACCATTTGGGGGCCAAAGGTCACCATATTTGCAAAATTTGCTGTTGACTACACTCAAAAACTGAGTGAGGGCAAGGACAAAAATTGTGGAAATTACCTTTCTAAATAGTATTGAATTAAAACTTAACTTTATCTGGATAAATAGTATATAACTTATTGCTGTACAGTACAGTACAGTACAGTGGCAAGTGTCATCATCAAACATTATTTCAGCAATTGCATAAATATGTTTTGACGCCTCTAAAAGCTGGAATGCAGGTGTATCAAGGAGTTGCCCAATCCTGTTCTTTCATGGAATCCAATCATTTTCAAAATGTTTTTGATTGATATAATGCATACATTGTAAAAGCTTTAATACTGTATTTTATTTTGATGTCATTATATGTTAACTGCAAAATTTAATGAGAACCAAATAGATATTAGGTTGCATAGGCTGAAACTTCAGGTAACAAAATGTTGCTTTATTCACAGTGAGCTGGGGAAAATAGAATTTAAAGCATTTCAAGTAAAATATATATTTTAATCATTGATGTTATCTTTTTGCATAACAAAAGCCTAATTCTATAAATATATCATCTAATCCATTGAGAGTCCTCATTCCATCGAGCATCAATGGTTCTTCATAATTTCTTATAACCAAATAACATACAATTCTGAAAAATAACAAAGAATTTACATTTGAAGGAACAGTACATTAATAGGTGAGCTTCATATCATGCTAATCAAATACAATCAATAAAAATTTATTTCTGGTGTTTTAATCAATTCATATTTTGCAATGTTTAAATACACAGATTTTCAATGGTACAGTAGATAATGATTGTTTCAAAATAACAGGTTTCCCATTTCAATGTGATTGCATGATAGATACAATATTTTTTGTCTGTATTTTCTATACGATGGGGTATGGATAACACATATAAAGTTCTATTGAGTGTCCTGTAATCATGCAGACAGAAGAAAAAATTAGCTCCAAAATATTTAACAAGAAAAATGCAAAATTGACAATTCTATAAGGTTGATGTTAAACTTCAGAGAAGGAATGGGTATTTGAGACTCATAAACAGAAAGTTCTTTTAATTTTCCTTTTTAAAATTATTTCAGAATTTGATCACCTTGGTTGTATCTAAATGATGTAATTTTTTATGATACTTTTATTTAACGAAAAAGGAAGCCAGGAATTTAATTGAAAATGTGTTCAATGGTTTAGGAAAACTTACTGAAACAGGAATACCAACTCTTGACATTAAGAAAGAAAAAGCACTGCTTTGGGGGGAAACCTAGGAATCCAATCCTGTGGATTGTATATCCACTTTGTAGGTGAATCTAGTTTAGGAGGATTTTTAGATACCTCCTAAACTAGAGGTTGATCTGTAACATGCACAATTAAATAAACATGTAATAGAGCACCGGGGGAAGAATTTTTTTTTTTTTGCTTTTATAGCAACATGGGGGGGGGGGTTAATGGCAAACCAACTATTGGAATATTATCAGAAAAAAATGGGAAACAGACAGAAAGAAAGTTTGAAGTAGATCTCAGTCTGAATTTTAAAGAGAGGTAGGAAGGCAGAGCAGAAAACCTGAGAATTAAGTCATTTTGTTAATGAAAGCTGAATTATCACAGTCACTCTATTGATGCAATATTAATCATGATGCACTCCGCTCCAACTTGCTTCTTTCTTTTATGTTCAACTCTTTGGAGATGGGTAGATATTAAATGCTTTCTCTTCCCTCGGCCAACTATCCAATAAGAACAGAGCCTGCAGTAAAAGTGTACTCTATTACAATGCAATAACATCCCCATGGAAAGGTAAAGTGAACAGTAGAAGTAAGAGTGGGAGCATCTGGCTATCTCTGCAGATCTTTGCACATTATTTATCAAGTTTCAAGGGACAGGTGGTGTAAATGCTTTCAGGTCAGGCTACATGGAACATTGCTTTATCTGGATTAAAATTGACAGAGTGTTAAAGCAGCTCGGGTAAATATGGCTCCAATATCTATGAAAGCCTTTTGGTCAATCTACAAAGATCTTCAGATAAGTTTAAAAAAGGGGGATGATGGAAATATGCTTGCTTTGATACCCCTCTACTTGTAACACTCTTAATTCAAGGGTATTTGGGGTGAACCAGAAAAATGAATTGTTATTACAAGAATTGCCCTTGTTAATAGTTACAAGCCAGGATATGCTCTAGAGCCTTTTAACCAAGTCCAAAGACTATATAAGGAGCCTTAGAAATCACATGTAATTCTAAAAACTGTTGACAGCATAGGAGATTTTTATGGAATAGAAAAGTATTTTTATTAATGTGTTTTGTTTTCTTTCATGGAAATAAAAATAAAATTTAGGTGCAGCAAAAAATAAATAAAGCCAACTGATAAAAGATTACGTTTTTTTTGTGATTTGTAACTTATAGAAGTCTATGTTTGCTAGCAGGATTTGTCTAGAAGATTTGAATAGTTCTGTATCACCAACTGGTTTCAATACACTAAATGCTAAACTAATTAGTTGAACACTAGCTAACATTTATCCAGTAATTTAAAGTTGCATATTATCCAAAACTCATTATATACAGTCAAATTACTTTTTCCCATATAATCATCACTACTTATTCTTGGAAATAGAAATAGCACTTAGACTTATATACTGCTTCACTAATTTAAAATGAAGAGTATATTGCAGTGATTCTTTCATGGAAAATAAAGATCAAAATATTTTAAGGGAGATAGTCCCTAGTCAAATAATCTTTGGTGGGGAACAGACAAAAGAGTGACAGCGCCCATTTTGCAAATCTGAAAAATGACAGGCACCATATTTCTACATGTGAAAAATTATTACTATTATTATGAACTTATACATAGATTCCTAGAATGGAACCTTTGGGTAATCTGGAAACTGCCTATGTGCCTTTTATTCTCAAGAAGGTGTCAAAAATGTTTTTCCAGTTATCCAGACTTATAAATATTCACAGTGGGACTCTAAAAACTACTTCAGATGTTTCAAAATGATACAATTGTCACTGAAAGCAACTTTGGCATGGCAACGCTCTAGATGAGTACTGCAGCGCTGAAAGCAAGCATTGTGAGGAGATGACTAGATTTCTACATAATGGCTGATCAAAAGGAGATGAGCCCATATCCCATGCAACACCCTAATCCATATTATAGTTTGCTTAGATTTTGTAAAGCAAGTTGAGCAAAAATCAGACACTGTGATTTATAAATTACAGGATTTGACTTAATATGTGCAAATGAAACCAGCTTTGGCTTCATCAACCATGGATAAAACAAAATAACCTGCATGGTTTTGTTAGCACTGGGCATAGAATTCTAATTCTATGATAAGAATGAAATTTTTGATGGCAATGCGCCTGCGTGACGCATGAAGCAATCTTATGTATAAGAAGCACAAAAAGTATTTTGCTGACATTTATTTATTTATTCATAACTGGTCAATATTCTTGGAGAAGTACTATTCATTTTAAATCGATATAGAGGTATTGTATGATCTTAAAAGCTTATGATGCTTTTAGCTATCCGGCTTCATCTCTTTCGTCATTTCTTTCTCTTCCTCGGGCAGACACTGTGTTTTCATGCTTGATTTCTTTACATAAAAAAATAAACAGGTGAACTACCACTTCATATGTCTGCTCTCTCATAAGCCTCCCCTTTTTCCCCACTTCCATTCTTAGATGGGTAGGCAACAACAACAGTAGCACAACATCCATCCATTCCTCTTCCCTTCCTTCTTTCTTTCCACAGAATTCACAAATCAGATCTATGAAAGGAACATGCAGGGCATCTTAAGGCTGCCTAGGCTGCAGAGACCATGGACCAGGTGACCATTGCTGGCATTTTTCCCTTGCAATTCAGTATCCTATTTAATAACATTGCTGCATTGCACATGTACAATTCAGAGCTGGTCCTTTCAGTCAATTGGAAACTACTTCAGTAATGACAAAGAAATCGCCAATTTTAGTAGCAGTGGATATTATTTGAAGGTGGGAGAGTGAAAACACTGAATATAGGTTGCCCTACTTCTCTATTAGCAGCAAAAAGTAAACCTCAAATCTGGGAAATCAGATCTTATAGAAACATATGCTTTAAAATACTTGATGGATTATCACCCTGCTTTTTAAACATACAAGTAGTACTCTTCATGTACTGTTACCTTGAAATGGGACTTGCAAAGCCCAGTAACACTATGAGCTATCTTATAGGAGGGTGGACTCCCATAAGGGTCACTCATGATCAAGGGATCATAGACAAAGTTAGTCTCAATATGGCCCAGTAGAAACAACAATCCACTCCAGTATTCTGTCAAAAAAATCCCAAATGATCATCCATAATCAGAACAATATAATGAGCAGCACTAGTGTTTATGATGTTGCTAAATTAAAACTGAAATTATGTCCAGCTGCTGATATAACCAAAAGCAAAACGAAAAGATGATCCTACAAAGATATTCTCACATTGATACATGCAATATAGGAACCATGAACCAAAACAAATCTGGTGTTTCAGACTAGAAATTAGAAATGAACTAAAATTGACTGCACTTCACACCAGAGAAGTAGAAAATCATCTACTATTGACAAGGAAATCATAGAAGAAATATAGTAGTCACCATTATTAACAACAGAAGTAAAAAATCAGAGTTCAGGTACAATCTCTATTTGGATCCAAGCATGCCAATCATGGTAATCCAAATCTATCCTTCAAACACAAAAGTGGAACAGTACAATGAAATCTTGCTATAGTTTGTTAACAAATCAACAATATACAATGCAATTCCAAAAAGATGATGAAATATTAATTATGGGAAGTTGGAATGCTAATAGAAGGTAAAACAGCAAATGGTATATAAGTAATGCTCCAGTTACGATAGTTCACTTAGTGACCATTCAAAGTTACAACATAATACCCCTCCCAAGTACTTACGACACAGTCCCAAAGTTACAAATGTTGCAGCACCATGGCAGTCATTCACACTCTAACATTTGCTGTGCCTATCCCACCCTTGCCGGGTTTCCAAAGACACTGGGCCTGTGGAGACTCACTTACTTTGTGACGATCTAGCGAGCCATCGGTTCCTTTGCCTGCTTCAGTGCATTCACAGAAAACAGAGGCCTAAATTAATGCAAGATCACACAAGATTGGTAATGTGAGATCACATGCTACTGATCTCGCACGATCTTGTACTACAGTACTTCAGTACTTCAGTTGCAGAGAACAGAGGCCTGCATGAGATCCATGGCAAAAAGTTTTGCGAATGAAGAGGGATTCAATACATTTGCAAAGCCTTTTGCCACAGATCTGGTACAGGGCTCTGTTCACAAAGAATAGAAGCCTCAAGTATTGTAGTGTGAGATTATACAAGATAGATAACCTGAGATCATGCACTACTGATCTTGTGTGATCTCACTCTACAGTACTTTAGGCCTCTGTTTTTGGCAAAACGAGGCTTGTACAGATACAGCTGAAGACTGTTTGCAAGCCAACAAGACTTTGAGACAGCAAAATCACATTGCTTCAAGCTTCTCATCAGCTTGAACTTTTCACTCTGGGACTGGAAATTTCTGGGAACTGCGATCTCACGCAAGATCACAGCCCCCAGAAGCTTTCAGTCTCGGTGCAAAAAGTTTGCAAGGAGATGGGAGGCTTGCAGCAATGTGATTTCGCTGCTCCAACATCTTCTCAGCTTGCAAACTCTTTTTGCGCCAAGACTGCAAGCAGGCAAAGAAACCATAGCAGAGAGGGTTTAGAGGAGACACCTTGGTAGATCTTCACAAGGTAAGTGACCCAGCGTGGCAGGATGGGGGGAGGAGCAATTGTGGGGATCCCAGAGGATGAAACATGAGGTATCACAGTGGGTCAGGGGAAACCTTGGATGATATGAAGCATGTGGCCTGTTCCATCACTAGGCCCCCCACAGGCTTCCCCAACCTGAGATCTCATGTGCAGTTAATGACCTGCACATTCAATTAGCGAATATGCGAGTGAAAACAGGGAGTGATCATGCTCATTTTACATGATTCACTCCAACTAATCCTTGGATTACTAATGTAATTGGCAGATTCCATTACATTCATAACTTGAGGATTACCTATAATGCAAAAAATGTAACCTTAGTATAGGTAATAATTAGGGAATTAATAAGAGTTTTGTATAAAAATTCCATGGCCAAAGCAAATACTTTCTTCGAACAATCTAAAGCATGATTCTATGGGTGGAATTATTCAGGTGAACAACATGAAAATCAAGCTGGCGATTCCAGGCGTTCAGCAAAAACAATACATGGTGATGATTGGCATTCAAATCATGAACTCCTTCTTGCAAAGGTGTTTGATTTGTTTTCTTAAAATAAGAAAGATAAATCAAAAAAACAAGATATACTCTAATCATATTTCTAGCGCTGAATGAAACAAATATATTTAAAGGGTTACATTTGATATGAATATCTGAAGCAGTCTGGGTTGAAATTCATGATTTCTTTTAAAAAGTAAACAAAAATATTTTGAAATGAAATAGAAAGCAAAAGAAAATGGGCGTCTGATGATATCCTGTAAATAGTCATAGAAGTTCAGAAATCAAAAGCAATAGTGGAAAATATGCCCAACTCAATACTGATTTCCAGATAAGAGAAACAGAAATAGAATAATTATATGTAATCAATGCAAACAGAAACGCTATATGGAACAACAAACTATATATAGTAGGAAAAGGAATGTGCCAAGATTGTATACTGTTATCTTACTTATTTAACATATGTAAATATATCATGAGAAATATTGGGATAGTTTAGAAGAACAGAACTGGAGTCAAAATTGCTCAGAGAAATATCACTAACCTTAGATACTGAAAGCTACAAATAAAGCTGACTTAAGAAGAGATAAAGAATATTAATCAGGCAATGCCAAGCCATTGCAAATAGTCAGACAAACAGTAATAGTTCTTATCCTTCTAGGGTAAAAAAAATTAACAGGTATTGTGGCTGAAGCCATGAAATAGACACATCTGCTGTATCGATAGACTATGACACATCTAGTATAATTTGATTATGGTCTAAAATAACATAAAATGTAAAAAATGTTTATATAATCTTAAAATTAAATTATATAGTTATAAAATATTAAAATTAAGATATTTCCAAATATAAAGCAATAGGCAACTGCATGAAATTTTGCAACGCTTTTGGAGATGTTAAGTTTTAATCCAATAATATAAAACAAAAATCATCCTCCTTTTAGCCAATTACCGGTAGCTATGTGAGTAGGGCACAAATTGCTAAACAAAGATACTAAAGAAACATATGGATGGAGTCCCAGGTTCCTGCAGAAGCAGGTTTGCTTTGCAGAAGGAATGTTGCTATGCCCCCTTTCAATATTTTGGCAAAGATCCATCAAAGAAAAGTTGCTGTCTTGGAATTGAAAAGATAGGGAGAAATTGTTGAGACTATCTTGGATTATAAAATGAACAAATTTAATGAAACACTTTAACAACATTAACAGCACTTTATGAAATAAACCCAGATTGCACACTGGAAACACTCATAAGGGAGCTAAAGTTTATATATTTGGGAGATTTCATGGAAAAAGAAAAATCAATAGAGAAGACTCTCATACTTGGAAAAGGGGTAGGCAATAATAGAAAACTACGTCGGCAGAAGACAAGCAGCTAGATTGTGTCAATGAAACACATGAGCTTACAATAACTTCAGGGAAAAGGCTATCAATAAAAAATCTTGACAAAATAAAGTCCATCATATCATGAGAATGACTGAACAGCATTATTGCATCAAAATATTACACAATTCTTTTTTAAAAAATGCAGATACAGCTATATCTGTAAACATGAAAGTTTAAGGTATTAATATTTCTTACAGAACTATTTAAGGCATGGTAATATATTTCATGACAAAAAGCATCATCTGTGTGTTAGAATTAAGAGAAGTACTCCATTTTCACTTTTAGTTTTCTCTATATCCTGCATTTAGAACATAGACAACAAATTTCTAACTTTCTAGTTGGTAAAAATTCTTTTATAGCTTTTGGAAATTTATCTGCTGCAATATAGAATCCGGGGGTGGGGGGAAATCAATGTAATGTTTGTCTACTGGTTTGTTTCACAAATTGGATTTGTCCAAGTTTGTTTCACTGCAAAGTGAAACCACTAATGATTAGTCTAAAATTAATCATTGCAAAAACTGCCGAATTTTGCTGACATTATTTTATTCTTCAAGAAGATTTTTTTTCCTGAATCTTAAGATTTAAAGATAGGGACAAAATCTTGTTGCTTTTAAAAATGATGGTGGGCAATTAAATCAATCAAAGTTTTCCTTCAGTAAGGAGACAAGATTTTCTTTATGGAGATGAGGAATTAAAACTTTTAATTTCTCCATCCTAGATTCCTTAATAGTATTTGCTTATGAGGAATTAAACTTTTAATGTCTCCATCCTATAAGCCTTAATACTACTTACTTAACAAAAATGTGCATAC
Organism: Thamnophis elegans; assembly: GCF_009769535.1. Classification (NCBI taxonomy): domain Eukaryota; kingdom Metazoa; phylum Chordata; class Lepidosauria; order Squamata; family Natricidae; genus Thamnophis; species Thamnophis elegans. Next base: position 28,866,666 of record NC_045558.1, read on the forward strand.
TGATGAGATCCTACATTTCTGTACTTGAAAATGCACAAATAATAGTTTTTACTGACTCTAATGATTAAAGTCCTCTTCCACTCTATATTTTGATGCTATCTATAGTAGATTTGAGGTTGAGATGCACCTTCAAACAAATAATTCCACACATAGAAATAGTGGTATCCCTGAGAAGACTCTTTTCTATCACAATGTTATAAATAGGTAAGTCAAAAGTTATATTCTTTTATTAAAATAAGATTTCCTTTCCATGCCTTGAGCCACAATGCATAGCAAGCTGCCTTGTTCTCCCCATCAAATTGTAGCACTTTTAAAACCAATAAGTGTCTGTTTCATTTTGTTGCCTTCAAAAAGGATAACGGTGTATTTATTCTGGGATTGTGTTCACACACTTTGAGAAAGGTTTGATATCAATATTACAGAAAAAGTTCCTAAAGGCACAATGTTTATTCATCTTCTGGACCATCTCCATCTCCATCCCTCTCTCTCTCTCTCTCTCTCTCTCTTTCTCTCTCTCTCTCTCTCTCTCTCTCTCTCTCTCTCCCTCCCTCCCTCCCTCCCTCCCTCCCCCTCTCCCTCTCTATCTCTATCTCTCTCCTTCTGATTAAAACAAAAATAAACTCTTTTAAATAATGGCTTTATATCTTTAAAGCTTCTTAGATAATCACTGAAAGAATAGTGATCTTTTACTTTTTGGCAACAATGTGATGACACATTTTAAAAACAATTTAAACCTGCTTTTTCAGACAATATAAAATAAACACAATGGAGCCTTGACTCTGTCAAAAATCAACATAGCTTTCATTTCTATGATTCGTAACTTTAGCAAAATATATTTTATCCATTAGATACAAATAGGTATAAAAGTAATAAAAGTTATTTTTTTAAGTCCTGGAATTTTCTCTTCCCTAACCTCACCCAAATTAATAAACATAATAATTTGACATTTCATTCAGACCAGAAAAAATATCAGTTGCATAATTATTTAATCCAATATCAATGTCACCTAATAGCTAAGCCAAGGAAATAGAAAAATAGGATCTTTCCAAATCTCCTTTTTACATAATACTTTGAATATTATAAAAATATGATATAAGTAACAGAATTCATAGTGATTTCTTTTTCAAGAACGTATCTAAAAATGTGCTCCAAGACTCCCTTAACAAAGAGAGGCAAAAATTTGGGGATCACATTCCAAAAAATAAAAGTAATATTTTTCCAAAGTATTTGCCCTTATTTATTTATTTTTCTCCCCCTGCCACCTGAATATAATAATTGTAATAATAATAATAGTATGGATCCCAAGCTTTCCTTCATCTTTTACAAAGACTGCTCCTCAAAGAGGAAGAAAGAAAATGTATAATCCAAATCCATATAGTAATACTTAGCAGTCATAGATGCATTAGCAAAACATTTTCCGTTTCTGTGCTGCTCCAAATCTGTGGAAAGCATGTTATTAATTTTTTGGAACTTCATCAGAACAGGATATTTTTTAAAAATGCCCCCCAAAATTTGGCTCCTAGCCTTCCCACCTGAAAAATTGAGAAGTCTCACATTCTTTTTAAGTAGTATTATGGTGATCTTATGTCTCTGCAAGGTTTAAATACAGGTAATCCCAAGTTACTACAGTTCACTTAGTGACCATTCAGAGTTAGACATACCCCCAGGTACTTATCACACAGTCCCAAAGTTAGGAAAGCTATAGCACAGTCGTTCACACCTACGAACAATGGTAGAAGCACTGCCACATTCACCCTGCCTATCCCCGCCACAGCCGCCGCCACTCCACGGCCATTGGGCCCGTAGATACTCATTTACCTTGTGATGATCTAGCAAGCTAGATGGTTCTTTTGCCTGCTTTGGTGCATTTGCAGAAAACAGAGGTCTAAAGTAGTGTGAAATCATGCAAGATCTCACCTGATCTCGCTTTAGGCTTCTCTTATCTACCAACCGAGGCATGCACGAGATCCGCAGCAAAAGGCTTTGCAAACAGAGGGAAGGCCTCTTCATTTACAAAGCTTTTTCCTAGAATCTCATGCAGGCCTTGGTTCAGAGAGAACAAAGATATAACAGTTCGAGATCACACAAGATTAGTAGCGCAAAATCTCTCACTACAGTAGTTTAGGTCTCTGTTCTCTGCGAACTGAGTCCTATACTGGATCCACCCAAAGAGCACTTGCAAGCCGATAAAACTTTGGGGCAGCAAAATCCCATTGCAATTGAAGACTCCTATAGCCTTGAAAATGCTTTTTGCACTGTTCCAGTCTCTGCATGCAAGCTGATGGGAGGCTTGAAGCAACATGGTTTCTCTGCCCAAAAGTCTCTTTGGCTTGCAAACATTTTTCGTGCTGTCCCAATGTCAGCTTGAAGAGTGCTTGCAAGCCAATGAGACTTTGGGGTAACGAAATAGCATTGCTTGAAGCCTCCCATCAGCTTGCAAATGCTTTTTGTGCTATTCCAGTCTCAGTGTGAAGAGCACTTGAAAGCTGATGGGAGGCTTGAAGAAACACAATTTCGTTGCCCCAAAGTCTCGTTGTCTTGCAAATGCTTTTCATGTCATCCCAGTCTCGACGTGAAGAACACTTACATGCTGACAAGACTTTGGGGCACTGAAATTGCATTTCTTCAAGCCTCCCATCTGCTTGCAAGTGCTCTTCGCACTGAGACTGGAATGACACGAAAAGTGTTTGCATGCTGATGGGAGGCTTCAAGCACTGCTTTTTCACTGCTCCAAAGTCTCATCAACTTGCAAGTGCTTTTCGCGCCAAGACTGCAAGCAGGCAAAGAAACCACAGCAGAGAAGTTGGAGAGGAGATATATCTTCAAAAGGTAAGTGACCTACTGTGGAAGGATGGGGGACGGCAAATGTGGGGACCCCAGGGGAGGGAGCATGAGATATCTCAGTGAGCTGGGTAATCTGAAGTAGGTGTCCTGTTCCATCGTAAGCCCCCTCCCCAGGCCTTCCCCACTGAGTGACCTCATGTGAACTTAATGACCTGAATTAGTGAATGTTGGACAAAAGCAAAAAGTGATTGTGGTCAAGTTATGTGATTCACTCCTACAAATCCTCGGATTATGGATATAATTGGTATGCTCCACTATATTCGTAACTCGAGGACTATCTGTACTAGTGTTGCTTTTTAAAATTTATACCATCTATTCTTTTTTTGGAAGCTACAAATAGGATACTGAATGCTGCCAGCCTCTTATCTTTCATGCAGAGTGCTATATAAACAGCCTCACTTATACTTTACTTTAACCTTAAAACATAGGTTGTTGCTATGCAGAGGATGGGTATAAGAATGGCTCGTCTCAGATTGAATTTGGGAAAAAATATGATTTGAGTTTTAAAATTACTCAAACAGTAGGATTTTTTTTCCACATTATATGCCATGTGATCCCAGGCTTTGCTCAGAGAAACCTCCAAAGGAAATAAAACTTCATTCATTTGATGAAAAGCCCACCTATACCAACCAGAAATGGATACATCATATTTTCATTCCTTTGAGATTAATGAAAGGGAAAAGGGAAAGAACAGGACTCTGAACTTTGCTACAGTCTAAGCCTGGGATGGCAAACCTATGGCACATGTGCCACGGGTGGCATGCAGAGCCATTTGTCAGGACATGGGAGGCATCCTGTCAGCTGGCCAGTGCACATGCGCGCACTGGCCAGCTGACTTTAGCCTTTTTTTAAGGCCATTTTTCGCCCTCTCCAGGCTCAAGAGGTTTTATAGGAGCCTAGGGAGGGCGAAAACAGCCTTCCCCCCCCCTCCCCAGAGGCCCTCCAGAGGCTTCAGGACGTTCCCTGAAGCCTCCAAAGCGCAAAAAAGCAGTCCTACAGGCAAACCGGAAGTTCGGGAATAGACTTCCGGTTTGCTCAAAGGGCCGGTTTAAGTGACTTCTGGTTTGCTCTTAGGGTCATTTTTTGTCCTCCGGAGCCTTCAGGAAAGCCTCCGGAAGGCCCCTGAAAGCTCTGGAGAGCTTAAACCGGCCCTACGAGCAAACCAGAAGTCCGGTCCCGAACTTCCGGTTTGCCTGTAGGTGTGGTTTTTTGTGCTCTAGAGGCTTCAGGGAAGCTCCTGAAGCTTCCGGAGGGCCTCTGGGGAGGGCAGGAGGCTGTTTTCGCCCTCCCCAGGCTCCTATAAAGCCTCTGGAGCCTAGGGAGGCGAAAAAAGCATGCAAAAAGTGGGGGGAGCACCTGTCATACGCGCACGAGCCAAAAAAGATTCGCCATCGCTGACCTAAGCTATAGCCCTTCAGTTATGCATGAACCTCTAATACTTCATTTTTAGATGATCACATTTTTGATGATCACATCAACTCCAATAGTAAAAGTAAAACCAAGAAAAACTTGGTTAGCTTATGTTTTACCAAGATAGCACAGGCCTATGAAAATAGTAAGCAATCTGTAGGCAGTGTGGGGAACTTAAAATGCTGCCTTATACAATACATTTCGTCTTGATTGTTTATGACCTTATGGGACTTTATATGTTCTTTTCTTGTCCTAGACAACTCCCACAATTACATTTGGGACAGTCTGCCAATTTTTTTTACTAGCTACAGTAACTCCATTGGATCTCATCAACTCCAAACAACTTTTAAATATATCTACAAAGTATTTTGTTGTTATGTTTATATTAGCCAGTATATTTAAGCAGATATCAACCTCTAAATCCTTAAGAGTTTTTTGAAACTTAAAAGTATTTTTAAAACTTAAAACTCTTTCTGCAAAGGGAAAATTTCTGATGTCATAATTCAATTATTAGAGATATTGGCAAGTTATATTGACAAGGAAGAATGGAAGTCTACTGAAAATCTACCTTTTTAAAATTAAGTTGGTGGGAAGAACCCTGCTGATTCACTAAATTCAAATCTAAGCTTACATTCATATTGTAACTAAAATCTATTACCAATCCATTACCCTCTTGCAAATAAAGTATACAGGTTGTCCTCAACTTATGACCACAATTAGGACAAGAATTTTTGTTTCTAACAATATGGACATTAAATGACTCATCATGTGACTTGGCCCAATCCAGCTTCCCCAATTGACTTTGCTTGTTAGAAGTCAGCTGTGAAGGTCACAAATTGCAATCACATGACTGCAAGTTACTGCAACTGTCATAAATAAGAGCCATTGCCAGTTGCCAAGCATCTAAATTGCCATCATGTGACTGAGCATAATTTCAAGGGGGAATTGTAAGTCACTTTTTCTGAGTCCATCATTAACTATGAACTATCATTAAATGAACAGTCATAAGTTGAGGACTACCTGTAGTCGCTTCCACTGAAAACTCTCATTGTGATAGCAGAATATGTTAAATATTGATATAATTTGAAAGATGTTTTAAGTAATGGTTTTTATATATAAACTATATGGTATTAACACAACAGAAAACAGAATTTAACAAGAGCATTGTGAATTTGTCACTAACTGCTCCGAAAGACTCATACAGTTAATGATTCAGCAGGCATGTCAACTAGTACTTTGGCTAGTCTAAGCAGAAAAAGAACAAACGAGAACTTTAGAGTAAAGACAATAGGTTAGACAACTATAGGTAATAGGAACCTTTCATCATTAAGGACATGGTATGCAAAGCAATAGTAAGCAACTTTTGATCATGTCATTCATTACAACAAAAACATTGATTCGATGCACTTGGTTTTTTTTTAATAACGCAAACCTCAACAGCAAGCTATACCTCTTACAATTTCAAAGTCACACAATAAAAAAATATCAGTTGTTTTATACTTATAATTCAAATGAGAAACACAACCTACTTTAAAGGCAGTATTCTATTTGGGACCTAACCGAAATTAATCAAATTCCACCATCAGTGTATTTTTATAAATCATTTTAAGTATCATGCTTTCAGAGCTCAGCATTCCTAGATTCCCTATAGGGCTATATGTTGACTTTAGCATATGATCACAGATTGTTACACTAACAGGGAAATCATAAAGTTGTGGTTTTAAAAATACTTTGTTTAAAAAGATTATAGATAAATCAAAATGCTCGTAAGAGTTAATGCTGGACTAATTAACAAACTCAATGTAATTTGCTGGAAGCATTCCAGTCTTCCCAGTTCTTTGAACTGTACCATACATCCAACCATCATCAATTGGTTGTACATTGATGATGTAGTCACCATCTCTGAAGGAAACTTCATCTTCATCTTGGGCACTATAGTCATACATAGCTCTATAAGTTCTCTGTTAAAAGACAATAGGGGAAAGTCCATTAAACAAATTCCATTGGAAGGCAGCTACTAAATCAGTTAATGTGACAATTTCTATCAGCATATATCCGTCTATCTACAAACCATCCATCCAAAAATTTTATGTAACTACAATTGCTGGCTGAATTAATCTGCAAACATTTTCTTTGTGTACAATGTATTTCAAAGAAAAAAATCTGTAATCATATAGGGATGACCATAATTGTAGTCAAAAAATGGTGGTAGGCACAATTGTGTAATCAAATGGCCATCTTGACTTTTTTAATTGTGGTGGCCTCTCAGCTCCGGCGATCCTTGGATGAAACCGATTATCTAGACTCCCTTCAGTCGGGATTCAGGCCTGGCTACAGCATGGAAACTGCTTTGGTCGCACTGATCGATGATCTCTGGAGAGCCACGGACGGGGGTCATGCCTCCGTCCTAGTGCTCCTTGACCTCTCAGCGGCCTTCAATATCATCGACCATGGTATCCTTCTGTGGCGGTTGCGGGAGGTGGGAGTGGGAGGCACCGTTCTTCAGTGGTTCTCCTCCTACCTCTCGGACAGGTCGCAGTCGGTGTTGGTTGGAGGGCAGAGGTTGTCCCCTAGGCCCCTCAAGTATGGGGTGCCACAGAGTTCGGTCCTGTCCCCCCTCCTGTTTAACATCTACATGAAGCCACTGGGTGAGATCATTCAGCGGCATGGGATAAAATACCACCAATATGCAGACAATACACAGCTGTATCTGTCCGCCCCGTGCCAACTCAGTGAAGCGGTTGGCGTGATGTGTCAGTGCCTGGAGGCTGTTAGGGTCTGGATGGGTGTGAACAACCTTGCACTCAATCCCGACAAGTCCGAGTGGCTTGTGTTTTTCCCTCCCAATAATTGGCCGTGGATTCCATCTCTCAGGCTGGGGGGTGAAATTATACGCCCCTCAGAAAGGGTTCGCAATCGGGGAGTCCTCCTGGACCCACAGCTGACCTTAGAACACCATTTGTCAGCTGTGACCAGGGGGACATTTGCCCAGGTCTGCCTGGTGCACCAATTGCGTCCCTACCCTAACCGGGAGGCACTCAGAACAGTCACTCACACCCTTGTGACCTCAAGACTGGACTATTGTAATGCGCTCTACATGGGGCAGCCATTGAAGAGCATTCGAAGACTTCAGCTTGTCCAGAATGCGGCCGCGCGAGCGATTGTGGGTGCACCTCGGTACACCCACGTTACACCTATCCTCCGTGAGCTGCACTGGCTGCCTATTAGACTCCAGATATGTTTCAAGGTGCTAGTCGTTACTTTTAAAGCCCTACATGGTATCGGACCTGGGTACTTGAGAGATCGCCTCCTGCCAATTACCTCCCTGCGACCAATTAGATCCCACAGATTAGGCCTCCTCCCGATTCCATCAGCTAGCCAGTGTCGACTGTCGACCCTCCGGGGGAGGGCCTTCTCTGTGGCTGCTCCGGCCCTCTGGAACGATCTCCCCGTGGAGATTCGGACCCTTACCACCCTTCAGGCTTTCCGCAAAGCCGTTAAGACCTGGCTTTCCGGCAGGCCTGGGGCTGATGAGTTCCCAGCCCCACTCGAATTGTTGTGGCTGTTGAGGAGTTTTAATCTGTTTTTCTGTAATTGTTTTGTATTGTTTGTTTTTTGTATTACCCCCTCCCCTATGAGTTTGTTAGCCGCCCTGAGTCCCCCCGGGAAATAGGGCGGCATACAAGTTTAATAAACCATAACCATAAACCAAACCAATTTCATTCTTGTAGATGCCCATGTAATAAGAAAACATTTCTTACTTAATTTGAAATTTGCATTCTGGCAACTTTTTAAAGTATCAAATAGAGAAAAAATATATTTAAATATATTTTGATTTAATACTTACCAAGCTAGCTGAATGTGGCTGTGAATGCATTGATCTCATAGATGACACACTAGTCTGGTGCATGTAACCATATCCTTGGGGCTGATTTTGTTGGTAGGCCCCAGGAAGCACAGGGGCTGAATGGGAAATAAATAAAACTAGATTACTATTTCATGCCAAGATGATTGTATGGCAATTTGCTTTCCAGATTAAAGAAATCAAAGAAACTGCCTTGTTAGTAGGAACTGAAATAAGTTGCTGAAACTTTTGTGTTATAAATATTTATCTTAAACAATAAAATAGGTGCTTTGGAAACAATATTATCCATGCATGCATGCATAGAAAGACAAGCACAAATCTAGATGCAAGAGCAGAACAAATTTTCAGGATTATATTCCTATACTCTTTTCTTTACATTGATAAAGGAAATGGCATACAATGGCACATGTTTTAAAGTAATATTCAGGAATTACAAAAAAAGATCCCAAAATTGGACACAGTGATATGGCGACCCACTTAACAATCACCATGATTTATGATTGTAATTCTGAGCTCTATTACATTGGTAAGTCATTCATATTACACATTATTCATACACAAGTAGATTACTTTAGCGCTTTCCACTTCCAACTTAGTGGGAACATATTACTCCTCCTCACGTTGGGAAATAAAATAAATAAAATAAAATTGAAAAAATCACATTTCCAACAATTTTTTAAAATAAATAACCTATTTATTGACTAGAAGCTTGTGGAGCAAAAGAAAAAGAATCTAAAACAAAAAAGAGAATCACTCAAATGCTTTTTTTAAAGAATGGTTGTGTGCATAATGGAGACTAAGTTTAGCATAAATAATGCTTTGGTGGGATTAGATGATATGAGATGATAAATTAAGCAATAAGCTTTCCTGCTCTATCATATAATACATACTGCTTGTACAAAGCTGTGGAGCCACTACTACTTTTAGTCCTACATCCATAGACTGTATACTGTCTAATCCATTATTTCTCAACATTGACAACTCTAAAGTAAGTAATCTTCAATTCCCATAATTTCTCAAGCATCTGGCTGGGGAATTTTGACAGTGGAAGTCCACATGTCTTAAAGTTGCTGGGATTGAGAAACACTGGACTAAAACATTAATTTTAAATAGTTAGTGACAGGTTGTAAATTAGGTAAATTAAGAAACCCTATGTTATTTTCTTCCTTCCATATGCCCCGATTAATCTTGAAATGAAAATACTACCTGAATTAATCTTTATAAGCATAGAGAGCAAGAAAGAAAATAACATTTAAAATTATTTATTTCATTAGCATCCCACCAGCCTTCTATCATGGTAATTATAATATAGAATAACAGAGTTGGAAAGGATCTTGAAGGCCACCTAGTCCAACCCCCTGCTTAGGCAGGAAACCCTACACCACTTCAGACAAATGGATATCCAACATCTTCTTTAAAATGTCCAGTGTTAAGGAGTTTTATATATATATATATGGATTGTTATCCAGGCACTGGATGTGCTATGTGATCACAGTTCAGAAGAAAGAATTATAAAATAAGAATTGAAACATAACCTTTTTTGACACATTATGCAAAAATAATCTCCTTTAATAAATCCATGGTTTTGGAAAAGAAGGAAAATGCAAACTGGATGGACTCATCAATGAGGGATGCATCACTGGAAGATATAAAGCTGGTAATTCTGGAGAAGGTCTATCAATGAGGTCATTAAGTATTCATGATGGCATATAAACAATAATATTTTAAATAATGAAACACATTTTCTTGGCAATGAAATATTTCCTGAAATGGAAAATAATTAAAATTTACCTTTAATTTCTTCTGAATCAAAGATATATAGAAATTTAAATTCCAAAGCTCATTTTTAATGTAAAGCTAGAAGCAGATTTAAAAATTATTTTGTGTCCTTACTCAATTTTTTGTATCACTGTTTATCACATATAAGCATGGTACTGTGTAGAAATGGTCTTGTTATACAGTATATACATATCAAGAAATAAATACAAAATTAAAACATGGTACAGCAACCATGAAAGTCTTGGAAAAGATATTCAAATGTCATGTTGTATTTAAACCCACAATGATCAGAATCATGCAAGTTATAGTAGTTTCTGTAAGGTTATAAGGACGTGAAAGTTGGACTTTGAAGAAGCAGGATAGGAAGAGTATTGGTGTTTTTGAACTTTGGTGATGGAGAAGATTCCTGCGCATAACATGGATAGCCAAGAAAACAAGCAAGTGGATCAATGAACAATCAATCTAGAGTTCTCACACAAAGTACAAATGACCAGACTCAAATTGTCCTACTTCAGACACATCATGTAAAGATCTGGCTTTCTATAGCAAACTCTAATCCTGGGAAAGGCAAAAGGAAAGAGATGAAAAGGAAACCAGCAGCAAAGTAGCAATGACTCCACCACTGGAAGATGAAAAATTAGTTTAGGACAAATTGTCATGGAGAAAATTCCGTGGCCACTAAGAGTCAACATTGACTTGATGACACATAATCAATGCACATTGTTACAGGCTGAAAGATATTATAGTGCAACGTTTCCCTTAATCATCAAGAGGACCTCTTCAGGCATAACAGTTTAATATTTCTGTGTATACAAAGACAATTTAAAAGCACTTTTTGGATCAATTCATTGATTACTACATCTATGCCCCCTTTCTACTAGATTGTAGTAGATGCAGTTGAAGCAGAGCTAGAGACTTACTTTTGCCCCCACATAATAATTGATAAACTCTCAAATTATCAGTTTATTTCCAAATACAATTATGCCCTCTAAAGCCCAAAATAATTTGGCACATCCAGATTCTGCATGAATCCAGATGAACAGTTAGGAAAGTTACAACCCCCCACCCATCCAAATTCACCACTACTCCACTCTCTGAAGACCAGTTGGTGGCCACTCAGAAGCAAACCTTTGAGCTACTCCCATTTTGTGCAATCAGATTCAGGTGATTTTCAGGTCTGACTTTTGCCATTCTTGTTACTAGATTTTGTTTCATACTAGTTTTATTTATTTTATACCGAGGATGATTGATTGATTGATTGATTGATTGATACAGACAATATCTTTGGGATGAATACTGTTTTACTGTCAACCATATTACCTGCTAGCCAAAACATCAGATAAAATATTTCAGATAAGCACAGTTTTTCCCCCAGTTCAGTTCTTCAGCTTTTTTGTATTAGTTTGTAGTAAGAAATGCTTCTCAAAATCCTTGCCTTCCATGTGCCTTTTATTTAAAACATAGATGTTTCATAAAATTCAGTTCTGAATGGAAATAATACGTATTCTTGGACTGTACATTTGAAAAATTGAGGAATATTAATCTAAAATGTATGAGTGCTTTTCTCAGATTTCTTACTTTGGAACTATGGTGATTTGACTGTTCTTGCCAACTGCAGTACAAAAAGAAATGTACTAAGCAAGAAAAGTTATTTTCAGCTTAACTAAATGTGTTAAGGCTGAAAAGAACTTTTATTGATTAGTACATTTCCTTTTTAACTCTTGATTTTTTTTACAAAGAAAAATACTGTAGTAAAAGACTCACAAACCCAAAAATAAAAATATACATTATAAATAAAAAAAAAACACACACAGCTGTCTGCTACTAATAGGAGTATTAAAGTTATTCCATTCTAAAACTGAAAATGGAGATGGTAAAGCATCGTTTAAATGATCTGGAAATACAATCAAGCAGAACAGAACATGGTAATGAATATTTCATAGACATATTTAAAGGTAATGCAAAACCCACTTTAAAGCTCAGACAAACAACAATATGCATAGTTATTAGTATCCCATGTATATTCATTTATGGAAATATGGCTTCATTTTGAACACTGGCAGGCTTGATTCACTGAGCTGGGACACTTTTTTGTTCATTCATATCACTAATCCCATAAACACATTAACAGAAAAGAGAAAGTTAAACTATCATTTCAAAATATGTAAATGTATAGCCTCGTAAGATCTATCTCAGAATTTTTATTCTACTTTTAAATGTAATCTTGGAGGTAATAATAATAATCTGACAAGCAGGTGGCAGCACCTAGGAAGATAAGCAGGTCCAGATCTAGTTACCACCTGGATGGAAGACCAGAAAAATCTCAGAAACCCAAAAGAACATAACAGAAGGAAGCAAGAGCAGCCACTATGATGTCAAGACAAGTCAACTTGAAGATGACTTTATTATTACTAATATTTTATTTTTATTATCTTGGCTAATTGATTGAAATGTCTCAGTTGCCTCTTCGGTGCAGAATTGGAGAGGCCAGACCTGTGGTTGACAGCATAAAGAAGCACGTGAGTAATCCTTGACTTATGACTGGCCGCATCGCACAATTACAATAGACCTATTTTGGGATTGCTTATGACCTGGATTCAAAGTTCCAACAGTCAAGTTCCCCACCCCATGGTCACATGAACAAAGTTCAAGGGTTAGCATTTATGGTAATTTGCACAGTCCCGTGGTCATATGACCATCATAAAACAGATGATCAGATATATGCAACAATAGCAGTTTCTTTAATTTCCTCTGACAACTCTGACTCCATGCTGAAATGTCTCCCTCCCCCTTCAATGACTCCATCCCAGGTTTTCAGCAATATGCTGCCCATAGAAAACCATTGCTTCACTTAACAACTGTGTTGTTTACTTAATGACCACAGACTCACTTAACAAGCATGGTGATCCACTTAATGACTGCCACAAAATGTGACAGTCATTAAGTGGATCAACCCATTTTATGAATATTAGGATGTATGACCATAATGTGCAGAGTCTGTTACAGTTCTAAGTTGAGGACTATCTATCTTGGGAAGAACCATGTGATGCATCTGGGCCAGACTCAAAGATCTAATGTGATGTAATGGTTAAAAGAATTTCAATGAGTGACCATGAGTCAGTCCCATTATCTACTTTATAAGGTTATCCAGAAGGCGGGGGAAAGAGGAAGGACTATGGCTAATTCCATTACCTCTTGAAAGAAAGGCAGGAGATAAATCAAATTAAATAATATCTCAGGTTTCAAGGAGAGACATTTAGAATTTGACATGCCCTATTCTTAGTTCATACAGTAGCTTCATGTCTGAAAAAAATGCTTCACTTTTGCAATAGGCTTCTTTCAAAACAGACATTTTACAACATCTTTGTGCATAAGACTACACAAAGAATTAAAGTCAGGCCTGAGGTAACAACTTTGCCTATGGGAGAGAGTTTGAGAGAATGTTCAAAAGTCTGTTTGTGGGGAGCCCTGGGAATAATGGTTCTTCGGGAACACGGAACTGTAAAAATAAAAATCTAGGAGCTCTATCATCCTACAACAATAGTATGATAACATCATTTCAACCATAATGATTGTATCCATTCATCCAGAATGGGCCAACCAAAATACTGTGAGGAGGAATATGCAAAGTACATTAATCTCAAATTGTTGTGATCTTGAAGCACTCCTATCCTGGAGATCTGAATAAAGTAGGACGTTAGAATAAGTCTTACTGGTAGTTACTTCAGTTCAGGGGTGAAATCCAGCAGGTTCTGACAGGTTCTGGAGAAACGGTAGCGGAAATTTTGAGTAGTTCGGAGAACCAGTAGCGGAAATTTTGAGTAGTTTGGAGAACCAGCAAATGACACCTCTGGCTGGCCCCAGAGTGGGTGGGAATGGAGATTTTGCAGTATTCTTGCCCTGGAATGAGGTGGGAATGGAGATTTTGCAGTATCCTAGCCTTGCCACGCCCACCAAGTCACACCCACCAAGTCCACAGTCGCAGAACCAGTGGTAAAAAAAATGAATTTCATCACTGCTTCAGTTGTTTCTGACTGTTTCAAGTGCAGCATTTCTTTTAGTTTTTATTAGTTTGTGTTGGCTTCTTCTTCCTGTTGTTGTTTTTACTTTTTCCAGTCAAGCCAGTATAGTAACTGGCTGCTGCTAGTTTAGACTAGATGGGATGATATGGGAAAGGAGAAGAAATTGGCAATAAAATACAAAGACTGCTTCCAGATTACCTACTTTGTTATTGCTTTTTCAAAAAATTATCAGAATGTAGTACTGCAGGTTACTTCTGTTGACTGTGGCTGCCAGCAGTTTGGTATTTGAGTCTCTCCAGCTCAAGGTTGACTCAGCCTTCCATTCTTCCAAGGTCAGTAAAATGAGGATCTAGATTGTTGGGAGCAATATGTTGGCTCTGTAAACTGCTTAAAGAGAGCTGTAAAGCACTGTGAAGCGGTATATAAGTCTAAGTGCTATTGCTATTATGCAAGTTGCATGTAAGTTGTACCGTGTGCTGTACACTCTAGATGATTAAAGGAAGGGCATGTTTGCATGCAATATTGTGCTTTATATAGAAATATTGATAAAAATGGTTAAATACAAGGGCTACTTGATTGTTTTGGTTGCTTTGTAGACTTTTGCTCTGTGCATGCTTTCTGGATATGCTCTTATAATCTGTTGATGCAGAGAAGCACATTTAAAAAGCAAAATCTCTGTCACTTTGGGAGGATTTTGTTAAGCTTTGATATTTTTTTAAATTTATTATTTATAAAAGTTATTGGCCACCCAGCTTACCATAAGTAATCCTGTGATTGCCCTTTCTGACCTTCCAATCAACCTCCGACAATTCACTTAATAACTGTGTGATTCCCTGAATAACTACAATTATTTGTTTAACATACCTGGCCAAAAAAGGTCATAAAATCAAGGCATGACTCATTTAAAATCTACCTTGCTTAACAATGGAAATTTTGGTCCTAATTGTTGTCATAAGTCAAGGACTACCTGTATATTGTATGTAGACATTTGCTAATGTTTTATCTTAAAATTACATAGAATACTGTAGTAGCTGCAGAATGTACTTAGGGTCTTTGTTTCCTTTTTAGGGTTCATTTCTAGATTTTACAGCTGCAAAGGTTTGCTTAAAATATGCATAAATATTCAAATGTGTTCAAGTAAGTATGTTTGTACCAGGGGTGACATTCAGCAAGTTCTGACAGGTTCTGGAGAACAGGTAGCGGGAATTTTGAGTAGTTTGGAGAACTGGCAAATACCACAGCTGGCCCCAGAATGGGGTGGGAATGGAGATTTTGCAGTATCCTTCCCCTGCCATGCCTATCAAGCCACGCCCATAGAACCGGTAGTAAAAAAAAAATTGAATTTCACCATTGGTTTGAACCATAAATTAACTTAATAAACTTGGTAATGGTATAAATACCAATGGCAAACTCCATTATTCTGTGAATGATTTCAGATTCAATCTATAATTCTACTTATTGATATATGCAATTAAATAACATAAGGTAGCGAACCCAAATCAGTAGTGAACAATCTATAACTGTACTTGAAAGCCACCAAGATTTAAAAAGTGTATGTAAAGACAATAGGTAGATAGCATTGTTGTTGACCCAAATCTAAGATTAACAAAAAAGTCTTTGTCTAATGCAATTGTCGGTTCATTGGGTGTGAAAATTGCTGAGTTAATTCTTAAGATGTGGAAAGAATGAGCACACAGTGACAGTTAAGAGTGGATACTTCCGTATACCTCCTCCTTCATTAGATAGTCTTGTTGCCTCACTGGAGTAAGAAAATATAGAATCATCTGATTTGTCATCTCCAACGCCAGAAGTACTGGTAGAATGCAAATGGTATTGGCTACATCTTGCTTTTTCTATAAGGAAAATATAATACTGCAATAAATAGTATTGTAAAAAAAAAATTAAAGGGAACCTTTTATTTTAAAAATACTAAAATATAAATAAACACAATCGAACACCATTTTGTACAAATCAATTATTTTCTCTCTCTCTCACACACACACACCCACACACACAGACACACAAACGCTTTAAGTAAAAAACTGTATATTGAGGCTTTGTGCAGTTGCTTATAAGGGACAGAAGTCACCAGGAAGAGCAAATTTTAAAAAAAGAATCTTCTATCCCCTAACTTAAAGCCATTCAACCACATGCTATCAAAGGCCAAAAGAAAAAAACAAGTTTTTATAGCTCATTTAAATCAAGTAAGGTGGGAACTATAGAAATAGAGGTGCTGTTCTTTTTGTTCGCCTGTGGAATTATCTTTGAAAGGCTGATTGTAGGTCTAACAATTCATCTTTTGGGGCCTTACTAACAAATTTACAGTATATAATATTCCATATTCACTTATTTTGACAATATAAACAACTGCTGTTATGTGTAAGCAATTAGAGCAGGGGGGGTGTAAAACTCAATTTCACTGAGGGTTAGGGTAAGGGCCTATGCATCAGGGTATGGTTGATCTCGAGGGGGAGGGTGGGTGGACATGATGCCACTCCCCAAACTGCTGGAATGTTTCCTCTTCACATTGGATAGACTGGGCCGAAGTGACAGGGAGTGACCGCTTACATTTTCCAGGATGGCCCTGTGGGCCTTGTGTTTGATATCCTTGAACTAGAGGTTTGTTAGCTTCCATTCACTTAGGAACAAAGCACAGTATTTGAACACAGATATTTAAACCTTAAAGTTAAACTTTGACACTTAGTGCTATTAGTAAAAAAAAATATACTTTGGCTCCCTCCCCTTTTTCTCTCATATGGCTTTTCTCTGACCAGAAAAAAGGATTAAAATAGGCACAGGAAATATGAAAATAGAAAACATATAGTAAATAGAAAACATCACCCATGTGAATCCCAATAAAACTTTGTGAATCAAACAAGGTGATATCAAACAATGGCACAAAAGCCCTTCTAGAATCATACATTCTGTAAATAGTTTCATATTGTTACAGAAGCTGGGCAGCTGATTAAATCCCAACAGGCCTTTTTTTATAACCTGGTGCCAATCTAATGAGTTGGTCTACATTTGACATCATCTCTAATCAGTCTCACTAAATGAAAGTGAATTAGTTCTGACTAAGGGAAATTTCATATGCAATATCCATATTCATGCAGTCCTAGTAAAAAAAAATAGTATGCTGTTATTTTCACACAAGTGCAATTTACTAGGTCAATTTTACTTCTAGGACTATAGCAAACCAATGCAGAAAACCATAATCAAATAATACCCAAAAGCACATGTAGACTTTTAGACTGAATATTATCTTCCAAAGGATCAAGGTCGAAGATGGAGCCAGGATCTGTGCGCCAAACTTTGAGATCTTTCCCCCAAAAAGAAACAACAGGACAGTAGGTAAAAAAAAAGTCAAGGAGAAAATTTAGCTGCTCTTTTATTAGAAAGACATTGGCTATCCTGCTGTAGCTGAAACATACTCTTTCTAATTATCAAAAGACATTATTATAGGAGTCAACACAGTCTGAAGTCATTTTCAAATAGAGCTGGGAAAAAATCTTCAGTATCAAATTTCCTGTTTATAGTGATTTTATCTAATTGTTTGTATGAAACACTGCTTTATTTACATTACTCTAGCCATAGGAGTAGATTCATATTTTGTTTGTAGTCAAAATAGTAACAAGTTTTCATTTCAATCTAGAACAGGGGTGTAAAACTCAATTTCATTGAGGGCCGCATTAGCATTGAATTCAAAGGGCCAGTTTAATGTAAGACTATGTATCATATTAGTTCAGGAGTACATTATAGGTAAGTCTCAGTAGGATGCTGTGAGTCTGGATCTTCTGAGGTCTAAGTCTCTTCCAACAGGCTGGTCACATAATGGGATGGTATTCAGGTGGCTGGTTGGCCCTTCTTCCTCTCTGTCTCTGTCTGTCTCTCTCTGTGTCTCTCTCTTTCTCCTCTCTTGCACTGCCTGCTGGGATTTCCTTCCACAGCCTCTGCTCCTTTGTTGATCCCTCTGCTTTCCTCCCTTTCACTCATTCTTCTCTCTCTTTCAGGTTTGCCCCTTAGAAGCCTCTGCTCTCTTCCCTCTCGCCTTCTGTTCCTCTCACTCCTCTCCTTTTCCCGTTAAAACCTCCTACTTTTATCTCCTATCATCTCTCCCTGCCTCCTCATCTTTTTCTCTGTTCTGGGCACGTCACTCTCTGGGGCTCAGGCAGAGCTCCAGCCATCCATGTGGCTGATGCTGCCCACCTGGCCTTTGCACGGAATGCTCATCAGCTGGAGTTTTATGCACTGATTCTGGGGTCTCCGCTGAGCCCTAGCAACCCCACAGGTCGACAGTCAAGGCTTCTAGAAGCACAGATCAGCTGGAGCCACATGTGCTGATCCCAGGACCTCAGCAGAACCCCAGCAACACTGCAGCTCTAGCTCACTTTCCCCTAAACCTGTGTGGTGCTACCGCTTCTTCAGCTCACTCTCCTACTACACACATGATCCAAGCCCCTCCCATCCTTTCTCTTTCCTTCCTTTCCTTCATTCACCACTCACTCGCTCTCAGACAGTGGGCACTGTTGCCACTGACAAGATACCCGATGAAGTGGGCAGGTAACTACTCAATCACCTCCTCCTACTAGTCTGCTTGTGAGACAGACCTAAACACATCACAGGCCAGATCTGGCCCGCAGGACACAGTTGTTTCCATGATGCTACCCCAGTCATAAAAGACATGTTGCAAATCATTATTTCACATTTATATATAAATTTATCAATTTTATTTGCTGTTTTATAAGAGTTTGTTACAAATTATTTTTAATGTTTCAGAAAAAAAATATGTCAAACTGATTTTCACTGGCAAATGAGACAAGGCTCCCAAAATAAAACCTATAAGATGCTTACATATGAAAAATTCATACAGTGAAAGTGTAAAGAGACATTGAATATGACAATATAGACATTGAAAAAAGTTGGCATCTAATTCACTAGTCTCTAAAGCAGTTTTCCTTAATCCAGTATTTTATAGAAACATTGGATTGCTAACTTATTCAACTATTCACTACTTGGCAATTCAGTGTTAGCTAAATATAATCTGACACTGTTCAAATACTCTAAATAGAGTTTTAAACTAGTAACATGCAAAAAAAATTAATACATTTTATTTTCATCATGGTATAAATACAAACTATTATTCTTACCAAGTAAAATAATACTTTATAACAATAAAATGCTTGTCTTACAAGACATTAAAATGGTAGAACTTAATTCATTTCGTATTGATCTATAAAAAATGTCAAATGGCAATTTGTTCTGTGATTACTTTCATTATTAAAATAGTTTAAAGTTTTAATATTGGCCTTTCACATTAACAGTTTAAATACTTCTTGTATTATGCCTTTTTTCAAAAAAAGTTAAGCTCTTGTCAAGCAATTTAAAGATAGATTAAAATTTCTTTCATTATTGGGTTAATTAATATTCTTATTACTTTAGAGGGCACTGCAATTAGCATTTTTGCTGGGAAACAATTATTGTCTGATAATCCCCATTGAGCTATCATTCTAATATGATAAAGAAATTTGATATAACACAAAAGCATGTAACTGCAAGCATCAATAGTATTTCAATTATACTAATTATTTGATGTCTGGCTCAAAAACCAAGACAGTCATACATATTCTTCTAAGCAATTTCCTTAATTGTTCCTCACCCATAGATAGAGACCTTGCCAAGCTAAAGCAAACTACTTACACCATTAATCAGAGACTCGGAGAACTCATAGGGATGAGCTGTTCTGGCAATTTCCCCCCTATTCAAACTATCTAAACTTCTCTGTCTTTTGCTCCTCGGGAATGCAGTCCTTCTATCTACAAACTACATTCCACCACATCTTATAAATAAATAGATAGATAGATAGATAGATAGATAGATAGATAGATAGATAGATAGATAGACAGACAGACAGACAGACAGACAGACAGACAGACAGACAGACAGACAGACAGACACACAAGTTTATGATTCAGTGAAGTTATAGAATTGACTTACCCACAATTATTCCAGGTCTCCTGTCCATTTCAACTATATGTGGGTGAACACCTTTGTATGCTGCATCACTAACCACTTGGGTATTCCTTCTCACCCGTTCAGTTACAGGGTCATCCACTACTGAAGTGAACCCTCTGCCTTTTGTCTTCTCAAAATCTTCATGATATTTGACCTGGAGAAAAATATGTATATTGTCTGAGATTCAAGTATTAAGAACAGTAAATAATTATTGGGCATTGCCATTGGCTTGTATTCAACAATATACAGAATTGGTATCATGCAGAAGGATGTTCTTCTTGTTTTTCTTCCCTGAATTCTCCTCAAATTGGCTCCAATAAGTCAGTAATGGAGACTACAGAGTACACAAGAAAGGGATAACTGATTCACTTGGCAGATATTATTCCATCAGCCATCCTATAAGTCTTGCATATTATACAAGAGATGAGTCATCAACATGCAATTCTTTATTGCCAGTATATGCCTTTATGGCTATAGCATATGTCAGTTTCGGTGCTGATCTTTAAGAATATTTTAAGTAATTGCATCATTAGTCACAACCAATTACATTCTCATGCAAGTGTTGATACTAAACTAGCTTAACATGTGCTTCATGTTAATCAACAAATTCCCAAAGTTAACCCAGTTATTACAGAATCTGTATACAGGTAACTCTTGATATCTGCAGTTATGCCTATCTATGACTGAACCATAGATATCAGTCTGATAAAAATGTAAAAAGTTTCAGCCTATTGCCATTTGGAGCTTATTTTCTATTACTTTACAGATGGAAAAGCATGATCAAAGAGTTTTACGCATGCATAAAGAACATTTATAAGAGTTAGGGGATCTATTCAATATTCCTATGTTTGCTCTTCCTGGATCTTACTTAAACAGCGAGTCACAAAAATTCATATGGCTTCTTTGCAGCAGCAAAGTCTGTCTCCCTCTCCATATTAATAGAGAGGTCTTTCACTTGAACACAGACCAGTCACAGTGTGAAATTTTTCAACAGTAGTGATCCAACAAGATTTGCCACAACCAAGTGAGGAGAAAGAAGAGCACGTACAGGTGTTTTGCCACAGAATAAGTAGGGGAGAAAAAGTGATAAAGTTTGTGAGAGGAAGAGAGAATGACCATAGTCTCCCAAACCCAACTTCCAATTCCTGTAGAGTGAAGATCTTATTTCTCATGATTTTGTTATTTATTTGTTTGATATACTGGAACAGAACCACAAATAAGGAGAGTCACCTCTACTTTTTTAACCCTTTTCCAAGATCATAATGTATTCTGCACAATCCATATACATAACTTAGCAAAACAATCTCAATAACCGCATTCAGAATTTCACTTGCACACATGAACTTCTAACATGCACAGGCACAAGGCAGTGTGTGTCATCCTCTCCTGTTAAGCTTTGGGATGTGGAAACAAAAGCACCATGTGACATGTGTTTAAAAAGCCACTCAGTGAATTATTAGATAAATCATTTAATTAGTATTACGGGAAGAAATTACATTGTTAGCAATTCCATTTCATCAACCACCGTGTAAGAAGAAATCAATTCTCACCAGTTGTGTGTGCAAAGCTTTGTCTGTTAATTCAGAGTGCAACACAATATTGTTCCTTAGATCATACTACTTATGTGAAGAATCTACCCTACCATTGAGATGATGTTTTGTGTTTCTTTGACATGCCTTAACTCGGGTGTGTCTAGAATCAGGCTAGGTCTACCTTTCATTTGCTGCTGATCTCTGCTGTACTTGACCTGTAAAATACATCATTACACAAAAATATTTTTACCACAGTTAATCTTTGAAAATACTAATAATATTGTTATTATCATCAGCAGGATTGCAATAATATGTCCATTCAAAACCTGAATATCAACGATCTGATAAGTAACAGTCCATAACATTTGAATGGCTAGTGAATGTTATAAAGAAAGATTATTTAAACTTCAAAGAACTAATGGTATTATTAAAATGGAGCTTCAAAAAATGCACAACTGTTCCCACCTAATTAATGACAGTCATTAGGCCATATGGATGAATATATCTTTCTGTAGTCATTTTAAAATTTCAAAAAGAAGGATCCATTCTTGATCATACAGATAAAGGTATTAATGCAAAACAACCAAAAGAAACATGAGACAAACACCAGGACTTGCCGAGCTGATATTTTCTTGATTCTTCTTGACTCTTTCCATTTCAGGAGTGACACTCACTGAAGTACCTTTCCCAAGCTGCTCTTTATAGCACACCTAATAATTAACGATTAAAACACATATAACCTGTGATTGAACCATGTGAAGTAGTGCATTGCATTAAATAACATTTGATAGTTAAATTCCCTTTTTTCAGTTTGTTTCAAGATTATTAATACTGCATATTAAAGGATAAAAAGATTGATTTCTCTCAGTTTCACTATTTGAGGAGAGAAGGAAAATATGAACATACATAAATATTGCTAACATAAATCTAATTTACTTGAAGATGAAAGCATTGTAACTACAACTCAGTGAAAATTTATACTGTTCAAAATAAAAGTTCCTAGAAGAAAAATATATACAAAAGTAATTTTCTTTCTAAAATATTTAAAAATAGAAAGTACATAATGATTGCATGAATAATTTCATTATTCATGACAGAGGCTGACGTAAAAATCAGAAAATTATTATTAAAAATTGCAAAATGATCAAAAGTTCTTCAAAATCATGAGGAACATAATAAAAGCAAAATTATAAGAAAGCAGTGCCACTCATACTTATAAGAAAATTAGAAAATTTAGAAAATTCATAATAGCAGTATTAAGAAGAGATTTCTCTGCACCAAATTATTACAGAATTTGAAAAATGGGTATACAAAAATATCTGTATTTTGGATCTTTGATTTTATTTCACAGCACAGAATATTAATAACATCATTGCTACAACTTTTACTATTTATGCAAAGCACAATGTATAGTACCAGTTAAACTTACTGTGCTAATATTTTTCTGATTTTTCTTTACATATTCAGTCACAGGAGTCTCTGCTACTGTTATACCAGCACCTAATGTTTTCTTGTAAAGTACCTTTATTAAACAAAGAAAATAAAATAAATATACAATTTCTAGAAAACATTTGGTTGAGTGGGGAAGGATCTATTCCATTATTTGAAATTTAGGAGATATTTTAGTTTTCCATAAGATAACTAAATCAGCAGAGAAACTCCATTTTTTTAAACTGTTATCTACTAGAATGCAAAGTAGATAAAGCCTTGCATTAAAAGAGCATTCCTTTAGGTTATAGCACTACTTAAAATGCTTCATAGCATGTGAGCCCAAAACACATAGGATACGTGAGCCCAAAACAACACATTTCAAAGTGATTAGAAGAACCTTCTATGCTGAGGACGGAAACTAATTATTCATTGAGATTTGGCTTTTAATGTTCCTACAGATAGATAACTTTGGGATGAACCTGAATTCAATATTAAATTTAGCATCAAGGCACTATATTTTATCATCTGCCCTTAGACAAGAAACTGTAACAGTCTTATTTATATCAGAATTGTGCAACAGAATACTTGTCTCACATTTCCTGAAACTTTTCTCTTAATTTTCATCAAGAGGCAATCAGAGCTCCTCATAGAAACTTTAAAGCATTTTAGATTTCACTTTGTTGTTGCTAAATGGCACAAATTATGCTATGGCTGATGGGTTTTTTGTTTTTGTTATATGTTGCATATATCCATCATTTTATTTGATAAGCAATGCCATCATGGTGAACATAAGGATTGACAAAAATCGTGTCAGTGTTGAGTATGTAATAGAAGACACAAGAGAAGAAAATTGGTTATGGAGTTCCTAATCAGCAACCATGTAGTAATTACATCCTATTGGGTGAAATGTTTCTCACTTTAGGTTATAGAAAACACCATTGGGAGAAATATTAAATAATTTATTAAATAAATGAAAACCTCATAAAATTCATGATTCATTTCAGTCTAGAAGTTTTCTAGAGTCCTCATTTGATTCATGAAACTGTAACTAACTCCATTCATTCAGTGGTACTATAAACTTTTGAGTGCCCTAAAATAGCTTAGACCACTTAATCTACTTGGTAATTTTTTATACAGAACTTTAGAATCAGAATAATAGTGTCGAAGGGACCTTGGAGGATTTCTAGGCCAACCACTTGCTCAGGCAGGAAACCCTATACCATTTCAGACAAATGGTTATCTAATCTCTTCTTAAAACTTCCAGTGTTGGAGCATCCACAACTTCTGGAGGCAAGTTTTTTCATTGATTAATTGTTCTAACTGTCAAGAAATTTCTCCTTAGTTCTAGGTTGCTTCTCTCCTTGATTAGTTTCCACCCATTGCTTCTTGTCCTGCCTTCAGGTGCTTTGGAGAATAGCTTGACCACCTTCTTCTTTGTATCAACCCCTTAGTTATTGGAACACTTCTATCATGTCACCCCTAATCCTTCTTTTCATTAAACTAATCATACCAATTCCACCATTTGTTCTTTATATGTTTCCAATCCCTAAATGTCTTTGCAGCTCTTCTCTGCACTCTTTTTAGAGTCTCAACATCTTTTTTGCATCATGGCAACCAAAACTGGATACAGTATTCCAAGTGTGGCCTTACTAAGGCATTATAAATTGGTACTAACATTTCACGTGATCTTGAGTCTATCCCTCTGTTAATGCAGCCAAGAACTGTGTTGGCTTTTTTGACAGCTGCTGCACACTGCTGCCTCATATTTATGTTATTGTCCACAGAACTTCAAAATCTCTCTCACAGTTACTACTATTGAGCCAATACCACCTATGCTATAAGTGTTAATTTGGTTTTTCTTTCCTAAATATAGAATCTTACTATTGAATTTAATTTTGTAGATAGTGCCTAATTATCACACCTGTGAAGAAGATCCTTATGAATCTTAAGCCTATCTTGTGGAGTGTTGTCTATTCCTGCCAGCTTGGTGTCATATGTAGGTTTACTGAGTTCCCCATCTATCTATTCATCCAAATCATTGATAAAGATATTAAAGAGTATTGGCCCTAATTATTAATAACTAAAAATATTAAAAAGTACTAATTAGTAACTAAAAGTTCCTTTTCCCTCCCTATTAACTTTTTAAATAAATAAATACTATGATATGACATTCACACATTCTTTAATTCTTGCCTCTCTGGCCAAATTTAAATAATTTTAAGCAGGGATTGGTTCTGGAAATCACTACTGCTGGTTTGCTCGTGGTCGCACCATGCGTGCTATGCGCACATGCATAGCAGAATAAAAATTGCTCTGTGCATGTGCAGAAGCAAAAAAAATGGGCCATCGCTCAGGGAACCGGTTTGGGGGTGTGGCAGGCCTGGATTGCTGCTAGTTCCAGTGACCCAGGCCACCAAACCACTATGAGTTCACCTGAACCGGTCCAAACTGGTAGGCCACCACCACTGATTTTAAGGCAGACTTTCTTAGTCTGCATCTTATTAACATATTGTAGGACCTCAATTCCTAAGATGCTTAGTCTGCTTGGACAAAATCCTACCATCTCTACTTTAAATACTTAAAATAAACTATAGTAAATATTTCTGAGTATAGATACAGGCTTTCCAGATACAAAAATCATCTGATTTTTGATAGAAAAAAAGAGTTGAGGGGAGGATGTGACAGAAAGGGGGGGAAGGAGGAATGGAGAGAGAGAGGGATGGAGAAAAAAAGAGATCAACAAAAATATCAATTTGCATTTACGTCAATTTTGTGAGTTATGCTTACTGAATCTCAGTTATTTGCAGTTACATACCAGTAGATGAAAAGTTTAAGATACATGTAAGGTTTACCTGAATTAAATTAAATTAAATACATTTTAGTCACATATTGACACACACGCGTGGTTTTTTTTCATGGAAACAATATAAAACCAGATCCCACTTCAAAATATTAATTCCAAAGATGCATTTTGTACCAGAGAATTTATACACTGCGTTTGGAAATAATATGCATATTTCTACCATGTTCTGAAACACAAGAGAATTAATTCAATGCTACATATTGCAAAATATGTCTCTAATAATTACTGCTACTTACAGTACTGATATTTCTTTGTGCATTTTTAATCCTCTCAATTTCTGGAGTATTTGGCACAGCAGAATAAGTACATAGCATCTTCACTGCTTCATCTTTATACTTCTTCTGAAAAATTATCCCACCATTTATTATACACACTTAATATACAACATTAATTGGCAGCTTAAATTGACTTAAATTTGTTTCCATCACTCTGATTACCATTAAAAGATTCATTCCCACTGTCAGGTTTAAATAAACTGGACCATTGTAAACTGAGCATTAAAGTCTAAATAATTAATTCTAGACTGTTCAGTTACCCCAAGTTCCAAGAACTATATGTTCTTAAAAATAAGACTCCTACCAGAATAGGCACCCCTATACCCAGGAGAATATCCCTATTCTATGAATGATTAATTATTCTTAATTATTATTAATTACTGCTCATTCTCTACTCACCTGACTAGCTATTTCAGATGCTTTCCTTGCTCGTTGTATGTCTGGAATATCTGGGCCTATTAGCATTCCTTTCCCTTTGATTTCAGTCTCCAAATCCTTCGTGTATTCTTTCTGCAAGACATAGCACATTAAAGAATTCTGAAATATATGCAACCTTTAGTCATTTGTATCCATATTTGTATGAGCTTTCGAAGATTTTATTGTAACACAGACTAGATTTCTGATTCCTGCTTGTACTTCCATAGAATTTAGTTTTATTATTTTTGTATGTTTTCTATTCTCAAAAAAAAATTAAAAACACATTTTAAGGGACCATTATACTTTATTTTCAATGCCACTGAATGGTCTGTACTGGACTAACCTGGCTTGCAAGTTCATTAGCTTTTTTTGCTCGTTGTATATCAGGCGTGTCCATGCCCACTTGCATTCCCTTTCCTTTAATTTCCATTTCTAGATGTTTCTTGTATTCTTTCTATAAAGAATAGAACATGAAATAATCAGTTCTACCGGTAAAACAGCTTCAGCTTTTATACAGAACTTTCTTTAATCTATGGTGCTTTTATTAAGTGATATACTAGAACAGAGTGTCAAACTCAAGGTGCTTAGATGTGGCATGGGGGAGCCACCCTGGAAACAGAGAAGGACCAGCCCATGGTGCCTCTGCCAGTGAAAACAGACTTCAGAAAGGCCACATGTGATCCTCGCGAGTTCCATTTTCGCTGGCAGGGGGTTGCCAAAAACCTGTTTTTGCTGGCAGAGTGCTCAGGCCGCCACAGGCACCCCCGATGTGAGTGATGTCAAGCTGGCCACACACCCTGGTCATGTCCCCCTGCCACCCCTGAGATCAAACACAACTCTGATGCTGGAGTCCTCAATGAAATTGAGTTTGACACCCCTGCAATAGAAGATCAAAATGTTTTATACATTCAGAACAAGTGGACTATAGGAAACATTTTGATATATTTTTCATATCCTTTTACTATCTAAAAATAGTAATTATAAAAAGTCTAGAGTATCCTATCCCATCTTGAACTTGTTTACCATCCTAAGTTTTTAATGCATATGAGGTTGAACACATGATAAAGAACCAGAGCCTGTGATTTCACACTGTTGTAAAAAATAATTTTAACAATAACAACAGTGTATTAAATTTATATGCTTTATAGGAGGTGACTAGAAACCTGAATTGCATTCTAAAGAAAACAAGCAACCAGCTTGCAAAGGTGAGTTGTTACAGGGGCATAACAAGGCAGGGCCATAACTTCTGCATTGATGTATTCTGAACCACCTTCATCTGGGCAATTTTCAAGGACAGAACCATTTAGTCAACCTATGAGTTGGCTAGGGCTTGAGTGATGGTATGAAGGGGTCCCCAATCAGTTTACTAATAGCAATATAATGTAGTAATATCATACACTAAGTTATAATGTATAGAATTATGCTTTAAAAATATCTTAAGCAAACCTGGCTTGCAATTTCAGATGCTCTCTTTGCTTGCTGCATTTCAGGAGTATCAGTGCCAACTTGCATCCCTTTTCCTTTAATTTTGGTCTCCAGATCTTTCCTATATTCTTTCTGTGAATATAAGAATATATACTGTAAACTCACAAGAATCATTTTGGGGATGGGAGGTGGAGAAAATAATTTTTAAAGTATACACATATTGATAGTCCTATGACCTGTACAAGAAGAATTGAGGGTTTATTCTCTGAAATAGGCTGTTTCAAAATTGTAAAATGTATAAGTCTACAATAAAAATGTTTGAGAATTGCCTACTTAAAAAGTCATTATGTGGTCCTCTCTCTCTCTCTCTCTCTCTCTCTCTCTCTCTCTCTCTCTCTCTTTTTTTTTCTCTCTCTCTCCCTCCCCCTGCCTCCCTCTCTGTCTCTCTTCCTCCTCCCTTCCTCTTGTAACTTATAATAGTATTAATTTCTAGTAAGATATTTAGTTTTGGTATATTTGTCTACCAATATTTTTAAGCATATAAGGAACGCTTCATTACTTTGAATGAAATTTTATATTATGTCAAGTATTATTTACTTGTTTAAATATAAATAATTAATACAAAATGAATGCATGTAATAATATTCTCATATACATATCTATTCTGGCTGTTCAAGAGCCATTACTGAAGGATACAAGTCTCCTGTTTCAAACATGTGGGATTAGTCCCTCATTCTACCAATAGTAG
Source organism: Thamnophis elegans (assembly GCF_009769535.1). Taxonomy (NCBI): domain Eukaryota; kingdom Metazoa; phylum Chordata; class Lepidosauria; order Squamata; family Natricidae; genus Thamnophis; species Thamnophis elegans. Next base: position 28,895,289 of record NC_045558.1, read on the forward strand.
GAAACTTCATGGGGACTATGTTGCTGAAAATGAAGGGCTCATCCACCATCCTTAAATTATTTAAGACAAGAGGTGGACATTATATATCTATAGAACTTAAATTATTTGAAGCGAAATAACTTCTTTATGGTGTCCATCTGTGCCCTTTCTCCAATTTTGCACCATTAGAACTCATTTAATCCAAATGTCTAAGATCAGCCCACAATTTAATGCCACTATGAGAGTAGAGACAGACCTCATTAAAGGCTAAAATGTGGATAACAATTACTCAACTATTGGCCCAGACATTTCCTTTTTCCCATTGGCCTTGTCCCACTAACCACGAGGAATGGTTTTCAGACTGCATGGAAAAAGGCAGTAGCAATTAAATTATAATTCTTGGACTTGTCTCCAGATCTTATATTCATCAAAAGATATGATGAGGCCAAAACACACATGAAACAGTGGGTTGCAGACACAGAGTGACAATAAGATCCAGCCATACCCCCAAATTTTATTGCTAGTGACTCAGCAGACATGTTGCCTCTCCTGTGGCATAACTAACTAATCTTGAAGTTCCTAACCAGTAAGCTTTATGCTAGCATGATACGATGCCTTGCCTCAAGCTGCCCTTGAAGGTCAATACAGGAAGTTTCCCTACCTAGAGAAATAATGTTCCAGTAGCTCTGGGTAAACAGAAAACTAGACTATGTACTTCTTTGGGGCCTCTATTACAGATGCATTCATACAGGGCCTCATCTTATGCTTATAGCATAAATATCTAGGACTCACAAGACAATTCTACACTTCCCTACTGCTTTCAGATACTAAAGCTGCTATAACATTTTAAAATAAATTTGTTTGTTTGTTTGTTTGTTTGTTTATTCACACACTCACTCATTCAATTTCTACAACTACCCACCTCATTCAATGTCTCTGGGCGGATTGCAATTCAAAAAATATATTAAAATTAAAAAAATTAAAAATATATTAAAACAATAAAAAACACCAAAATCATTCAGATTAAATACAAATAGGAGCAAGATTTTATATTGCCTGGTTCAGTACAGCAGGGTTCAAAATCCATCAAATGATGACCAGTGCCATAATGAAATGCTCTTAATGAGCATTTAGGTCATTATTATAGAATACTGTGATAAATTTAATCTGCCCACATATTGCATTTATGTTCCCTACACCCATCTCCTACTTCTCCTTTAGATGCCTTTTCCTGTTTTATATACCAACCCTCTTTATGCCGGCCTCGCCCGCTGGGTTGAATCCTCCGGGCGGACCGCATGGACCCCACCCATTTACGTCTTAATGGTTTCACGCCCTCTTAACTCTCACTTCAAAGTTCTTTTCAACTTTCCCTTACAGTACTTGTCGACTACCGGTTTCATGCCGGTATTTAGCCTTAATAATAAAGACTGTAATAAAGATTTAATGTGCATTATTTGTTCAAATCAACTTCTTTGCTTGCCTTCTTCTCATTCTGAGTTTTTATGGAGAAAGGGAGCAGAACTATAATATAAATCTTTCTGCAGTACTCAGAGGTGCAGAATTTTGCATCAAGCCTTGTGTCAGTCCCAACTTACCTAAAATCATTTCACAGGATACATTAATTCGGGGTGGCATAGAATCCATCTGAAGCATGCTGTCTGGATTTGGGAAAAATAGATGCATGCACTTCATTTCCATAATAATTTGAAGGACATCCTCTTTTACTGACCTCACTAACAATTTCAGATGCTTTCTTTGCTCTTTGGAAGTCGGGAGTTTCTAAAATAAGTTTCACTCCTCTTCCCTTTATTTCCTGTTCCAGATCTTTTCTGTATTCTTTCTGTTATTTAAACAAAAGATACAAGCATATTCAAATACTGTAAAACACATTTTCCACTTAGTACAAAACTAAGAATTTATTTCATTTAGATACTTTGTGTGGGCAAACTTTCCGTGGCATTTATTAAGCTTTACAAACTGTATCTACCTCATTTAGAATCTGAGCTGCATTTTTCACTCTGATCAAATCTGGAGTATCTTCAAGTATTGCCAGTCCTTTTCCTTTTGTTCCTTCTTCCAAATCTTTTCTATACTCTTTCTGAAGTAATAAACAAAAATCAACTTTAAATAGTGAGCAACATCTTAAAAAGTAAAAAAAATAATCTTTCATCGTAAATAGTTTGAGGTGAGTTAAGGATATTTATATTTATCATAGTTAAAACAGAACTGAGAAATCAAAAAAGTGCAAACACTGTAAGATAATCTTTATCTTGCTCCTGAAAAAAGGAAACATTATTTTACTTATATACTATGGTACCGTTACATGGTTATTTTATAAAATCATAAGAGCTTCTATTCTGGATGGCTTTCAGGATTACAGACAAGTAAATGACCCTGTCACTCAAATTCTGTTAATGCTATCATTATTCACAAAGGATCACTAAATGCAACACAAAAGGCACTTATCCATAAATCAGAGTTATGTAGCACAATGAGCTCTTGTGATTGAAATGAGCACATAGATGGATATTATACAAAACTTGGCAGAAAAGGCAAGGCTTAATTATTTCAGTCTTGTCACACTTTATCCAGAAGAGGAAATAGACAACTTATACTTTTCTCTCTAACCAAGTGGTACCATTTTAGTTTTATCTTTTGGGCATCTTCAAATTCTAAGCAGAAACTCCATTCAGTCATCACATAAATCTCACTTAATGGAATTTTACTATGATAAGGAGATATAGACAAATTGAGTAAACAATCATAAGCCTATAAAAGCTTGAAATTGGAGTAAATTTATATATTTAAATCTAGATAAACAATAAAATTTGACAAGTTGCCATAAACATTTGTTTCCATACTGTTCATTTGTAAGTTCAAAATATGGCTTGGCTCTAATGTATACCACACACAAATTGTGATGTGCTGAAATATCTTAATTGAGATTTAATATGTAAAAAAAAAACCTGCAATTATTGTTTTTATATAATTCTTCAGCAACCTCATTTTTCAATTATCTACTATGTATAATTACAACAAAAGGAAAAAACTGAAACAAAAAGGAAGACAAACATGATAGAATTTAAACAATATAATGACAAAATTCATCTTCTGTTTGTAAATGTTACCTCTTTTAGTAAATCCGTTACGTGTTTCACATGCAAGAATTCTAGAGTCTTGTCTAAGTCCAAGGCTGCTCTCCCTCTGATTTTTTCTTCGAATTCTTTTCTATACATTTTCTGTGTTCAAAACATAGTTTTTATTATATATACTTTATTCATTAAACATGAAACTTAGCCAACTAACCAATCAAAAATGCATCACAAATACCATTGACTGGTACTGATGGTTGATATGGGTTGCTGCCAGCCTCCTAGGTATCAACCAAGTACCTGCTTAAAATATATGATGTTCCTAGTAGCGCAGTTTTTTGCAGTTCCGCTAGTGTTATTGCAGGAAGCTGCAATTTGTTGGTGTATATTATTATTATATACTTTATTCATTAAACATGAAACTCAGCAAACTGAACATTCAAAAATGCATTACAAATACCAGTGACTGGTGCCAATGGTTGATACTGTTTGCTGCCAGTGTCCTATATATCAACCAAGTACCTTCTTAAAATATAAGATGTTCCGAGTAGCGCAGTTTTTTAAAGTTCCACTAGTGTCATTGCAGTAAGCTGCAACTTGTTGATGTATCGTGTAAAATTCTTGGACATGGTGCCAAGTGCCCTGATGACAATGGGTATCACCATTACATGTTTCATCCATAGCCATGTAGTTTGGATCGCCAGGTCGCGATATTTCATTATTTTTTCTAGTTCTTTTTCTTCTACCCTGGCATCTCCAGCAATATCAATAAACTGTACAGTTCAGCCCATTACAACCATGATATCTGGCGTGTTGTGCTCCAAATGATGATCCATTTGTATTCAAAAGTCCCACAAGATCTTCACCTTCTCATTTTCGATAATTTTTTCCACTTTATGTTCCCATGACTTTCTGGATATAGGTAAATCATATTTTTTACATAGTGACCAGTGGGTTAATATAGCAACTCGGTCATGTCTAGCTTTGTAATCAGTTTGTGCAGTTTTGCTGCATTCACATATTAAATGTGAAACAGTTTCGACTTTGTTATTGCAAAGTCAGCAATTTGGGTTGTCAGTGGATTTTTGTATCTTCGCTTTCATGGCATTAGTTTGTAGTGCTTGTTCTTGAGCAGCCAGTATTAAACTTTCCATTTCTTTCTTGATAGTTCCCATCTTAAGCCACGTCCATGTCAAGTTGTCATCACATTTTCCTCCAATGTTTTTCAAGTGCGTCCATGCAAAGCTTTTGTTTTCCATCTATTTAATCTGTCATCCAGCTGTTTTTCCTTATATTCTGCCTTTGTTCCTGTTGTTTTTATGCTGTTCTCCATTTTCACAGCCTGTAGCAATTTTTCTGTACTTTGGTTCACATAATCGTTTAAACTTCATTTTTCTTCTTCTACAGTTTGATGGATTTGCAATAGCCCCCTCCCCCCTATTTTTCTTGGCGGATACAGCCTGTCAATGTCACTTTGTGAATGTAAAGCATGGTACATATTTAAAACTTTGTGTGTTTTCCAGTCCAAGTTTTCCAGTTCAGCAAGAGTCCAGTTGATTATTCCAGCTAAGTAGCGTATCATTGGAACTGCCCATGTATTAATGGCTTTAATTATGTTTCCAGTATTCAGCTTTGAATTTAATATTTTGCAGACCCTCTTGATGTATTCCTTTTATGTTGATTCTTTGACTTTTCCATTCAAGATGTTATCTGCTTCCAATATGCCTAGGTACTTGTAACCATCATCCTTTGCTAATGCTTTCAGTATATTTCCATTTCCCAGTTCTATTCCTTCTTTCCTCACCGCATGGATAATATAGCACATTTTTCAATCCAAAGCTCATTTTGATGTCCCTGCTGAACAGTTGAACTGTGTTGAGTATTGATTTAAGTTCAGTGGGGCTTTTCGCATACAATTATTATTGTTGTTGTTGTTGTTGTTGTTGTTGTTGTTAATATCCTCCGACGTTACCTTAACAGTTCCTAGGTCCTTGGTTAGAACTCGAGCTGTTATAAGTGTTGTTGTTGTTGTTGTTATTTCCTAATTTAGAGCAAGAACATTTTATAGAATGATCTCAAACATACTTTACAAAGTATAATTTAAACACTTGCGAAAAGTGTGGATCTAAAATAATTACTGTCATTTGGGATAAGGATAACAAGATCCAAAGTTTTGCTTTACTCATTCCATATGTCTAAGAATACTCTGAACCTGTTTTCTGAAAGGTATCACACAGTATAGCAAAAATGTGAAGATATTTGAAAAAGAACTTTATACTACATCCAGCTGATTTGCTGCTCAACAAGTCCAGTCTTCTACTGAGTGAACCTAAAACCAAAGACTAGATTCAAATATTGGACTGTTATCACAATCATTTGCACTGATACACAAACCTCTTATTTAGATGCTGCTTCAGCACAATACTTTTGTTACTACACTATATAGATAGCCCTTGATTTACAATTCATTTAGTGACCACCCAAAGTTACTATGGCACTGAAAAAAACTACTTATAACTGTTATTCACACATATGACCATTGCAGCATCCTCATGGTCCTGTGACCAAAATTCAGACTGATTCCTACTTATGAAAGTTGCAGTGTCCCGGGGACATGTGATCATCTTTTGTGACTTCTGACAAGCAAAGTGAATAGGAAAGCCAGATTCGCTTAAAATCTGTGTTACTGACTTAACAATTGCAGTGATTCACGTAACCATTATGGCAAGAAAAGTCATTACATGTGCCAAAATTTACTGAACAAATATCTCACTTAGCAATTGAAATTTTGGGTTCAATTGTGGTCGTAAGTCAAGAACTACCAATAATAATAATTTCCAAAAACATTTCACTTACTTCACTTTGAAACTTTTGAGCTTCCTTTGAAATTTGGTATATTGGTGTGTCCATAAATTCTAGCATAGACTTGCCTTTTGATTTTTCATATTTCTCTTTATATTTAACCTAATAAAAAGATTAGACATCAAAATCAATTTAAAAATCAATAGCCTTTTAATTTATCTATATACCCATTAGAAACAAAGCTTCCACATGAAAGGAATTCTCCTTTTATCTATAGAAAAATATATATTTGCATGTATATTTCCTTTCTTTTATGTATATGTTTTATTTGTAATTTTCCTTTAACACCCATACATACTTTTTGGACAATGCATTGACTGGGTCAATATACTTTTTACACAATGCTAACAATAATAATACAATTAAATATATAGACCATATTTTTCAGAGTATAAGATGCTCTGGAATATAAGACGCACCTTAGTTTTTGGGGAGGACAATAAGAAGAAAAAAAATTCTGCCTCTGTCTACCAGCATTCATGGTATTCCACTGGCACATGGTAACAAGGTCATCCAATGAATAGGCAAAGCAACTAAGTCAGCCAATGAGGGCTATTTGGACTCTAAAATTTGCCGTGTGAGCAACAAGGAGACAGGAAGGTGAGAACTGAAAGCGAAGCTGCTTGTGTTCTGCTTGTATTTACTGCTACCTTGGAAAACCTGTTTTTGATAATGTATTGTATATTATTATTATTATTATTTTGAATCCTGCTGCATCAGTTACTTGTGTGTGCTTTCTGTATGTGATTACTGCTGCAAACTCTGACCAGCCAGGTCAGCTTCAGCACTTATTACAGCCTAATTCAGCACAGTTGATTGGTGAGTGGATTGGACTGCCAAAATACCCCCAATCAGCTGTTCCAGGCTACACGGATTGCCACAGACCATTGCTGCCTACATGCCTCGCGTTTTTGGCCTCTGGTGGTGGGGGTTACATTTGGTGTATAAGACACACAAAAAATTTTACCCTCTTTTTTTTTGGAGGGGGAAGGTGCGTCTTATACTCCAAAAAATATGGTGATACATATATGATACATTTTCACAATTTGTGCTCATAAAAATTACTCAATATTCCAATATAATTCCTATATTTTAATTTTATATTACCAATATTACCAATTCTTAATAAGTTTGATCAGCCCTGTGATGGTATCTTAAGTCCTCTGAATTTGTAATCTTTAGAAACTATAACTTTAAATATATTTTTTACACACTGTTAATAATAATAATACAATTTATTGTATTAGTGAGAGGGAATGTAAGGAGGGTGAGATGGAGGGAGGGGGAGATGTCTGAGGGGGAAGGGAAGTAGAAGAGGGGAATGCTGGAGGGGTGAAATGAAAGTTGGAGGGGGAGAAGAGAGGGTGTATGGGGGAATGAAGTGTCATGTTGGGTTTTTTTTTTTCTCTTTTTTTTTTACGCACAGTATATAAGTGATTGTATAAAATGAAAATGAAAATGAAATAAATAAAAAAGCCACTAAAAAATAATAATACAATTTAGATGTACCTAATAATACTCTTCCATCTTCTATTCTTAATATGCTTATGGTTCTAATACATTATATTATATGTCAATAAGTATACTATTTCCCCCATTTCTACTTCTACTTTTTTCTCTTCATTTTTAGTACAATCACCATATTGTCAGATATTTTATTTCTCTCCATCCTCTCTTAATCTTTTTTGAATTTCATAATTTATTGATGTTTGATAACTATTTTATATTTCTCTCTTTGAATCTTATATCTCTTCCTTGCATTTTTATACAAAGTAAATATTCTTTCTGCCTTGTCTCTTGTTTTAATTTTGCTGCACTATTTGAGTACCCATCCATGACCCTTTCATTATTTTTGGGACTTTCTATTTTCTATTTTCCCTCTTTTCTATTTTAAGCTCTTAAAAAGTTCCCTAATTCTTACTATTTATGATTACTATCTCTTCAAATCTTTGTTTTCTTGTAACTTATTTACATTTTTCTCCTCCACCATTCCTTCTAGTTTCTCATCTGTCTTTTGACTATTATGTTCATCTTCCCCCCCCCCCATTTGTTGGAAGTTTTCTACACTCGCCTCTTTATCTTTAAATTGTTCCATAATCTCCTTACGATTCTTTGTCACATTTTCATAAATACTTTTATGCATCACTAACATTTCTTCATATACTTCTGTTATTCCTGTTGTGACATTTTGTGATAGTTTGGTATATTAAAAATTACTCAATATACCACTAAAATTTCAGTACCTTAATACCCCAAAACTGCCCCCCCAAAGCCCATCATTAGTACAATTTGGTCAATACCAAAATTATACCTTCAAATCCTCTTAGTTTATGGTCCTTAAAAGCTATAATTTGATAATTTACACTCTTTATGATTTTCAGTTTGCACCTTCCCAATTGTCCAAATTTTAATGTCTCCCCCCCCCCCATCCCCTTCTATCGCTTTTCTTCTTTTGCCTCTGTCAAGTAATGTTAGTAAACCAAATCCAGCTTGGCCCACCAGGTTTCCTCAAATTTTTCAAATCCATCTTGCAATGAACAGTTTCAGTAAAGTTTTGGTATTTACAGTTCAGTTTGCCTGAAAGATCTTCAAAAAACTCATTAAATATTTCCAAGGTTCCAAATTACCTACTAAGATAGAGTAAAGGTTAAATGGCCTTCCAGATGTTGTTTACTTTCTCTCCTTTCATCACTTTCATTTGTTTCCTACATTGCAGTAATCTTATTCCTCCGGTAGCTGGCTCTCCTGCTCTCAATTCCAGCATTGAACAAAGTGTACAAGTCAAAACAGCTGATTGTCAATCAATCCAGGGGATTAAAGATAGTTTTTAGAAAAGCAGTTTCTCCCAATAATCACTTTTCACAGTATTGTTCAATTTTTCCAGGCTTTCTGTATGAAAAGCATCCTTTAGATATTTCTTTTGCATCTGAGTCTTTAATCTTTAATCTTTCTCTGTAGTCTTTAGTCTTTAATTCTTCTCCATAAATCCAATCACCACTTTCTTAACGTTTGGAGATTGTTTTTTGAAATTTTTAATTTGGGTTAAATCTCTAAGGTAAAAGTGGGAAGTTATCACACCCAGTTTCTCTGCTCTGTCCATGGACCACTCCAGCACAAAATCTTACTGTCCCAGTTGTCCCAGCAATAGCAGTAGACTTATATACCGCTTCATAGGCCTTTCAGGCCTCTCTAAGCGGTTTACAGAGAGTCAGCATATTGCCCCCAACAATCTGGGTCCTCATTTTACCCACCTCAGAAGGATGGAAGGCTGAGTCAACCCTGAGCCGGTGAGATTTGAACCGCTGACCTGCTGATCTAGCAGTAGCCTGCAGTGCTGCATTTAACCACTGCGCCACCTTGGCTCTTGGCAGCTTGTGACTGCCATTCAGGGAATCTTTCTTTGGATCAATGAGGAAATTGCGCTTACATCGTGATCGATGAAGCACCTCTCCTTCCTTCACTACCCCTCCAGGGCAGCTTGACAGTGGCCGGCTGCATTTTACGGAGCCTGGCAGAGTTCTGCTATTTTCCAGCCATTCCTGCTGCGACGTCAACTGGAAGTTTCCTTATATTTCTTTTCTTTTATGTGTATTCAATATCTTCCACCCTTCATTTTATACAATCCACCAATATAAATGTTATATCAAGCACATGCACTTCCAAGTTTATAGAGTATGTGGGCATACCTGACTTTGCAGGACTGCGTTTTCTTTGTGGTGCAGCTGTTCAGCAGTATTCACTTCAAAATTATAGAGCCCTTTAGTTTTCTCAAATAGTTTCTTATATTCATACTGAAAAAAGTAAATATATCTTTAAATTTCAAAGTATATTTTGAATTTAGAGCCGGTATATCTTTGTGTACATTAGGGTAGGAACTGCCCTAGAAAGGAGAGAGATGTCTCTTTTTTTTGACAAAGAAGGAGTCTGCAGCTGTCAGTTGTTTATATAATGGTTACTTAAAGAACTATTGGGGGAAATCTTGGAGGCAGTTGTGGGAGAATTGTGCCATTGAAAATTGGTGTTTAAATTAGTTTAGTTTAGTTTATTGTCATTGCACATGGAACAATGAAATTAAATGCCGTCTTCAGTGTACATTACAATTATAAAAATAAAAACACAAACATAGTTCCTTTACATTCTATATAATTGAAATTGAAAACCTGATATTGCGCTATGCAGTAGAATTCAAAATGGTTATTGCCCTGGGATAGAAGCTGTTTTTCAGTCTGTTTGTCCTTATTTTTAATATTCTGTACCACCTGTGAGATGGTAATAGTTTAAAAAAAAGTGCTCAGGATGAGATGGATCTTTGAGAATGTTTTGAACTTTCTTAAAGCAACAGGAGCTCTAAAGCTCTTCCAAAAAGGGAAGAGGGCAATCAATGATCCTCTGGGCAATGATGTTGACCCTCTGGAGTGCTGTCCTATCTGCCACTGTGCAATTGGCAAACCATACACAGCTGCAGTAAGAATACTCTCTATGGTGCAGCGGTAGAAAAACAGCAATTTTTCATTCAGCTGTTCTTTCGTGAGAAGTCTCAGGTAGTATATTCTCTGCTGGGCCCTTTTAACCAGTGCTGCAATGTGAGTGCCCCAGGTCAGGTCCTCTTTTAAGATAACACCCAGAAACTTAAAACTGGCCACTTGTTCCACTTGGTCTCCATTGATAAGCAAGAGCTGGATATCTGATCTATTCCTTCTATAGTCCACTATAAGCTCCTTCATCTTATTTGTGTTAAGGATCAAGCTATTGTCTCCACACCACGAAAGCAACCGTTCCACCACATCTCGATAGGCAGACTCATCCCCCCCCTCAGAGATTAATCCCTCCACACTTGTATCATCTGCAAATTTAGTAATAATATTACTAGCGTGAGTGAAAATGCAATCAGGCACATAAAGACTATAGAATAAGGGGATATTGAATACTGATACATTATACTGAATATCAGGTGCGATCCAGGGATTTTATAATAGAAGTTATTGTAGTGTTCTTTCCTATTTGAGACAATACAGCTCCAAAATACCCTTTGACTATTAGACAAGGTAGAAGCCTGAAAAACCTTTATCAATATGGGAGATCACTTGCAATCCTTCACGACCCAATCAATTAAATATTATTTTATCTCTGTTTTAAAAGTGAAAAAAGTACTTTTACTAGGACGATTCAGAAAGAAGGGAAGAAACTATTTTTTCAAAAGTATCTGACTCTTTTGTCACTCAGAAATTTAGTACCTTCATAATGGATATAACAAAAGCTGTGCAGATGTTGATACTTGCTAAGTATTCTAAAGCCCATATCATTCAACAAAATAGAATCAAAATATTACCCCTAGTCCATTCTCTACTAAATTGAGAAATTACATTTTGCATGATACAAGACACCTAATTTGGTCTAGTGATTAAGGCAGCAGGCTAGAAAGCAGAGGACTGTGAGTTCAAGTCCCACCTTAGCCATGAAAACCCCCTGGGTGATTTGGGTGAGTCGCTCTCTCTCAGCCCAACCAAACCTCAGAGAGTTATTGCCAGCCTCTGTTTTGGTTACTTGCTTACGGTTGCTTTGCTATGCTTGCTTACTATCGGCTGCCATAGGAACTGGGGGGGGGGGCATGGTATTGGGGAAGGGAATAATATTGCACTGGAGGAGTCTTGTTCTCACCATCTTCTGTGCATGCTGGTGGCTGATGTTTGGACTTGGTCAAGGCCAACTGTCTCACATACCAACTTGATGAGGCTGTTTGATGATGCACCCAACATGACACCTTAGGAAGTTGCAGATTGGACACTGGGTTGTGAAACTGGGGTGAAACGTTTGACATGTATATGTTCCCGCCTTTCTGGCTCAGATCTTGCTTTCCTTTTAGCTGCTTTCACTTCATATCTAGTAACAGTAGTTTATTAACATGGAGAAGGTTTTTCTTTCTTGGATATTGAAGGAGGTATGCCTGACATTAAGCAAGATCTCCCTTCGCACCCATCCCGGAGTTAAAAGCTTCCGTGGAGGGAGCACCCAAATGTCTAATCCCTGTAACAAGCAGGAGAAGAGAATGGCAAGGGTCACAGCCACCAAAAACCAGAAGATGACTGGCAGGCAGCGGAAAGAGAGGATCTCATGATGACCCATGCTTTACACCTTCTTCAGGAGGCTTGGGAACGACGGCACACCCATGTAAGTCTCACTGAAAGGGAGAGTGGATTAGCCGAGCAGGCGGAGGGAGGACCAGAACACCTGGTTAGCCCTGAAACAGCTCCCAGAGCTGGGCAAGAGGGAGGGGCCACAGCCACAGCAGCAGCAGTTTGAGCTCCCCCAAGGAAGAGGAAAACCCCCGAAGGCACCAAATGCCTCAGATTCCTCCACTTGGAGTGAACTACAGAGGAGATCCCAAAGAACTGGTGGAAGGGTTTACTGCAAGTTTAGGATTACATGCAAGAGTATGGGGAAGTGTTCTCACTGGAAGTTGCCAAAGTAAGAAGTGTTATTAAGGCTTTGGGAAGCAAAGCGGCTACCTGGATGTTAGCCTTGCGTAATGATGATTCCCCCCAGCTGAGGGATTACAAGGAGTTTATGACTGCCCTGAGGAAACGTTTTGATGACCCTCTCTTAAATCAAAAGGCGAAAAGCAGGATGAAACTCTTAACCCAGGAGGAGAGGCCTGAGGTTGAATACACACAGGAGTTTTGTGAGCTGTTTGTGCATATGCTGACCACAGCTGGTGGGGAGGAACCTGGCTGGCAGCTAGGGAGACACTGTGAAACTGCCCTGGAAGGCGTGGAAGGCGCTGATATCCTTCCTCCAGGCCAGGAGGAGAAGAAACCTCCTCTTCCATGGGAGAAAGTGAAAATGATTCAGATGATGACGACTCGGTGAGTCCCCAATCCCAGTAGAAGTAAAAGTGCCATCAACTGGAGTCTAGGGGAAGATGTTTGCCCTTTTAGACTCTAGATGCACCCAATGTGTAATCAGCCCGGATGTGGTAGAGAAAATGGATTTAAGACTGAGGACTTTGAAAGTGCCCATTGCCTTTTGCCAGTTGGATGGGTCAATTGCTGGGGGTGCCCCTGCCAATTTTGTAACTGAACCAATAGAAATGTGGATGGGGGATCACCAAGAAACCTTGAGTTTCATTGTGGCACCTGGGATGGATCGGCCCCTCATACTGGTATTACTGTGGCTACGGAAATGGAACACTTCCGTGAACTGGAGGAAAGGGTGGTTGAGCCTTCGTTCCGCAAAAACTCCTGAGGGGAAGGGGAGGACGTCCCACATAGCCAATGCCAAAATGAACCTAGCTGCCACAGTGCAGGAAAAGATTAAAGAAGAGAAAATCCCCAAAGAATATTGGGACGTCAAGGAGGCGTTAAGTGAAAAGGGTTCCGACAAACTACCCCACCACCACCACGCCACTGATTTGCAGCATTGAAATCATCCCAGGGGAGAAACTCCCTAAGCCCCAGATATACTCAATGACCCCATGTGAAATGGAGGAATTATGAAAGTTCATTGACAAAAACTTAAAAAGGGGTTCCATACAACCAGCTAGGCCACAAGTGGCCGCACCTGTATTGTTCAGATAAAAGAAAGATGGCTCCTTTCGTTTATGTGTGAAACCTTAATGGAATTTGCATGGAAAATGCATACCCCCTGCCACTCATGAAGGATATGTTAGCCCACTTGGGGAAAGGGGAAGATTTTAACAAAGCTGGACCTAAGGGAGGCCTACTGCAGAGCCAGAATCAAAGAAAGGGATGAGTGGAAAACTGTTTTCAACTGCCCTTTGGGGTGCTTCCAGTTCAGGGTACTCCCGTTTGGTCTGCAGGGGGTGTCAGCAGTTTTCATGCAAGTAATAAATGAAATTTTGCATGAACACTTGGACAAGGGAGTCTATCTCGATAACATCCTTATCTACATGGAATATCAAAGTTATATCCAAAGACCCAACACTGTTCAATTAACGGGAACATTGATTGCCTCATGTTTCTTGTATTGAATCAACATTTCAAGTCCAGCATCTCCGAAGACAACGTCAACTCCTCTTAAGACAACAGACAAGTTTGCTTTAAACTCCTTTAAATTTAGGAGAAATCAAAGTGGAAATTGTGGTGTGAAAACGCCACCAGGTGTTTATTAAAGGTAGCTTCTCAACCAGCGCTTACAATGGCCTTCCCCAAACTGGGTACTCCCTCAAAATGTGGATTCCAACTCCTAGAATTCTTACAAATGGCATGCTAACAATATTATTGCATCTAACCTGACACTTCTGGAAAATGTCCTTATTAAAAGTTTACAATATTCCATCATTGACAAAATGTTAGAAAGAACCATGTATTGTTCAGAGGTCACAAAAAAAGGTCTTCTTAACAGCTGGTTCTGACATCCAGCTACAGAAATAAAAATCCAGTAAATAGATGTATTTCTTGTGAGGAAGAAATATCTTGAAATATTAACTCTTGGAAATTTAGTCATGGTGACATTTATCAATATAACTACAAGAATTTCAACTTACATTACTATGGATCTTGCTGGAATTCAATGCATGCTCCAATTGTAATAGGTTTGGAAATGTAGATATTGGTTTATGAAGATTGTCCAGACTTTCTTTTTTATATTTTACCTTTAAGAAGGAAAAAGTTTGTTTGGTGAAAGTACCAAAATGCAGAGAAGAAATAAGATATTTCCAATTTGCTTGCCAAAAAATAAATAAATCAGAATGTATTTATTTCATATTTATAGTGGCCATTAGGTGGCACTCATTTACTGTAGAGCACCAAAATGTAATCAGAAAACATTCCATCTAAGAGAAAATTAAAACTTTTAACATGGACTAGACTTTTTTAATTAAAAGTAAAGGAAATTATTCTAGGAAATTTAAATGCACACTTACAATATTCAGTTCAAGAAATGTAGTGAAATGTTCCCCCCCTGCAAAAAAATCCACTTACATCACTTGCCAATGCAGAAGCCAGTTGAGCTTGTTTGAAAAAAGCACTTTCCAGAGGATTGAAGCAATTATTCTTCATTTCTTTAACACACTGCTCTTTATATTTAGCCTAAGAAATAAATATATCACTGTAAATAATACATTTATGAAGAATTCATATATTTATTATTATTTTATTTAGATTATTTTAGCATACCAAAAGAGAAAAAAGCATACCAAAAGGAAAAATGAGTTGTGTTAAACTTTGACAGAATAATATTGATCAATCTTTTGATTATATCACTAAAAAGCTTGTTCTACTGTACGAATGAAGGGGACATCTGGGGTAACAGATAAAAGAACAATATTCCCAAATATTGTTCATGATAAATAGGTATTTCTTCATACAATGATAAATTTCAAATTTATACTATATAATTCAAACCATTTTCACATATTTAAGCCACATTATTCTTCCTAAAACAAACATGGGTATAGTTAAATGTCACCTCCATTATTTTTTACTTTAAGCACAAAGACATTCACGATGAACCACTTTTATATGTTGATCCAAAGTGTCCATGAAAGAAACTGTTGTTGAATCAGAAACACATTTCAGTGCTGATAATAGTTTGCGAAGTTCAGAAGGTGCTAAAGTGAAATCAAATAATGTTTTAATTAAATGTATTGCTGCTGTTGCAGTGATTTAGTTTGTTTAAAATCTTGATGGGCAATAAGCTGATTAAATGTTTATATTCTATTAACCATGAATTATCTGCAATTTTCAAATTGAGACTATCCCCAAATGTAGGTTTGTCAGATGAATAAGGATCAAAATTATATTTTTCTCCTAATATCTACTAAAGATACTGTTAATCCTTCATTAAAAAGATACCAAGCTCCTGCCAAGATATCAAAAGATCATGTAGTGTGTTCCCAGTGGCTTCTCCTGATTCCATACAAAAACAGGTAAAAATGCATGCTGCATAAAAGTTAGAAAAGTAAATTTCCTGATCACTATACGGCAATATACATGCCTATAATAAAAGAGGTAACTAAGAAGATAAAAACATATTTAAATCCTAAGAATGCCCAATCAAATGTAGAATACAATGTTCTGAAATTGATATCTATCCAAAAGCATCAGATATGAGATCATCTACTGAGATCATCTACTTTCTATAAATAATCTAAACAAATTACTCTTAGGAACACTGACACAGTAATAATATTCTGAATCAAGTGTGACCCAAATTCTATTATACTGACCCAAAAATGTATAAACCAATCCTGTTAGAGATTTCTGAATATTTATCTCAATTCAGTGACTCTGAAGTCCTGTTTTTTATAATTCACTGCAGTATTAATAAGCTACTCTGCTGTAATACTTATACTGAAGAACAATTAATTCTACACTGATTTAGCGTAAGATGGAAATTAATATATTTTAAAGCATTATTAACAAAGAACAAAGTGGTGAAGTAATAATGGAATTTTCTGAATAACACCTTATTACTCAAGCTGTAAAAAGAAATGGAAAATACAAGTTAACTACATTCAACTATTCTGTGATAGTAAATTATATTTTAATTATTTAACTTGCATATGATCATACAAAAGATCTTCACTTTTTCCTAATTAACTATTTTCTTTTCTAAAAAGTTAATTGTTCCTACTTCAATCTAATTTCTCCAACATTGTCTTCCATAACCTGATGGTTTCTAGATACAACTTTTGTTCTTGTATTCCAGAGCCACAAACCACGCTGCCCCAGAATTATGGATTTGAAGTTAATATACTTGGAAAGCACCAGTTAGAAAGTCTGCTATTACTTGTTTAATTGCCAATCTATAAGAACTAAGCTAACTTCTTGCTAACTGTCCTAAAGATACTCTATATCAGTGGTGGGTTTCAAAAAAATTTCGAACCTACTCTGTGGGTGTGGCCTCCTTTGTGGGAGTGGCTTGCTGGCCATGTGACCTGGTGGGAGTGGCTTGCTGGCCATGTGTTTTCTTTCTCTTTCTCTCTCTCTCCTTCCTTTTGTCTCTCTGTCCTTTTTCCTTTTTTTCTTTCATCTCGCTCATTTTTTCTTTTTTTCTTTCTTTCTTTCTTCCTTTCTTTCTCTTTCTCTCTCTCTCTCTCTGTGAATGTGTGTGTGTGTGTGTGTGTGTGTGTGTGTGTGTCAGTGGTGGGTTTCAAATTTTTTTGGAACCTCTTCTGTAGGTGTGGCCTGCTTTCCGGGTCCACTGGTGGAACCTCTTCTAACTGGTTCGGTAGATTTAACGAACCGGTTCTACCGAACTGGTGCAAACTGGTAGGAACCCACCTCTGCTCTATATACTACAGGATATAATCAGTTTGTCACTATACTAAATTTGGGCCTAGATTTCTGATTGTTCAAGATTAAGTAATAAATAGTAAGTAGGCATAATATTTAAACAATCAAACCTCTTATAATTAAAAATGTAGCCACTTTTAATTATATTCATTTCAACACTCCCCAAACACGCTGCTTCCTCTCGGATAAATTTTTTTTCTAGAGATCTACAGAATTAAGTCAGTTACAAGCAACCTGATATCCCTGAGATGTTTTGACTTAATGACTTTACTTTGTCTTTCCAGAAAACCATCTTGCATTTATCTATAAAATATTATTTTATGTCAATTTTCTGATATGAAGACACCTTCATATCAAATTTAGTATTGGGTGTTATATAACATAATACAAAGACAAGTCATTCTTTTTTAGGTTAGTGGCCATATTCAGCTGCAGTATGTGTTTTCATTTCTACTGAAATTATTCCTTGTTTTCAATACAATGTTTAAAAAATATTTGCAATAACAGAATTTAGCACCGTTAAGCACAACCACATACTATGTGGAGCACATCAAAATATTATAATCTGATCATCTGCTGTAATAAAATTGAGATTTATTATCTGTTAGTGAGCTGCTGCTATTGTTTCTCAGTAGTGTCAGTTAAATGCATTTTTTTCACAACACAATTTTAAAAAGTTACTGAAGCATAATTTTTGTAAAAAAAATTACAATTTAAAAAGAAAACATTGATTATATTCTTGGGAGAAATACATTTCTGCTGAATGTAAAATACATCAAAACCTTACTTGACTTAACAACTTGGATACTTTCTGAACATGATTAAAGTCTAGCCTTCCGAGTACAGTTGGATCTTTGCTCATTTCTTGTTTTCCTTTTGAATATTCAGCCTTCAAAACAAAAAGTAGATATATTAATACTAATCAACATTTAACTGGGCTTGGAAAAGACAAAACAGGATTTACTCACAGAATTCTATATGAATAATAAAAGGGAGACAAGAGAAAACAAAAAAATCTTGTTTAATAATAGCAACAAAATAAATCTCTCCTCAAATGCTAACCATTTGTCACCTTCTATTTTTTACATGTAATTTATGTATTGAAAAATAGTGTTGGTTAGAAAAATCTTTATTGAATACTTTCTTATCAATTCTAATTCAATCTGATAAAAATAAGAATTTGCTTTTGAAATTTCTTTCAGAGTTAATGAAACAGTGAAATCCTCATGCAGGACACCCCTTCTGTTTTGTCATGAAAAGTTATGAAAACATCTAACACTGGATGTGAATGACCTTTAACTATATAATTCCCTCTCCCCTAGACTGTTGACTCTTTGGAGAATGTAATATCAAAAATAAGCTATGTGAAAGATGTTCTTCTATGGAGCTTTTTCAGAATGAGAATTGTCTACTTAGATTGTCTACAGTCGATCTCACCCCATTCCTAAGAGGTCTTTAAGGGGTGTGCATTAGAGCACCATCATGCAACTGTCCCTATCCTAATATTCCCTTGTATTCATATTCATTTCATTTCATAATCATGTTTATGCTTATATCTGTTATCTAATTCAAGTTTGACAAAATAAATAATTTTTTTTTAAAAAAATAGCAGATAGTCAAGGAAACTGTTATAAAGGAAAGATAAAACAGCAACACCAGTGACACTTTTAAGAATAAAATTAGTTCAGAACACCACCAATAGAAATTAGAAAAGAGATCCTCAAATTTAAAAATAAAGTAGGATATAAAGAAATATCTTTTATGGAAGAAAAGCATTTCTAATAAATTGCACTACAAATTCTAGTACAGTATTAAAAGCACAAATAGGATCTGGCAGAATTAATGACTATCCGATATACTATGTTAATCGGTTGTATATTTATATAAACATATATCCTTAAAACCTAAGATAGATTGAGTCAATGAATGAAACTGTAAGAAAATTTAGGATATTATTAACATATTTTGAATGGTCAATTAAACAAATATATTAAAGGTAATAAGGAGAAATATTCAGTGTTCTGTATTAATAAATGTTTTCTTGTCAGACATAAAACTGTAAAACATTATAGAAATATTGGAAGTTTACTATTTTAAAGGTACTATCAAGAAAGAAAGATATTTTAGAACAAATACTTAAGAGTGTCTAAAATAGAATACATTACTGACATTAGTTCACTTTCACATCATTATCATCATTAATCCAAATGCAAGCTTAAAGTTTCAGTTACTAAGTACAATTACCATAGTTAATCTATACCAAAATGCAAATGTGATAACTGTGTCTTTTCAAAAAAATTATAAGAAATATCATACATTGCTTATTATCTTTGTTAGCTTTGTTGCCATCATTATATCTGGTCTATTGGAAATTTCAGTAAATTTGTGAATATCCTGGAGATGTTTTTTATACGAAACCTGTAAAATAAAATACTATGAATGTCTTGTGATAGTGAGCTCTACATAAATAAACATAATACAACATAATAAACATAATAATATAGGATAAAATGTTTATTAACATTATTATATTATGCAATGATAGGATAAATAAATGATATATATATAGTAAAATAATACATCTATTTTTTTTAAAAAGATGAAAATGCTGTATATTAAATTAGAATGCATTGTTGTTTGAGATGATAGAAAATATCATTTTATGATAATTCTAAAACAGCTAAATTGACTTAGCTTCATGTTTCTAGGCATACTTCAAGGTGGGAGTGCTATCTTAATGCTGTGCATGTGTTGCACGTAAGAATTTTAAAATATTTCTTTTTCACGCCTCTTCACTCTGTAATAGCTTAGTATGAGAACAAGATTCAAGAATTACCTGCCACTTCATTATCACTGCCATTTCAGCACTAGAAAAAGATGGATACTTTTCTGTCAAATGAAAACAACCAGACCCATATGTGTGGAGTTCAAGCTAAATAGTTTGTTCCACCTATAGTACAAGAATCTCCCCAGTATCCCTTGGCACAATTAAATAAGGTTCCAATGAATTCAGTTCTGGCCCTTTTACAGTTACACAGTGACTCTAGACTAAGTCTGTGCTTCATCCTCCCTTCCTACTAGGCTGGTTGCTTCCCAACATTTTCAGTAAAAAACAGATTCTCTTCTTATTTAGCGTCTATTTCTGTTAGTTTTATTTAATTAATTTGATAACCATGCTGTATGTATTTCCTTTATTTTGTTTTGTTTTAATCTGCACTCACACATAGAAACAACTGTGTTATTAGATGCAAAGAAGCTACTTCAACAAGTATATTACCTATCTCTAAACTATATTAATTTGTTTTAGGACTCTGTATATTTTATAAATGATTTTGAAGATGTTGTTTAGATTTCATGCAACTACCAGGACAGAAATTCTTTGCTAATCATTCTACTTCTGCAAAGTTCTGGACAAAATGCAACTACTTTAATGAACTAACTCAGCACAAAATTAAATATTAACAGGAGTCATCCCCTATTCCCACAACATTTCGGTATCGGCTGCAAATGAGGCGCAACTTTTAAAATGCGTACGAACAGTTTTGGCTCGAATTAGAGACAAAGGCCTCTGTCTCAAAAAAGAGAAATACCAAATTAATGTGCCAAGGGTTGAATTCCTACGGTATCTAATTGATGGTTCTGGGATTCACCCAACTACACAAAAAATTTAAGGTATTCAGGATGCCCCCACACCTCGCAATCAAACTGAGCTGCAGGTGTCCCTCGGGCACCTTAATTTCTACAGCATCTTTCTCAGACAGAAAGCCACCATTGCTGAGCCCTTACACCGTCTCCTGGCTAAGAACATGAAGTGGTCCTGGAGCAGAGCTGAGGCTGCCACATTTGCCGGGGTAAAACAACTCCTGTCGGCAGACTCCTTACTAGTCCAATACAGCCAGACCCTGCCGTTAGTGCTGACCTGCAACGCTTCCCCCTTCGGCATTGGCGCTGTCCTCAGCCACTGCATGCCTAACAGAACTGAAGCCCCTATTGCATTTTACTCCAAGACCTTGTCTGCCACTGAGCAGAACTACAACCAGCTGGACTATGAGGCATTGGCTGCAGTGGCTGGAGTAAAGAGGTTCCATGAATACCTTTACGGCCAGGACTTCGAACTGGTTACTGAGCGCAAGCCATTGTTGGGCTTACTGGCTGGGGACCGACCTACCCCAGTGTCATTATCACCTCGCATGACCAGGTGGACCATCTTCCTAGCTGCCTACTCCTACTACCTCATCCATCGACCTGGATCCACCTTGGGGCATGCTGACGCTTTAAGCCGCTGCCCAGTGCCAGAACTTCTCGCTGACCCTACCCCCGAGACACCAGTCCTTCTCATTGACTGCATTGAGACTGGGCCTGTCTCATCCAGTGACATTGCCCGTCACTCTGCAAAGGACTCCACCATCAAGCAAATTTTGAACTGGGTGTAGAGGGGGTGGCCCAAGGGGCCTGTTGGGCTGATTTCAAAATGTATTTTGCCAAACACTATGAGTGATCAGTTGTTAATGGCTGTTTACTGTTCTGGGAGCAGGTAGTTGTTCCACCCAAACTGCGCATTGCAGTATTAGAGGTGTTACACGTAGGGCACCTTGGAATTGTCAGAATGAAGTCTTTGGCTAGGAGTTACATATGGTGGCCTAACATGGACAGGGAGGTTGAAGAGTGGGTGGCTACCTGCACACTGTGCCAAGAGACCAGACCAGCTCCCCCAGAGGCGCCCACTAAGGAGTGGGAGCGACCTCAAGCACCATGGTCTAGGTGCACATTGACTTTGCTGGCCCAGTTCATGGCCAGACATTTCTCGTAGTTGTGGATCCCTACTTGAAATGGTTAGAGCTAGTCCTGATGACCTCCACTATGGCAGAAGCGGTCATCAAGGTGCTACAGAGACTTTTCTCCATGCACGGTCTGCCCGATGTCTTGGTCTCTGACAATTCACAGCCATGCAATTTGAGACCTTCCTAGCAGCTCAGGGAATCAGGCATGCTGTGGTCGCACCATTCCATCCGGCCTCCAATGGTCAGGTGGAGAGAATGGTGAGATCTGCAAAAGAGGCCCTCTCTAGGACGGACCCAGGAGATTGGCAAACACGGGTTGATCACTATTTGCTAATTCAGCACATCATGCCCAGTGCCACTACAGGGAGAAGCCCCTTCAAGCTTCTCATGGGTCGCGGCTAAGGTCCCACTTAGACTAGCTACACCCCAATTATTCTGCCTCATCGCCCCCAGACTCCACAAGCAAGATTCAGACATTTAGCGTAGGGGATTTGGTATACACCCACAACTGCGCCGGGGGAACTCTGTGAATTCCTGCCACAGTGATAGGCATCACCGGGCTTCGCTCTTACCTCTTAGAGCTCGAGGACGGTAGGAATTGGAGGAGGCATATTGACCAACTCCGTGGCCGCCTCTCCAACTCCACGCTTAGATAACCAGAGGTAACTCCTGCACGAGTTAGCCAAAGCCCTACCCAAATGGAGCAAACACTCACTCCTTCCATGGCCAGCTCAAGGCCGAGGGTACTGGGAAACTTATTTGGTTTTGTTGCAGGCCCGCAGCAAGCTCCGAGCAAACCGGCTCTAGAAGCTCCAGCCGCAGTCTGTGAAAGGTTCCAGGAGCTTCCACCAAGTGGAGCTATGGAGCAAACAGGTCTGTCTGACCTGTCCAAGGAAACTCCTCCTACTTAACTGCGCAGGTCAGGCAGAGCGACCCAAAAGCCCACCTACCTGCATGACTACGTTACAAGTAGGATTGTTCCAACCAAGAGTGGAGGGGTGTTAGATATTAGTTCTAACTACAGTGGTTTCCACCAAGGTCCTCTGTTCCGGCGGGAACAGAGGTTTAATCCTATTGGTCGAAGGGTCTGACAGCTCCCTATAAAAGAGCTGCTGTCAGACTCAACCTTCGCTGGATTGTTGTACTCAATAAAGAGCTGTTGTTACCGTTAAGCCTCTGTGTGCCTATCCATTACCCAATCTAACACTTACAGATTGATAAATTGATAAGTGTCAATCTTATGGTAAAATCTGCAGCAAATATTTATTTAATGGTTCATCCATGACAGATTACTATTTATCTGTAATCTAAATAAAATAGTAACAGGTTACTTTTATTTATTATAAATTACTATTCAGTAATTGAAATAAGGTAGTGTGGTCAATTTCATAGAGACAAGAGGGTGGAAAATTCATACAATTGTTATTTCATCAGCTTTAATACACAAGCTAGTTCAATATTCTACCTGTGAATTATTAGTCTTCCGGCACATGAGTGAAGATATATTTACAGTATATTGGAGAGAGACGTATTTTTTTAAAATATCTTCCATAGTTTGTACTTTGCTATACCTCATTGAAAACACGGAGAACATGGAACAAAATAAAGATTGACAAATAATATGACTTTTCCAGTCACTCAGTAAATATCACAAAGTTCAGTCAGAACAACAACATGCTGTTACTAAATATTTTGGCCCACTGTGAAAAGTGCCATCTTCTTATTCACTTAAAACATGGTACAAAAATGTTTGCATATTGTATGGAAGAAACTGCCAAGAAATAAAAGATATGTATCTTGTTAAGCAATCAAACTCATACTCTTTGTTAATATCATGTTGTGCATTTTCATTGCTTGCTATGAGTTGCAATTCATGGCATGACTAAAACTAGGCTCTAAAAATACATGCACTGATCCATCCATTCGGTGTGAAGGTAATGCAGCTTCAGAATCACCATCAGCAATTCTGGT
Source organism: Thamnophis elegans (assembly GCF_009769535.1). Lineage (NCBI taxonomy): Eukaryota > Metazoa > Chordata > Lepidosauria > Squamata > Natricidae > Thamnophis > Thamnophis elegans. The sequence goes on from NC_045558.1 coordinate 28,919,232, forward strand.
TCCATGGCCTAATTGTCTGGTAAGTAATTCTCTGGAAGTCACTTCCAGTAGGGCCGTTTTTTGCCCTCCGGAGGCTTTAAGGAAGCCTCCTGAAGCCTCTGGAGGGCGAAAAACAGCCCTACAGGCAAACCAGAAGTCTGTTCCTGAACTTCCAGTTTGCCCGTAGGGCCAGTTTTTGCGTTCTGGAGGTTTCAGGGAAGCCTCCTGAAGCCTCTGGAGGGGCTGCGGGGGAGCAGGGGAGGCTGTTTTCACCCTCCCCAGGCTCTTAGAAAGCCTCTGGAGCCTGGAGATGATGAAATTACACACCAAAAGTGGGGGGGAGGGTGGGGTTGCACCTGCATGCATGGGGGGGTCTCATGCGCACAGGGAGTCACGCACATAGCATTATGGGTGTGGGCACACACACACACAAACACCCCCCCTGCACTCCCACCACTTTTGGCACACAATGGGAAAAAGGTTATTGACATAGATTATAGTCCTATATGCAAGCAGAGATACCAGGTATTCAAGATATCGTAGCTTTAGAAAAGGTCAAAGAATACAAGATGTTATTGCTGATGTAGCCTGGATAACCGAAAAAGCCAAAGACAAGTCACTATATATTTCACTGTTTATGGAAAAGCTTTGATCATGCAGACCATGTTGGGTTATGGAACATGCTTAGAAATATGAAGATCTCAGAACAACTTATTGTCCTTTGGAGAAACTTCTATATAGCCAAATCACAGATACAACATGATGAAATAGACTAGTTCTAAATTGGCAAAGCAGAGAGGCAAATTGCATACTCTTCCCTTATTTATTGAACATAGATGCTAAGTATTTATATTAAACAAAACTGGATCAGAAGATGAATGTAGACTTAAAACTGGAGAAACATCAATAACCTTATTTTGCTGGTGACATCTCTTTGATAACTGAAAATGCAAAAGATTTGCAAGATCTAGTAAAAAAAAGTCAAGATGCACAGTGAAAAAAATGGAACTAACTTTAAATAGAAAGAGATACAATAACCAGTCTTAGAACTTACAATGAAGATATTGAAGAAATGGATAGTTTTTACCTTTTAGGATTAGCCATCAACAGGCAGGCAGTAATTACGCTGTAGACTAACACTCCATGGTCACAAAGACCTTGGAAAAGATACTCAGTTGTGTCATGTATCTGTACCTAAGAACTAAGCAGGCAATGATAGTCCTAATGACTCTCTATGGAAGTGAAATTTGAAATATGATGAAGCAAGATAGAAAGAGTTTTTAAATTTGAGGTTGGAGAAGATTCTAAGAATAATGTGGACACTCAAAAAATGGATCATTAAAGAAATCAATTGAGAGTTTTCTTTTGGGGCATAAATCACCATTCCCATATTACTCTGCTTCAGACATATTATGTGAGCACCCAGCTCTCTGGAGGCTTCAATGATGGGAAAGCTGAAAGGAAAGAGACGAAAAGGATGACTAGCAGCAAGATGATGAATGCACTAAATTATAGTGGCAATGGGTGCAGCTTTGAAAAACATCAAGGCCCAGATTATGGATAGATCATCATTAAGAAAATCTATATAAACATTAGACAATAACAATAATCAGTTGATCACATAGGTAATAGAGACTCTCCCTGGACCCTTTCCCTAATTTCTTCTGAAGGCACTATTTCAAATAAGTAAAGAAAGGTCCTATTTAATGCTTTTCTGCCCAGGTTTCCTCTTTTATCCCCTTGATTAGAGTTGCATATCAATTAAGAAAGAAGGAAGGGTGTGTTGCAGGGGTGAGTTGTTACTGGCGTTACTGCCAGTTTGGCGCACAAAAGACTTTGCTCCACATGCATGCGCATTTACACCTTAAAAAGTCTGCATATGCGCAGAACGTTAGAAAAGGGGGGGGAAATACATTTCGTCAATGGAGATTGTTCTGCACATGTGCAGAAGCAAAAATCAAGATGGTGCCACCAACAATAGAACTGGTTCGGGTGCGTTGGCGGCCGAGTTACTACATACTCAGCCGAACCAATAGGAACCCACCTCTCGTGCGTTGAATTCTTAAGCCTCAAGTTTTTTTGCATGGGTTCTTTTAATAAGATCACAGCTAAACTAAGGGAAGCTTTGTTCAATAAGGTTCCTCTAAAGTTAGGCAACTTTCATTCTAGCTTTTTTTAAGTATTAGTACTACTTCTTCATATCCTTCTGTAGGTATTTCTCTAATTTACTTCCTCTTCCAGCTCTATCTTTTTCTCACTTTTCCCTTTTCTATTTTCTTTTCCATTATTTTCTCCTGCCTTTTGAAATCCTCACATCAGTGGTGGGATACGACCAGGTACCATTTCGGTAGGGTGCTCCAGAGTGCCCACCCACCCACCCTCTCTCCTTACTGCTATTTGAACTGATCAGGGCTTGCACACACGCGCCCGGAGTGTACAGCGCATGCGCGATGCTCCACCAAGCAGCTGGAGCATTGCGGGTTGTAAGTACGCATTCATGCACTGCGCGCATGCTGCACGCGTTCACGTGGTGGATGCCGGGCCCCATTGCAGCATACCAGTTGCAACGGGATCCAGAACCTACCACTTCCTTATATCCTTGTTTTATTTCCTACTCTTCATGTATAACTCTTGAGACAGTGGCTAAAGCAAGACTCGCTCTTCAGATGTGATTGAACTACAACCCTTTTTATTTTTGGCTATTTGTCATGTTGAAAAGACATGATGAGATTTGAAATCTGATATCTAGAGGGTGACAGATTTCTTAACCCAAGCCTAGAGTATAATCCATATACTCTAGGCTATTGCCTGTCATATTGCTTTAAAAGTATCTGCAATTTTGTCAGCAATTGGTTTCATTTCTTCAAACTTCAGATTGTTTAAAAACCTCTTGTTCAATATTGGTTTTTCACATATTCAAGAAACATGATCAGAACGTTTTTCAGCAACTTGAAAATATCATATTTTTCTGTGTATAAGATGTACTTTCTACCTCCCCAAAAGTGGGTGGAAATGTCTGTGCATCTTATAGAGCAAATGTTGTCGAAGCCCCGCCCACACTTTGGCTCCCACTCTTCGGTCTCTGCCTCCCAGCAATTTGCCTTCTTACACCAAACAGCAACCAGCCTGGTCAGCTTCAGCACAGCCTGATTATCATGAGCAGTTGATTGGCAGTTGAATCTGCCTGCTGGAATATCACCTATCAGCTGTTCCAGGCTGTGGGGATCACCACTGTGGCCTATCACTGCCTCCATGAGCCCCAATTTCTGCCTCTATGCATCCTGTTTTCAGCCTGTTCCGAACATGGGATGCATGGAGGCTGAAAGTGGGGCACACAGATCTGTAAACTATTCCAAGAGTCTTTCAGACTAAACAAATTCAGTATACAACTAGATTTTTTTAAAAGTCTCACTAAGAACTTACATTCCAATATACAATAATTTTGAGCTATTTCCGTGATACGTGACAAAACAACTGACATCATTAAATTGAAAAAAAAAATTGTGATGCAGGTTTGGATATGGCCATTTTTTAAAACAATCAATAAGATTCCTATTTCTAAAATTTTACTATGTCTTATATAGCTCTGAATTTGGGATGTTGACTAGAATTGCAATTTAGCCAACAAAATGATAATTCTGCATTCTCATATTGGAAAGCCTTTTTTAAAAAGCTTAATGACCTTATGAATCAGATGAATAAAGTTGGAAAGTGATACTTGGAATGATTCTAGAACAAAAAGCAATTCATCTTTAAGTATACGGGAAGAAGTTATTAATTATTAATTATTAATATATTTTATTATATTAATTATTAATATTATTATTAGAAATTAGCATCGATTTATCAAGAACAAATCTTCTAAACCTGTTTTAGTTTTGATCCAGTAGCCTCTTGGCTGAGAATGTTATAACAAAATATTGGCCTTAGCAAAACATTTCACAAAATAACTTATACTACTAAAATGATAATTTGCAAGCCACTAAAGTATGGGATACATGATATTTGCATCAGGTGGAAATTAAGATGTCTTTGAACCATAACTATGTACATTAATATACTATAATATTAAAGTCATATTCAGGTCTGTGATCCTACTAGTTTAGCAACCAGTTCACTTTGTGCGTGCCTGGTGTTGCGTGCATGTGCTCAGTTTAGAGAGAAATCACCTTCCGAAAGAGGAAAACAGCTGAGGTGCGGCAATTCACTCTGCCGCGCCTATCAGCTGGGCTTCAGAAAAGGGAATATAGGTGAGTACAGCGCAGGGGCAGGTGGACGGGCAGGCCCAGCTGAAAGTCAGAGTGAACCAGTTCACTCCCAGCTGATAGTCAGAGCTACCAATTCACCCAAACTGGTCTGCACTGGTACAATCCCACCCCTGGTTGTCTTCAAAGTAGACTGAAACATCAACTGGTGTGCTATAACATCTAGTCCTGCAGTTGGATTATCAAAACATAGTTTCAGATTATCATAGAAATAATAGTATAATCTATATTTGCCATTCTCAGCCTAAGTGATATGTCCAATCCTTGCTCACATTAAAAAGAGATTCAGAGAAAGTTCAGAATAGATGCAAAAAAGAACAATAAAAATGATAAGGGATTGAAAATTAGTATTTTGAAGAGAAATTACAGAAACTAAGTATGTTGAGAAACGATGTCTGAAAGAAAAATATGATAGCAATTTTCAAAGCAATTAAGGGATATGGAACAGAAAGCCAAGACCTATCTGTTATGCCAGAGCATAAGATACAACATGCTGCTCTTAAGTTACAGCAAAACTATTTGTGACACAATAGTAAGAAAATCCTAAGAGTAAAAATGTTTGACAGTGAGAACAGAGAGGGATTTCTCTAGCTAGTTCCAATTCTATGGTTCTCAGAAGAAGCCACTCACCTATAGCTGGATAAAAAAGATGTCTTGCTTATCTTTCTCTCTCTCTCTCTCTCTTTCTTTCTTTCTTTCTTTCTTTCTTTCTCCCTCTCTCCCTCCCTCCCCCCCCCTCTCTCTCTCTCTCCCCCCCCCCTCTCTCTCTCTTTCTCATTCTCACTTTCACTCTCACTCACTCACATAACTTTGCAGATTGTAAATCTGGTAGCTTTCCTGGTGTGTAAAACTGGTACAAGAACTCCAACCAAATAAATGGCTGTAAATATTTCAGATAAAGTAAACATTATCTTGAATGTATTTTTCATTCAGTCTTCAACATCTGAGTACAAGTTGTTAATTATTAGTTTGTGTTTAAGTCATCCATGTGTTTTACTAATGTAAAGACACTGCTAAATCACACAAAAGACAATTAATTACTCATCAACATGTCAAATACTATAATATTTCATTTAAAATACACACAAGAACCTAATTATTTAAGCTGAGAAAATACTCACATTACTCTGGTGTTTACTAACTTCCATGGCATGCTTAACATCTGGAAGATTCTTCATCTGTGCATAATTTGATATTCCTTTCTCAGCATTATATCTTTTCTTGTAAAGAACCTAAAAATGATAAATATTATGTGCATGCATACCAAAATCAAAGTAGATTACAGCCCAGGGTTTCTCTATATTATTGGGATAAGAGGACAAACATTCATACATTCATTCTATAAATCTCCAGGGTTTTTCTTTCAAACCTCTAGCTATGTTATAAGTTTCATAAACTCAGAATATAAATTATGTTATACAAACTTGTATAAACACCAGTTTTAAACTTTAATCCTGACAATATATGATGAACAAAACTGAGAAGTCCACGTAACTGAGTTATGTGTGCTTGTTAGAAACAAATGTGTGGCCTACACTTTAAATGAGGGGAGAACTGGTTCCTACCAGTTTGGACCAGTTTGGCTGAACCTGTAGTGGTTTGGTGGCCTGGGTCGTTGGAACCAGCAGTGACCCAGACCTGCCACACCCTCAAACTGGTTCTCCTGGCAGTGCCATAGGCAGCACCATCTTGTTTTTGGCTTTGCGCATGCACATAACCATTTTTATTGCACTGTGCTTGCACGCCCATGCGCTGCACGCCCATGAGCAAACTGGCAGAATGGCTGCCGGAACCCACCCCTAGAGAACATGTATACCTATTATATAGGATTCTCCACTATTACCTCATTTTGTTTTTGGGGAAAGCAATTGAATGTAAAAATGTTGCATCAATGTAATATTGAATTATAAGAAAATCTGGATTCAATGAACTATTTGGATGAAAGAAATCTCAATTAAAACTAAAAATCCTTTCTATTGTTCTGTCCCTTTCCAGAAGCTAATTATAAGACAGCTGTATAAAAGTCATCATAAGACTACTGAAGGATCTTTTTTTCAAACTGTTCTATCCACAGGCAAGTACTGATTGAGGCAAGAACCTGCGTGGGAGAAGGTATATTCAAAAGAATGTTTACTCATCCAATCAATCTTCCAAGCATCATGAATTCTACTACGTATTCTACCATTTTATATCTCCCAGTGTGCATCATATCCACTCAGGCTCTTGAAAACCTTCCAGCCTGCATCCTTCAACTCAGCTTACTTACTCATCAGCTGTTATCTTCAATATAATGGAAGAACTGAAAAATATTACTTGTGTGGTTAATATTTAATACTATATTTAAAATGTGAGCTATTTTCTATAAGTATATTCTGGGAGTTTTCCCTTTCCTTTTTCTTATATTTTGTTTTTTTTATTTATACTTTATTATTGTTTTGTTTCTTATTAAAGAAAATAAATATTTAAGTAAATTAAAAAAAAAATTACTAATCTAAAACTTTAATATACAACCAAATATTTGAATCTGCACTGAACTCAATTGGTTAATTTAAATTAAATTGATTCTCAACTTGTTTATTCATTTATTGTTCAACCCTGCACGCATGCACATACGCACACGGAATCTATGTATTAATTTTGGATTAGATGTAATTAAGCAATGGGTAGGATCAAACCCATTCTCTAATGGTTTTTGGATGCATATTTTCTGATCTCTATCCATCCTCTCCCTTCCTCCCCACCAATAGGAAAGAGCTCTCAACTGATTAGTTGAAAAGCAATTTAATCACAATTTGAACTGTACCCTTGGGGTACAATTTGTCCATCCCAGATCTAATTGGATACATCACTGCAAAATGATGTGCAATAACTCAAGTTTATCCTAGATTATTTTTAAATCCAAGATAATTTATACAATGTAATGCAAACAAAATATGCAAAAACAATAGTATAAACTGTGTCTGAGGAAAGAAAATCTAGTATAAAGATAAATATAAGAGATGTAGCATGACTATTATCTTGGATAATGAGTTTGTAACTTAAGATTCATCAACTTCACAAACAAAAATATTGCTTCAAGTACATTTGCCAAGTTCTTGAAGATATTTTTTTTAAAGAACCCACTGGGCAAGCCACTGACATGTTCTTGTTTTCTATTTTTCTTGGGTCATTGTGTTCAGTAAGAAACAACCACTGGAATTTTCTGCCAAAATGATGTATAAGTAAGTCTTTTACTACACTGTCCATTCATTTCTTCATTCTCTTTTTTAAAAAAAGCTTTGCTTTGATATTTTTAGAATGTTTTCAAGTAAATAAGAAACTTAGAAACCTATAAATTTAGTTTTAAAATAACAGAAAAGTTTATCCGGAGGGAGGGAGGGAGGGAGGGAGGGAGGGGAAGGGAAGAGAAAAGGATTGTTTTGATAATGGTTCTTTGCTTCCTGCAGCCTGTTGTTTACAATTATATTGAGCCTATAGGACCCAAAATACCCATAACAACTTGAGAATGCCATAAAGATAAAAACTGTATCAGCTGTTATTATTGCATAAAACATTTAAGATTTTGCTACCAATCAGTAAATCAGTTAAAGAAAGGTTGTTTTTTTGAATATCCTAACATATAAGATGTCTGGTGATTTAGAATAAATAATAATAGCTAACCTGATCATAAATTAATTTCTTCATTCTGAAATTCAAACATCTCATCTACAGTTTCTTTGATTTGTCTTTTTGCTTTGATAGTAGATTAGTCATGAAAACTGCCTTTCAGCTGGTTTAATTTATCCCAATATAATAATATATCCACTGTTTCTGCAGGAAGATATTATCTTTTGTTTGTAGAATTATTTTTCACTTTATTATACTTTCTATAATCTGCCTTTAGCTCCAGATACAAAAAATATTTTTTACGTGTAACATGCATCCTTGATTTGTATTAATTTATTGCAGTGACTATGATGATCTATCAAGATTTTTTTCTGGATAATTAAATTTTCAAGAAAATAAAAAATGTTGACAATACAAATCATGATAGTTAAAAGAAGCACATAACCAGAATGTACTTTTAATAACTTTTTTTCTTAGTAGAGACTTGAAACAACCATTAGCAACTAACATGCAGAAATCTAAAGCATTTAAATGTAAATATCAGCCATTAAGAACTTGTAATTTTCAAGAGGCAGGATTTAATTATTTTCTCCTCTACTTCCATAACTAATAGTATCACTTCTTGATTGCTGTTTTTTGAAGGTAGAAGTTTCCTATTAATGTTGATTCTCTATTCTATATCTCTAAAATATGTCCTCTACTAACACAGACTCACCTTCCATATATTCAAGGCTCTCTCCCTTCCATTTCTATATTCTTATAGTTCAACACAGATCTTTACTAGGTCAGCTCAACTAATCTTAACCATACGAAGATTTTCTACTATCCTTAAATATTTTCCCTGGTTGCCTCTCATGATGGATTTTTTTTATAACTGGGTTGCAAAATTCCACAAAATGACCACAAAATGTCAGCATAGGATGATTTTGTATCTCTCTGTTGCCCAGGCATGTTTTCACTGACTCTGTCTATCATCTTCTTTGCTCCCACACATGCCATGTAATTAATTTTAGAGCATTCTTCAGCTTATATTATTTTTATTTCCTTAAGAGTAGCACAAAATGCTATTCTTACGAATGAAGTTTGGGCTGACCACAAATTTTCAGTGTTGGAAATGTATTATTACCCTTATCTGTTCCTGAGGCAGAAAATACACTAAGAAAGAGGGATGCAAGACAACTCCTTAGTATACAAGCACTGTCATTCATTATTTCATTAAAAAAAATTACTCTTACTACAAGCAACTGTCCCAATATGTCCACTATAAGTATATTCCTACTATGGGTTAGCAAGATACTCATTAAAGAGACTTTATAAATCATAAATTCTTCAAGCAACCCAAACTTAATCAGTAGACAATGTGGATTCTAATTCAATCTTTTTAATAAAATGTTTTTGACAGCTTGTTTCTTATCCCGTTGTCAATATAGTAAAAATATAAGTATTAGTATTATTGCCAATCAACTGATCACAAATGTAAGTATTATTACCAATCAACTGGTCACAAAATACCTTAATTTTCAACAATTACTGAAGCAAATTAAGTATTGAGAATTACAAGTTTGTTTGCATTTTTCATGGCTTAACCATAAATCAAAAAGGACATTAGAGCCTCTATAAATACTGAAGAACAGAACAAAAAAAGGCAAGAAGGAGCAGAATATAAATATCATTTTCCACCCTCCAGCATATGTCAAAATCTGTCTGTCCATGAATGTTGTGCATTTGGAATATGAAGGTCTAGACAACAGTTTTTTGGGGACAGGGCAAGTCCCAGTACTGTTGTAAAAGCCAACATCTCCTCTTTCATTGTCCTTACAAGCATAATGTTTGGGAAACTCAGTGAGTAGAAATTATTCCACTTTCCTACCGTCTGAAGCAGAATGTCATGATTTATGCCACAGATGGGAAATAAATGTGTCTGCATATTTTACGTTTTATGCTACATCTAGAATATATTGTGTATATCCTCTTAAAGCAGATGTGTGTTCCAGAGTAAGTCTTAAATAGTACCATTGTGTATTTAATACTTTTACAAAGACAACAAAATATATAGGAGGTTAGAATTCTCTGAAACTCTGTCCTGTGATACCATATCTGTGGTACCACAGATGGAGAGGAAAAAAGCATGGTTTAATAATTGCAAAAAACTGTATTCTATGAATATTTCAGGCTAGGTTTTAAATCCTCTCAAGGGATAACTGATTGGATATGGAAGGGAAAAGGCCAGTTCAGTTTCCACCCCAAACTAAAGCCATGTCTAAAAATGTCCATACTGGCCCAGAAGAGAAAGTATACATGGTGATATATAACTAAGCTAGACTTTATCTAACAGATTTATTTTAAAATATTATGTCATTTAAAATGTGTCATTTTCTGAATAAAGAGCTTAACTCTTAAATTAAGCAATTTGCTTCCCAGTAAAGCAAAGATTACTTTAATCATTTGAAGTAATCTGACAAAAATTGAACTTTTTTTGCAATGTTATTTATAAAATTCTTCATCTATAGTATATGACTACCTACCAATCTAAATTTATTTGTTTGTTTTGATATCACCTTTATTGTTTTTATAAATAAATAAAAGCAGTGAAGATATATATAATATTCTTTCCTATTTTGTTTCAATTCTGAGCAATATGCCCAAATAAAATCAGAGATACGGAGGTTTTACAGAGGTGCTAATTATCTGGATCCATTTTAGTTGACCTCTGAAAACAGATGTAGGAGAATACCCTTTGGTATTACCTGCCTTAGACTTAATAAAACTATAACTTTCTTATTCTTGTCAATGTTTTCAGTTTCCAAAACTTCAAGAGTTCCTGTTTGGGTTGGGACTTAGAAGAATAGGGTTTTTTTTAATTGTTGTTCTAATGAAATTAAAATATTACAGAAAAGCATTCTGGAAATCATATGTTCTAGGACATGTACGTAGAACAGATAAGTTACTACGTATATTTGTCATTTCCATTTACTCCAGGTATAACAGTCAATATTCTAGAATAGAGTAGAATAACAGAGTTGGAAGGGACCTTGGAGGTCTGCTAGTCCAATCCCCTACCTAGGCAGGAAACCCTACACCACTTCAGACAAATGGTTATCCAACATCTTCTTAAAACTTCCAGTGTTCGGGCATCCACAACTTTTGGAGGCAAGTTTTTCCATTGATTAATTGTTGCAACTGTCAAGAAATTTCTCCTTAGTTCTAAGTTGCTTCTTTCCTTGATTAGTTTCCACTCATTGCTTCTTGTCTTGCCCTCAAGTGCTTTGGAGAATAGCTTGACTCCCTCTTTTTTGTGGCATCATCTGAGATATTGAAACACTGCTATCATGTCTCCTTTTCATTAAACTAGACGTACCCAGTTCCTGCAACCGTTCTTCATATGTACTCTTTATAGAGTCTCCACATCTTTTTTACATTGTGGCAACCAAAACTGGATGCAGTATTCCAAGTAGGACCTTACCAAGGCATTATAAAGCAGTACTAACAGTAAAACCATTATTGTTATTGTACAAAATAAATACAACAAAATTGGTATATAACACTTCACTTAATCTTGATTCTACCCCTCTGTTAATGCAACCTCAAACTGTGTTGGCTCTTTTGGCAGATGCTGCACACTGCTGGCTCATATTTAAATGGTTGTCCATTATGTCTCCGAGGTCCCTCTCACAGTTACTACTATTGAGCAAGGTACCATCTATACTGTACCTGTGCATTTTGCTTTTCTTGCCTAAATATAGAAGCTTACTTTTGTCACGATTGAATTTCATTTTGTTAAATAGTGCCCAATGTTCAAGTCTAAAGCTCAATGCTAAAGCACATGATTTGTATGTAAAACTACTCAGATTCAGTCTCTGATCCCTCAATATTCTGTTATCCAAAAATTCCAAGTGATTATTTATACCATGTTATAAAGATGCTGAGATTTATGATGGAGTCAACCATGATTCAAGTTCAATCCAGAAACAGGGTCAGAACTGGCAATAGGCGGTGTTGGATAATTTTACTAGTTACATTAATTACATGGGTTTAGTAATATCTATGTTAAATTATTCAATTTCAGGGTTGTTTATAGACTTGCCTAATTGTCCTTTAGGGTTCAGAGCATTGGTCAAATATTTCTCTGACTGAACTATAACATGTTTGCAAACTCTAAGTCGGAATCCTAGTTAATTCTACCAAGTACTAATATTGCTGCAAACACAGAAACAAAAATCACCATATATTTATTTTTACTTTTAGGTCATTCATATTTATTTATTTCAGAGATAAATTCCTGCTTTTCCTCCAGGAATTCAAGCTGGTATACATAGCACTTAATTTCTCAATTTTTTAAATTTCTCCCTGTGGAAATTACCAAAGCAGCTTCCATTATTAAAAAGGATTTGGTGCTTTTCAATTAATGCTGTTGTTTAGTGTTTCTTTTTTAAGAAAAGGTAGAAAAGGTAACATACCAGGAAATACATTATGCTGCATGTTTGTAAAATTACCTTGCTCTGAAGATTCGTGATTTCTTTTGCAAATACGCTATCAATTGTAGCAGGCATTTCCTGATAGAATGAGTTAGTAAGTTCTTTCTTAGCTTTTGCTTTGTACTTCACCTAGAGGGCAAGAAAAAAAATAAAGTAACAATTATTTTTTTTTGCAAATTAAGATGATATTCAATAAGAAACTTTCACGTTAAATCTTTCACAAATTAGATATAAAAATAGATGTTTACCTAACTGGTAAACATAAAAACAGGTTGGATTCTGTAGTTCCCATTCCACTACTAGAGGAGTAATCTGTTTAGATAAGTATTGTTCAGCCTTGTTAAGATTCTGGATTTCAGTTCCAAGAATTCCACAACCAATCATGCTATCTGGGGAATTCTCGGAGTGGAGTCCACACATTTTAAAATTGACAAGGTTAAAAAACAATGGTTTAGAAAGAGAGACTTTCCTAGATTTTGAGGGAGGCCAAATTGGGTGAGTTTCTGTTTTTAAAGGCTACATTTTCATAACGGTGAAATAATGAATAAAATTAAACCAATTTGTCTCCTAATTTCCAAAATTACCTTTGAGAACAATTTCATGATTTCAATCAGCCTTCACAATATGATCTTTTCTTAATCTAGTTGCTTACCTAATCAATCAATACCATACTTTAAAACTTCAGCTCTATAAGGTCCATCTAAGTTGTTAGAATTTCAACTGAATGTACTAAAATTGTGTTGCACAGCTGCTAATTTTTAAATCAACAGATAGCAGATCTGTAAGTTTAACATTTTAATGCACTTAAAAACAAAATAATATTAATTAACTAGATCATTTCTTCGAAAAGCTTTTTTTATCAGTAAATGAATTACATCTTTATTATTTTATTCTTTAAATGTTTTAAACAATGATGCAATCCAGCTAGGGAACGTTGGTTGATAAACAGAAATAAAAATACTTTAAATTTTTTTAAAAACACTACCAAAGTTAAATTAAAAGTAAGGGGGGGGCGGAATTACAGATGACTAAATTTTCTAATACTGTCACTCTTTCAATCCTTATCAGGTCATGCCTTGAACACAATTTTTTAATTCCATATTAACTTTGGTCTCAGTGATGGCATCATGTCATAAAAGTAAATTGACTAAATAGTATCATAATGTAATTCCATGAACTGTGTGACCCCTGACAGGCTGGAACTTAATCAGGAGGAGGCATAATGAAAGAAATATGAGAAGAGAGGAAAAGGGGCTGCATTCCTGTGATAAGTGCTACTTTGTAAATCATAGAACCATCAATATAACAAACGAAGATTGGAAATGTGCCTTACATCAGAAATAACAGCAGATATATTTTTCATATGTGTCAGCTGTAGAGTATCAGGCACATGTGTCCACCTGCCTTTTGATTTTTCATATTCTTCTTTATAACGGACCTAAAGAGGATTTTTAAAAAGTGGGTTAAAAGAGGGAATAGAGAATAAAAGGAATTTTTATTTTGACAGGACCTAAGGGGGGGAAAAAGGAATATAATCTTGATTAATAATTCCTGATTAAAATGAAAGAAGAATGTTTAATATAATTTAATTTTAACTTTTAAAAATGTACATAACTACAAGACCACATAAGTTTAGAACAGCTAACAGATTTTAAATGACAGGAAAGCTCATATAGACAGACACGGTGAAATATTCATAATTATGGCCATTTTATCTGTGTCAGTGAAGCATTTCAGAGGAATTGCTGTAAGGGGATTACCCTAATATTAAATCATGCATATGATTACTGTAATGTGTCCCTTGATAGGAGGACATCTAACTTCATGGGATTCTCTTTCTTTGTTCCTATTTCTTATTTCCTATTAACAAACTGAAAATCACAATTCTAGAATAAATGTATGATTTGTATCAAATAGAGCAGTGCACTAACAGAGGGAATATTTATTGCATTGCATTAATCTTCCACTGCAATTGAAACATCTTTAAAGCCACTAGATGCTTACTAGTGCAATGCTAGCTGAATGTGGACTGCTAGCATTTCTCTTTCTTCAATGTAAGAAATAAATCCTCACTCAAACTTTCTGCTTTCTTTGAAGTACTGCCTGCAGCAGGTGACAGGAGGGTTCAAATTGGAAGACTATATTGCAACACTACAACTAAAGCCTCACCCTTTCGATATGTGCATTAGCGTGTTGTTTATACATACACAAGAGGTGAAGCTTGTTCTACCACACAGCTTTCATCATTTTGACATAAGCAGCAAGATCCTGCAAATGTTACATTTGTCCTTGAGGTACAATGCATTAGTATTACTATTCAATGACAATATATTAATTGTAGTGCTCTCGGGGTGGGGGAAGAAAACCAAGGCATATTTTAAATTCACATCTATATTAGTGGTGAACTCTAAAGAAACATATTTTGCTCTGTGGCTTAAAACTACCTCATTCAGAAAATAAGAGGCAAAGCTTGAGCCAGTGCTAGAAAAAGAGAGGGTAAGCAAGGACATCTTAACATTTTTGTGACCACCACTTAGATTGCACTGGCTGAAATCCAACAGAGCTCCATTAAGCCAGAGCAAAGAGCTTTGGAAAAATCAATGGCCTATGGGCAGAAAGCTCTTCATGAAAGGTGATTATTTGTTTCATATTATCCATACTAGTCCTGACAAGCTTCCATTTCTTTTTAAGCAATAAAGGCAAGAACAACAATCACTATCCTACCAGGCTCACTAAAGTACAGAATTATTTGAAGCAACTGCTATTTAAATTAATGGAACATTAAAAAGGAGAAGGAAGAAAGTACAAGCATTAAGTTGCTTTTAGTACATTTTTATCAAGGAAAGTTGGCACTATTGTTCCTCTATTACCATTAGCAGCCCTGCAATTCAGATTAAAGATTATAATTCAGATTATGTCTGCCGAACCACAGTAATGCCACATTGATGTGTTACAATGTCACACTTGCAAGCTTCGTCTTTTCATAGCTGTGATACAACATTGTACAAGTATTTTATCACTTGTCACCCTTGCTCCCCTCCTGCATGCACGTAAAGGTAACCCTCAAGTCCGCAAGTCATTATGTGACCAGACCCAATATTATGACCATTTTACCATGGTTGTTAAGAGAATCCAGTTTTCCCAATTGACTTTGCTTATTGGAAGCAAGTTGGGAAGGTCACAAATTCACATGACCACAAGAATGTGGTAAATGTGAGCCAGTTTCCAAGCACCAAATTGCAAATACATGACTCACAAGGACTGAGTAATAGTTACAATTTCAAACCAACATTAAACGAATGATCATAAATCAAGGATTACTTGTGTAGCTCTGGCTCTAGCTAAGTGAATGTCACAAAGCTGGAGTCGATATAAATCAATTCTCTTTCTTACAAAGATAAATTACAAACAGCTCAAAATAGCAAAAAGCCAAAACAATATGGCATAAACCAAACATAAGAGTACCTGGCAGTGATACTTTATAATTTGCTAAAGCGTTCCCAATTAATCAAGTAACAACAATAAAACACAAGAAAATTAAACTAAAATTAAGCAGGTTAGACAAAAAATGGAAGGAATGCATTCATCTCTTAATTCTGCAATATTCATTTAAGGAAAATTATGAAAGAATTTGAATTATTTTAAAACTTATCCAAATAGTTTACTAAAATTGACAGGAACAAAGGTTTTCTTGACTATGTCTAAATTAAATACATCAAATGTAAGGTTACAATACAATGATGACAATTTAAATTTTTAGATTTTTTTTTAATGATATAATAATAATGATATAATCATTTCCTCATCTTCGTTCTTTGTAGATTTCTAAATTAAAAATACAACTGGCCAAAAGGAGATAACTGCAAAGATCTAGAAATCAGAGTTCTTAAAACACCTAGGAGTATTTTACATATCTTCCTCTTCATCCAAAATGATCCCAAAATAATTATATGCCAATATGTTTTGAATAATCCTTTATTAGGATAGGATAGGATAGGATAGGATAGGATAGGATAGGATAGGATAGGATAGGATAGGATAGGATAGGATAGGATAGGATTTGGATAGGATAGGGCAGGGCAGGGCAGGGCAGGGTAGGATCATGGGAATGGGAAAAAGAGAAAGATTAAAAGGATATGTCCAATTCCACAAAATTAGAGAATAATACATTCAAAGTATACATACCTTGTTGCATATCTAAGAGGTTTCTAAATTGGCATGTGTAAGTACACTAACAGTCCTATGGTTCCTGTAACATTTTATTTATTTTTTTCATTTTGCTTTTCTGAATTTATAATTTTCATTGACGAATAAATAAAATAAAATACATGAAACACATCCAGTATCAATTTTGTTCATTTCTTCTTAGAGCAACAAATATATTTGAAGCAATGTTTACATATCTAAATATCAGCAGGGTAGAAATGTTATATAATGAATTAAACTAGCATGGAAAAACTTACTTACATTACTTATTATCTCTGTGCACTTTTTTGCAAGTTCCATGTTTTTATCGTCAATGACGGGTTTAAGGAACACCTATGTGGAAAGAATTTCCAAAAGTGAGTACAAATCTTAAAATAAATCTTTTCACACTTTACAGAATAGATTACAGCCACCTACTGTTGTATCCTCCTCTTCTTCATCCTCCATCATTTCCTCATCTTCGTTCTTTGTAGATTCCTGAAAAGTCATTCTAATTTTTTGTTCTTTTAGAAAGATGGAAAGGTTCAGTAATAAAGCAGTTTATGCTCTGCACCATTTGAATTCCGTGTGTCACTCTGGTGTCATGGCCAGCTTCATCTCACTGAGGGTTTCTTCCTTATTTAGGCAATACTTGAAAGTCTTATCTGAACAATGTAGCATGAAGTGAAAAGCATCAGATGATGTCCTTCGGGCAAACATTCTTGAGAAACAGCCTTTCCTAGTTTGATGCCCTTGAAATTTATTGACTCATGAACTACACTTCCCATAATTCCAAATAAGCAGAGCCAAAGATCATATTTGGCATGATATAGGAAGTGACCTCTTTAAAACAAAAAAATATTTTTTTTGCAATTAGTTTAAATGTCTGAAGATCTGCTTTATATGAGCTATATAAATTATGAAACTTATTAACATGAATAAAAATGAATTATTAAAATAAGATGGTTCACAAATCTTTGGCAATTTGCTGAAGTTCTATAGATGATCCTTGACCACAAAACTGAGCCCAAAGTGCTAAGCGAAACAGTTGCTAAGTGAATTTTGCCCTATTTTACAACATTTTTTGCTACAGCTTTTAAGTAACTGATTGCAGTTGTTATATTAGTAACATGGTTGTTAAGAGAATATGGCTTCTCCATCGACTTTGATTGTCAGAAGGTCATAAAAGATGATCCCATAAACATGAGGCACTGCAACCGTTATAAATATGAGTCAATTGCCAAGTGTTTGAATTTTGATCACCTGACCATGGGGGATGCTGCAATGATTGTAAATGTAAAAAACAGTCGTGTCACTTTTATCAATGACTATATGAACTGCTGTAAGTCAAGGACTATTAATAGTCAGAGCTAAATCATTAGCGAAGTCTATTAATGATCTGTAAATTTCTTTTCCATTACAGAGAAGAGTTGCAAATATGTAAACAAGCATTACTGTACAAATATTTCTAAACATTTCAATAAACTTGAATTGTTCCCTATCAATTGTATTCAATTATTGTAGCAAAACTTTCTTTACATCATGACTAATTTTCCTGTGAACATATAACGTAAAGAACTAGGGGTGTCATGATAGTAGTGTTCCCATATCTCAGGAGTTGCCACAAAGAAGAGGGGATCAAGCTATTCTCCAAAGCACCTGAAGGCAGGAAAAGAAGCAATGGATGGAAACTAATCAAGAAGAGAAGAATTCTAGAACTAAGAAGAAATTTCCTGACAGAACAATTAACGAATGGAGCAACTTGCTTCCAAAAGTTGTGAATTCTTCAACACTGGAAGATTGTAAGAAGAGTTTGGACAACCATTTGTCTGAAATGATATAGGGTTTCCTGCCTGAGCAGGGGGTTGGAATAGAAGACCTCCAAGGACCATTTCAACTCTGTTATTCTATTCTATTCTATCCTATTCATTTTTAATTAAGTTAATGCATTAATCTTAGCAAGCAAAGTGATTCTACAAAAGGAGACCCAGAATCTTCTTAAATATATTAGAAAAATTCATAGAATTCAAGCTTTTCAGAGTAACTTTGGTTCTGCAACTAGGACATCTATTGAAAATTCTAGTGCATTCTGCACTGTTACCAAAAGTAAAATATCAGCTGCATTGCTCTCTCTTATTCTCATGAAACTGCTTAAGTCTGCTTATATTTCTTTGAGATTGGCCTTCAGAATGAAGACGTTATTCCAGAAAAGATTCAATATATGTTAGTGTTTAACAGGACATTAACTTCTTTCCATCCATCTCATCTCATGATAAATTCAGCAGTTTGCATGTTCATATGTTAGTCGTTACATTAATTCATGGAAGCACTGGATCTTGTTGAAGTAAATGATATACAATGAACTGAAAAATGTAATAACTAGCAAGAATTAAGCAAGAATTTAGCCTCCCTACTAGGAATAATACTCAATAAGGAAACATGGTTACCTTGACAACTGGGACAAGATGATAAATATGGCTCTTTTCTTCAGCCTCCTGAAAAACATAATCTTATCTACGCCTTGTCAAATATCTATTTTATAATGTCCATATGACATTCCAGAAGACAACACTGCTGCAACTCTACCATACTTTTAAGATATTGAATGATTTAAACTGTTATTAGATGTTGGGGGGGGGGAAATGTGCTGCCTAGAAACTATTTGTTTAGCTTTTGTTTTTCATCTTCCACTTACCATGTTTTGTTTTGAATGTCCTTAATCAAATGCATGAAACATTAGATTTCACAGCTGACAAACATCTGTTCAGGAACATATTTGCTATTAGCTTAAGATATTATAAACAGTATATTAAGATAATATAAAAAGTATTCTAACTGAGCATATTTTTTTATGAAAACGATGCTGCAAAATTCCTAAAAAGATTAAAGCTAAAGGGAATTTATCCCTCTCCCCATTTGTTTTTAATGGACCTTTTTTCTTTCAGACTTTTATTCCAATGTCTCATGAAACTTTATAGCAGGGATGTGTAGCTGAGGAATTTTCAATGAGGGGGAAAGTACAAGGGGGTTAAAATGGTTGGCACACGCCCTGAAGTTCAAAGAAGTGTTAGAATTATAAGGACACATCTATTACTAGTTTGCATAATTAACACTGAAAGAAAGGTTTAAATTAGATTTAAAATTTTATATTCAAAGAATTTTGGATATAATATATATATAATGCTTGAACAATGAGAAAATCTGTGGACAAAGGGTTTTAAATTTATATTAAATTGTAATTTAAAATCATGTACTATTTAACTTCTAATAAATTGTCAAAGATATATAAATTACATAAATTTCAAATGTATGTTGGAAATGTAAATGAAAAGAAGGACCTTTTTACCATCTTTGGTGGACTTGTGATGAAGCAATATTGGGGTAAGATTCATGATTTTATACAGAAGATTGTTAAAGTGAATATAAAAATCAAACCAGTGACTTTCGTTTCAGTCTTAATGGACAAAGAACTTGAAAAAAATCTGGAATGCTGATGTTATATATGTTGAAGAATGAATGCTTTCTGCACAATGATGGAAAGATACTTTAATATCCACAATGAATGCCTGGAAAAAGTAATGGAACTTGCACAGATGGCTACATTAACTGCTTTAATCAGAGAAAAGAACTTTCGAACTTTGTTTCTATTTGGAAGCTACTGCTAGTTTTGGGACTTGAGTTGGAGAAAAATGAAACTTGGATTTTGCTGATTAGATAAGTTTGTTGTTATAGAAATAGCTAGTACATATTAAGCATGTAAGGGTAAAAAGTTGAGACTGTAATGTTAACATTTTATTTCCTGTGCTAAAAAAAAGTTGGAAGCAGATGCTTCTCTTTCTTTTTTACCCTATGGTCCTTTGTGCTTCAATAGTGCTTAATATTTTTGTCCAGCAAACAAAATAAGATAGAATAAAAAACATAAAGAGTATTTGGTGGGAAGTAGTGCTTCCTATGCTTTTTAAAACTTATTTAACAATGAAAATTGAATTTAAAGTTTGTAAACGATTCCATTTTTATCCAGTTCCTATCTTTAAGCTTAAGATAAAAAATGGGGAAATTTCTAGTACTATAATATGAAAAAGAAAATGGAGTTTGAAACCCTATAATAAATAATTATTTATGGCATGGACAAAATGTATAATGAATCATATTTGAGATACCAAACCCAGTGCTAAAAGCAATTTTAAAAAAGAGCAATAATAATAATAAGGCCACATGCTTATTTTGGGGATCAATAGAAAATAAGACCCTGTCTTATTTTTGGGGAAACATGGTAGTAGGCCGCATCATTCTTTAAAGTGTACCATTGTAATTATCTCAATTCTTAAAGAACTATAATGATTGTAGTGCTAGAAATGCATTATTTAGCATAAAATGTATAGGATTCTCTAAGCTAGAACAGAAAAACTGAAAATATTCCCACAAATCTGTCAAAAAAGAAAAATATTACATTTACATTTCAAAATATAAAAATCAAGTAGAATAGATTTAATCATGGTAAACTGGGAGAAGCTTTCAAGAGATAGGTGAAAAGTTCAGAAGAAGAAAAAAACAACTAACCTCAGTAACAGACTTTTTTATTACTATGAATTGAATGAATTGAAAGCCTAAGGCTTAAAAATAATGGGGAACAGATATATATATATATATATATATATATATATATATATATATATATATATATATATATATATATATATATATATATATCCAAAATAAGCTACAAACTGAAAAGATAAGTAGAATAAAAAAAATTCAAACCAATAGTTTATTTATTAATGTTAACATATTCATACTGTCACCAGAAAGTTAATTTCCAGGAAGGCTAAGGACATAACAGGAATGAATTCTTAGGCTTTTATCACTATGATGGTCTCATAGCTTGCCTTTCAGTTTAAAAAAAATTAATGCAATGGCTGCTTGAATCTGTAATACTAAGCTTTGTGGATTTTTCTAGACCAAAAAAAAAGAGTTTTAAGTGTCAGCACAAACCTGAAGATAATAACCTGTAAATCAAAATGGCAGGATCTTTGCCAGGGGACAGAAAAGGGAAATGTCAAATCTTATTTCTTCATAGCTTTTTCAAGGTGAAGCTTTATTTTATTCCCTAACATTTAAATCTAGCATTCATTAATCTTGCTTCCCTGAATTAGCCATCAAGCAATTCCATATTTAATGTTCCCTAACTAAAACTAGAAAATCAAGTTACAAATTATTTGAGAACAAAACAATTTGGATTTTTTCTTATAACCCATTTTCCATTTTTTAAATTTAATTAATGTTCATACCCTGAATGGTTTTAAGGGAACAATGTTATTTTCAATATTAAACCACTTTTTGATCAAATGTATTTCACCAAACATAGAAAAAATATAAACCCTCTTGAATTCCTGTCTTTTTAAAAACTCTTTCACACATAAATATTATATCCAGGATGTTGCTCATGAATACTTTTATAAGATTCTTTAGGTCTTTGGGTTAACTTGTATTTTAAAAAATTATATTCTCCATTCAGTGTTCCAATGTAAGTCTACAGAAGCAAAATTAATAATATAATTTTGTGGCACTTATGATGATATGAGTTTACATTCATTAGAACCAGCACTTTTAGATATGTAATTATTTTTATGATGCAGTTTTATTGAAGTATTTGGGGGCAATAAAACAGGGAACAAGAAAAGAGCGAAGTTCCAATTCATAATCTAAATCTATTTTATGTAATACATAAAGAACCAGGCTGGATTTCTACTAGTCAAGGAAACAGATGCAACAAGATAATAAGCAATAGAGAAAATTGCATGTCCTAAGCTAATCTGTACCACTTCTTCAATATAGTAGAAGAGAACTATTCCATTGCCAATGTTCAAAGAAGTCCTATTGTGAAAGCAAGAAGTTTCTGTATGTAGATGTGGGGCATCCTACATACAAGGTCATCTATGCATACATTTGTCATGATATTATCTGCTTTAGTAATGACTCTCCAAATCTTAGATATAGGCTATATACAGGGGTGGGTTTCAACAGATACGGACCAGTACGGCCGTACCGGATGGTGAAATTTAGCATGCCTTCCTGTACCCGTTGGTCAGGAGGCCCCGTACTGGAATGCTCCCTCCCCTCATTCGCTCTTTCATTTGCCCCACCCATCCTCACCATGCTGCTGAAAAGTTCTCAGAAGAAGAACCAGAAGAAGAAAGAACTGGTGAGTGGCTGGGGTGGGGTGGGGTGGGGGAGGATGTTTGAGAAGAGGGAAGAGGTAGAGGGGCTGCTAGAAGAGTGTGTGCATGTGCACAGGCTGTGGGTTTTAAAAACATCTGAGTGAATCCAGGAAGAGGCAGAGGGGCTGGAAGTGTGTGTGCTGTGCACAGGCTCTGAGTCTTAAAAACATCTGAGTGAATCCAGGAAGAGGGAAGAGGCAGAGGGGCTGGAAGTATGTGCGTGTGCACAGGCTGTGAGTTTTAAAGATGTCTGAGTGAATCCAGGAAGAGGGAAGAGGCAGAGAGCCTGGAAGTGTGTGTGTGTGTGTGTGTGTGTGTGTGTGTGTGTGTGTGTGTGTGTAAGGTGGTCAATAATGTTGAAGACCAGCAAGGACAGCCATATTTCCTTTGTAAGTACCTGTTTTATTGTTTTATGTACTTATTTTATTCTTATTTAAGTAGTAAGTGCACAAAATAATAAATTTCCTTTTTTTATATCTTCTTTTTGTTGGTCATTCTTTGGGGCAAAGAATTCAGTGAATTGACTTGACCACCCCCACCCAATCACATGACTGCCAAGCTACTCCCACCCGGTCACATAAGTGCCAAGCCACTCCCACTCAGACACATGACTGACATCACATGACCACCAAGCCACTCCCACCCAGTCACATGACCACCAAGCCACTCCTTTAAAACAGGCCACACCTACATCATAGGTTCTAAAAAAAATTAAAACTCAGCACTGCTTTCCATTGACAACTACCTGCCTTTTTAACAAGAAACATCAGTGACTGTACTTCATATAGAAATTTTGCCTTCCATGTAAAATATTTGATTAAGATCTTATAATAATTCAAAATGATTTTAAACATGTTAGAAAGCCTAATGTAACACACTACACAATTTCAAAATAGAGTAATTCTGTATTATTTTTATAACGTGCACAAGATCCCAATTACAGATCCTAAGCTATATTTTTTGAAGGCATAATTATCCTTTTTTAAGCACACAAAATTAAAAGCATCTCTGCTTCACAACCTAGCCTAAAGCAATAGAGAATCTCAGTGTATGATATCATGAAATGCGTATATCATCCGAGTAACGATAGGGGTAATGGCTGCTTCGGTATTGTTTGATGATTCATGCTAGCCTTTCCACTCTCTTCTTGACCCTGTCTATCATATAACAGAGAAATATGTTTGAGTTGAAGATATATTATAGTCATTAGATTAAATGCAGTACATTTGCTTTACTAGGAAGCTACTGTTCTTAAAAACAAATTACTTTCCATTTTTTTGCAGCTCTTTGGCAATTCCAGTCTTTGCTATATTCTTGGAGTATCTTATGATCCAGAATTACTCATGCAATTTTTGTAAAGTAGTTTTTGTTTTGTTACAATTTCTGGGAGGGATTGGGGGGCGGGGGTTCCCTGTTATAATGTACAGCACAATATACTGTTTACAATGTTACAAAAATGTGATCATCAATCTGAAAATCTATTTGTATCACTTATATTTATCATATATTACATGTTCATTGAAATATATATTATGGCTTTAGAGACATGGCTTTATTATGGCTGTATTAAAATCTGGAAAGCCAGATTTATTTAGGATTCAGGAACTATTTACTTTGTCAAGCTTTTAACTGTTAATTTTCAAATTGGGGAAAATTAAGAAAACAAATTTGATCTAAACTATAATATAAGGGAAATTTGTTTTAAACATTCATATTGTATATTTTAATAAATATATAAATATAATTGAGCTTAAATGAACTCCAGAGGATGGTAGAGGATAGGAAAGCCTGGCGGAACATTGTCTATGGGGTCGGGATGGGTCAGACACGACTTTGCAACTAACAACAATAACAATAAATATGTATATATTATTTAAATATATAATATTAAATATTTATAAAGTGCCCTGAAAATGTGATCTTCCAGCAAACTTGGGGATCCAATTAGGAAAGCTATATGATAACTGTTTAGTTAGATCTTTTTATCCCTCAATCTTGCTTTTATTTATTTTTTAAGAGCTTGGGTTTTTAAGAGTTTGTGGCAGTCATGTAAATTTGTTAATAAATGAATGAATGAATAATATATTTTATAGATGGTTCATAACCCTGTTACTAATCATCAAGAAAGAAAAAGCATATAAACACAAATATTGGAAATGCCATAACAAGTTTGAACATTTGAACATATGCATTGGTAATGGAAAAAAACTCAGAAATACTGGAAACAAACCGATCAAAATATTTTTTCAAAATCCTATTGAAACTGAAGTCACAGATATATTATTAGATATAATTCAGGAAATCGTACCTATATTAATAAATTAGAAAATTAATAAATGAAACATATTACAATTTATTATATTGGCAACAATGCTGTAAAAGAGAAAAGTTGCTGACATTAGATTGGGAAACCAGAATTGATGAACGTGCTACAATGAAAATTGACAGCATCTATCTGTAATGGAATTTTACAATCAGATTCAAGCAGCACATTGCACAGAAAGACAAATTTAGACACCTGGAATATGATTTCTAGGAATTAAATAGAAAATAGCAACAACCTGTAATGTTCAATATAAGGTATAGATATACAAATAAAAGGGAAAAGTAGATTATGTGTCCAAAAATATTTTCATAATATTTTAATCAATATTCAGTATCTGTTTTTCTTTTTCTCTTTTTCTTTCACTCTTTCAACAATAAAAAAATGTTTTTTTAAAAAATAAGGTATATACAACTAATTTTCAGTTCCTGCAGCTGAATATAATATTTTTCAGTATTACTGTTCTATTGAATAGATAATTAACTGGGCAACAGATGTCCAACTCATCCTAGAATAATTTATTTTTCCCCTCCTGCTGTGGCTGTCATTTGTTCCATGTCACTAATAAATTTCCTTTCTTTTAACTAATATGAAGTACCTCCCAGGTATCAATTAAAATCACTTTAAAATAATTATCACAGCAAAATTTACACATAAGAAAATATCTTTGAGTGCAAATATTCCTCAACATACAACCACAAATGGTTGTGATTTGGTTGCTAAGTCATGGGGTCATAAAGCAAGATGTTTGCCAAGCACTAATCTCAACCCAAGTCAGTGCAGATTTTGTCCCTTCCAGCCGTGAACCTAGAATAAAGTCCTTTCACCTACCTATTTCCCCCACATTCACTTTTGGCCATCCTACACCTTGCCTTGTGGGGCAGCAAGCAGCTCCAAAATCCTGCAGCTCTGGGACTACTTACCACGCACCAGGAAGCTGCACCCACCAGAGCCCATGAAAAGGAGAAAAAGAAGGCGTTGCAGCCCCGCTAGTGGTAGTGGTGTGGAGGAGGAGCAGGAGTAAGGGGGGGGGGGAAAGGAGGATGAAATAAAATTTTTAACTTTGGATATATGAAAATGTGAAAACTGAATATTTGACCGCTGTGCCTTTCAATATACTAAAAAGATTCTTTTTCCACTGTACTGGTTGTTAGCGAGGTAAGAAAGTTCAATAAGTGGTATGGAACAGGTAATCATTAGCGTCACTTCAAAAAAAAATTCTTGGTGATGCATAAATTGTTGATAACAAAAAATATTTCTGAAAACGTATAATTTCTATACCAAAAATTTAGACCATTAAAGAATAGGTTGTAAACTGCATGTTCCAATAGAAACATGTTAGAATTTCAAGTTATTTCATTTTTTTTCTTAAACTTTTATTTATTTGTTTGGTTGGTTGGTTGCTTATTTGTTGCTTAGTTTATTTATATTTCCAGCTAATCCATCTCCCTCAAGGAGGGGCTCTTTCCCCCTTAATTAATTGAATATTTATTTGGGGTGCTTGGCTGTAAATAAAATGTGCAGCATTGTTGTTATTTTTATTATACAACATCAGTACACTTGACTTCTACATGCTACTTTTTATCAAAAGGAAGCTCTTATAAATTTCCAAAAGTATTTTCCTAATAGTTATACATGCAAAAAAATTAAGAATGCAAGGTTTTCTACAGAGATTTTCTAGATCATTATGGTCAAGACCATAAATATATTTGTTCATGAATAAATATATAAATCCAAATACATACATACATTGAAAATCATTCTTTTACACACACACAAATTTCAGCTATATGGCAAAGACTTTCAAAAATGACAAAAGTCTTTTAATGATGATTACCGTATTTTTCAGAGTATAAGACACACCTTTTGCCCTCCAAAAAGAGGCTGAAAATCTGAGTGCGTCTTATACTCCGAATGTAGCATGAGCCATACCTGGTGGGAAAGGGGAGTGAGAGGTATGGTGGCACTATGGTGGTGGCAATGGCAGCAATGGTGGCAACGGCAGCAATCAATGGCAAAAGGCAGCCGATTGGTGGTAATCTGGAAAGCTGATCCAACCACCAATCAGAAATGTAAAATTCAAAGGTTCTAGTGAACCAGTTCCTATAAATTAAGGCGAACCTCTAGTTGGGCCATTAGTGGAGACCCCTGCCACAAAGGAATTTGACCTACCACCCGAGCTGCCCTGCCGCTCCTGGGCAAAATTAAAGTCACTGCTGTTGCTGCGGCTGCTGCCGGGCAAAATCTAAAGTAACCGCTGCCACTGCCTTCCTGCTGCCCCAGGAGCCCTGCCGCCACCTCGCTGCTGCCCGAGGAACCTGACCTGCTCCTGGGCAAAATTTAAAGCGACCGCTCCACCACTGCCTGGATAAGCTGCTTGCCTCACCTGCTTCCTGGCTGACACCCCAGACAACACTGCCTGGAGAAGTCTGCCATCTGCTCCTGAGACATCACACAGGTAAGCACTGGTTAGAGATGGCAAGGGTCTTCAAATGTGGCAGCTGTAAAACTTGTAGACTTTACCAGTAAGTTCCAGAAATCCTGAGGTAATATGACTGGAGGAGGAATTCTGGGAATTGAAGTCCAGAGGTCTTAAAGCTGTCAGCACTTTTGCAATGGGTTTGGCTTATTGGTTTAAGGTTTAAGGCTTATTGCCTGTTTGCAGGTTGGGGTTAGGGTTAAGTCTAAGGCATATTATTTAGGGGGAGGATGTAATGATCTAATGTGTGTGTATGAATGTGGTTTCAGCTACAGTGCACTGTATTGTTATAAATTATTGTTCGTTCTTGCAGAAAAATGTCAAAGCCAAAAAGGCAGGCATATACAATCTCTTTCAAGCTGGAAGTCTTGAAATATGCTGAGGAACATGGAAACCAAGCATCAGAGAAACATTTTGGACTACCTCCAACTTTAAAGATGATAAGAGGGTGGAAGAAACCAATGGATAAGCTGCAAAAGGTAAAAGATAAAAGCAAGCACAACTTTCGTGGGCTTCCTGCAAAGTGGCCATAGTTAGAGGAGGAAATGAGAGACTGGATCACAGGTCACCGGAACAGTGGTTTCGCAGTCACCACAAAAATGGTGATGTACAAAACCAAACATACTGCTACACGGAAAGGCATTCAAGATTTTAGTGGAACACCATCATGGTGCTTCAGATTTATGAGGCAATATGGCCTTGCTATGCGCACCAAAATTAAAATTGCGCAGAGAATGTCAAAAGAGTATGAGGCTAAGATCCTGTCTTTTCATACTTTTGTGATATTCCAGGAGGACAAATAATTTTGAGATTGGCCAGAACGGGAATATGGCTGAAGTCCCACTAATTTTTGATGTGCCAACAAACAGGACTGTTGACTTCAAAGGTACCAAAAACATAACTGTAAAAACTACAGGACATGAGAAGACACATTACACAGTTGTGTTGTCCTGCTGTGCAGATGGCACCTAATTGGCACCAATGTTAAAAGGAAAACCTTCCCAAAAGAAGTGATTCCAAGAGGTGTTGTTGTGCATGTCCATGAAAAAGGATGGATGGATGAGCATAGCATGAAAGTATGGATTGAAAAAGTGTGGTCCAAATGTCCTGGAGGGCTACTGAAAAAACCAGCTTTATTAGTGCTTGACCAGTTTAAAGCACATATTACTGACAACACTAAGAAAAGATTCAAAGAAGTGAAGACCAATCTAGCTGTAATTCCTGGGGGTCTTACCAGCCAGTTGCAACCTCTTGATGTTTCCAACAACAAGTCATTCAAAGTTTACATGCGAGAAGAGTGGAACAAATGGATGGCTGCTGGTAATTATGCTCTGACACCCTCTGGATTAATGAGGATCACTCAAGTTTGTGAATGGGTGAAAACCTCATGGAACTCAGTGAAGGATGAAACTGTTACACAATCTTTCAAAAAATGTGGCATTAGTAATGCCTTAGATGGAACTGAAGATGATATCATTTATGAAGGTAGCAAAGAAGAAAGTAATTGTGAGCAACTGAGCTTCCTAAACTCTGACACCAGTGACGATGGTGAGTTCTTGGGGTTTCCAGAAAATCAGAAGAGTGCTTGAACCTTCAAGTTTCTCTTCATTTGTTAATCACAGTGATGAAAGATAGTTCTTAATACTGTTGTTGACCTTACAAGATTGTAAAAAGTATACACTGTTATAAAAAGTATACATGGTTGTAAAAAGTATAGATGGTTGTAAATATTCTGCTATATGACATTTTATTAAATAATATATTACTACACCATTTGGTTCAGAATACTTTTTTCCTTGTTTTCCTCCTCTAAAATCTAGGTGCATCTTATACTCCGAAAAATACGGTAAATGTTTACATAGCGAAGTTGTTCCATAAGAAATTAAAATTCAGAAAAAATCAACCAGACTGTAATGGGAAAATCTTTTTAAAGAGTTTATTGCTCTATGCCCGCCAGCACCTGAGTAGAAAATGGAAGAGTGCTTTATTATTATTATTTTATGCATAAAGCCATTGGATAATTCTGGGCCAGTCTTAGTCCTAAGGAGAAAACAAAAGCAAACCATTCTGACAATGTTGGATAGAAAACCACACCTAGCATCTAGACTGACTCAACACACAAAGTTTTATAAGCATTTGTTCATTAAATTATCTACTTTTCTAAATGTTTTTAAAAGTAACTTTTGACAGAATATATATTTTATTTCCAAAATTCAAGTTCTGAATCTTAAGTTTAAATAATATTAATAATGCTAAGAGCTAGATCTGTGCCACAAATCCAGGAGAAGCTTTAGCTGAGCACAATACTGTCTACATTTCACAAGCATAATTTGTTCAACAAGTGAATTTCATATTCACTGGAAGAGAAGTACAGTCAACAATTGTGGAAGATGGTAAACGAAGGAAGCTGAGCTGTATTAGGAGTAAGGACAATTTAAGGCAACTCTTTGTATTTTAATCAGTTTTTATTTTAAAAATTAAGAATAAGTTAATTCTTAATCTTAAGAATACAGAACTATTGACACACCTGGTTCAATTTTTCAAGAAATCCAGTTAACAGAAATATAGAGCTCTCCCCAAAAATGGGGGGAGGCTCTACAAATAGAAATGAATTTGACTGTAAGTCAAAGATTAACTTATTACACTGTGAAATGAATTTAGGGAGGAAGTGAGGGAGGTTTTCAAAAGAAAATCATCAATTTTCTTGATTTCACTTCATCTTAGGCTTCAACAGGAATATAGCTGAGTACATAAAGTACACAAAAGAGAGTGCTAATCTGGCTGGAAAGTGCTTAATAGAGAGACTAAGGAGGCCTTTTGATAGTTCTGTTTCACAGATGAAAATCACTGAGGGTTAGAGTAGATTTTTTGCATCTTTGTTGTTAGTATAGATATGCCTCAGTACCAAGACTGCAAAAAATACAATTTCTTCACAAAAAACAGAAACTTTCCATTTTAAGTTATTTTGCTGTAGTACATTTTTATGAGCCTCAATTCTCCTTTAAAGAAACTCACTTTTCTCTTTAGCTACATTTTTGTTGATTAATGTACATGGCATTGTATTACATTACATCTTGCATCAGCCTTAAATCTGACTACTGTCATGATGATGAAAGAATTCAGTCCTGCTTCGAAAATGTGTCAGGAATCAAGAGAGTACTGGGTTAATAAATAAATGAACAAACAAAAACAGGCCCAGTCAAATTCTATTTGAAGTAGAATGACAAGATATCAAATATTATTCATCTCTATTTCAATGTTTTAACCCAACAGATATGCTTTTCTAGTCACCAGGCAGATGATGAATCATAAACATGCAATAAATAACTCCAAGGTTAAGTCAAACATAACTAATCAGTAGCTGATGAAAAATAATTTTACCCTCTTTATTCTTGTCTCCTCTTGTTCCATTGCTGTATGTTCCTCAAATATTTTATGACCTTAGAGAGCAAAAAAAAGAGGGGGGGTTATAATTAATAAGTAGGCCAGAAACAATTCAGTCTGCAAATAAAGACAAGCAAAGAAATATTTTACAAACATCACCTCTTTTCTTTTTTTCTTTTAAAATTGATTTGAACAAAAATTCTAATAGATCAATGACCACAGAAATTTTAAGCAAGTAATATACAGTAACCTTTTTTCATTTTGACTACCTTGACAAGTGGCAGAGAAAGCAATCCATATTTACTTTAGTCCCTGTTCAGATGCAAACATTTTTCTTTCCTTTCAAAGTAAACCTCTATGAATGTTATTTGATTGGCACTGCTAGCTAAAAAAAATACTTCAAGAATTATTAATAGAAATGGCTGAAACATACAGGTGTAACCAAGTGAACAGGCCTATCACATATTTTGTAATATTAATTTTTCAGTTAATATTTTTACAGCATTCTACTAGAGCAGGTATCCCCTACCTGTGAGCCATGGCCCACTACCAGGATGTGGCTTAGTGGTATGGTCAAGCGGGGTGAATGGTGGGCCACCACGTGCATGCAACTATCACATGCATGCACTGGTACTCGCAGCCCCACTCACTTGAGCAACAAGCACCAGTGGTTGCAACCTCAGTTACACAGGCAGAGGGTACCAACACTCACAGCCCCACTCACATGACTGGTAGCCTGCATCTCACACAAAACCATCCCCTTTTCCTACCTCCCACCCCACGCCAGACTACCAACTGAGAAAGATTGGAGAACTCTGTATTATAGGGAGAGATACAGGTTAGACTTAATTAATTAGTTAATTTGCCAATTAAAACATTGAATGAGAAATGTAAAAAGGGGGTCCTGAACTAGTCCATGCAACTGCAATATTTTCAAGTATATTAAAATATTAAAATGGTATATAAAAGCAGGTATATTAAATTTCTGAACTTCATTTCATGATAACATTTTAACATTGTCAAGGAGAAAACTTACCTCAGTAAGTTAAGAATGACAATATTTTCTGTTTGGTTCAGCTACTTCCTCCAATCAGAACATTTAAGCAAACCGCTGGCTTCTTTAATGATTCTTGGCTAATAGCACTACATGGTATCAAACCAACAGAATTATGAAATAGTCATGAAAACACTTATATGAAAATACCATTACATGTTTTTAATATAATTTAAAATCTCTTACTGAGGTTAAAAATGAATTATGTCATAGGATTTGGTTTCATGCTTTATTTAAAATATAATTATATTCATTTTCTCACACTACTTTTCACTTTCAGTGCTCATTATAACCTTTTTTTTAAAAAAAAGCTAAACAGTGAATTATTTTTATATCCAGCATAGCAAAATGTATAAGTAACAAGGAAAAAAAATAGTTCTGATTATAAACAAAAGTGTAGTTTGCTGTATTCTTGAATGAACATCATAGGCAGACTCCTTGAAAGCCAAAGCAGTGTACTCTCCAGGAAAAAAATAATAATATTTTGACCTGAAATATTGAAAACACAATAATTTATGAGCATTTCAAACTACACTACACAAATTGGAAAATGCACAGGCAATTTAAAATGTTCATTCAACTATGAAAAGTTAACTAAAATGTCCAAAACTAGTCATTAGGAAAAGCAGTTAATTTATTTAATATTCTTAGAGCAATCCATACAAAACATTGAGTTTTTTACTATGATGATAATAGAATTCTATCAAGTCTTTGATCCTGCTACTAGGAATTTCTTCCTCAAATGACCACAGTCCTACTGAATTCCAGACCCATTCCTTTTCCTAGTTATAAAATTATATATCTGATACTCAGGTTTTGCTGATCTTTTAATGACAAACTTCCATCTTGATATATTATTATTCTGTAACCTTTTCTCAAATTTCCTCAGTATTTTTAATAGCAAAAGGCTTTGGTGCAAATGTAACATTTTACAATTATTAATCATTGTTAATACGGTATCTGTAAATCATTGTACGATGCACCAAACGAAGAGTTTTGAAGACCTTTGAAAATAAATCCAGTAGTATAGTTTTAAATGTTGCTAATACCATATTGCTCCTCACATATATTTTTAATATCCTCTCAAAGTATTCTAAAAGCTTACCTCCATTACTTCAGAAAAGAGAGGAGAGAAACACACTCCACATCTCCTGAATAACAGTTGGGATTATCACACAGCTGCCCTAAATCTTATATCTGTATTTGTGTAGTACACTCCTTTCTTGTCTCTCCTGTTCCTTGGTATTACCAAAGGCTATCAACAATACTTCTATACCATTTTTAATATCACTCTAAACCAGTGTTTCTCAACCTTGGTGACTTTAAGTCTTGTGGACTTCAACTCCCAGAATTCCCCAGCCAGCTGTGCTGGTTGGGGGATTCTGGGAGTTGAAGTCCACGGGACTTAAAGTCGCCAAGGTTGAGAAACACTGCTCTAAACATTTTATAGATTTCAGCAGTTCCGCATAATCCAGTACCAACTTTCAGCAGATTTGTCTACTCCAATCACATCCTTAAATAAGTAAATCAAAATGTCTTCCTGTCTTTGGTTGGTCAAAAGTTATAAGTGATATAAGAGAGAATAAGAAACTAACATCTGTTTGAATATACTATTTTTCATATTTCAAACTACAAATTTCTACAACCCTTTGGATCTTCACCTGTCTGTTTTGAACCATTTTCATTTTGCAGATTATATCACAGTGAACTTACTTCAAAAATTATTATTTACAATGGATTAGAACTAAAATTGCTATCCAAAAACACTCCCCCTCACTGTAAGACTTTTTTCATCTTATAACAAAAAGAACATTGCATGATAGAAGTATCCTCAAATCAGATGCACAACTTCTTTAAGACACACAGCATTTTCCCTATGCAAAAGTATTCATATCATAATCCCAATGCATTGTGATATTCCGGTAAGAAGTCTTCTATTAGTTCCTCAGCCAAATTCTTAGAACTTTTTCTTCCCCTAGTGACCATCCTTTCCATCCAAGTCAGTGTACCTATTAAATAAAGTAATTCTGCAAAGCTAAAGTAGTTCTATAATGTTTAGCTTATCTAATTCACAACAGGAAAATATTTGACTGCATTGTACTGAAGCTTATCATAAATATACTCATTTGCCATTTTTAAATAAATTTGATTGGTAATTCCACCTTTAATTTACTTGGAGAGGAAAACACACACTACCAATGTGCTACAAAGTAAAACAAAATTGGCACCACAAGCACACAAAGCATCAAATAATCCAATTTCTGAAGCCATACAGACTCAGTTCTGGAAACAATCAACCAACTCACTGACACTTCCATAATATTTTTTTTATGCATTATCCTTGTCACATACATTACTGATTTGCTCCTGAGTTCTTTTCAGTCTTTGTAATTCAGGTGTGTCAGTAACAATGCTGAAACCTCTTCCTTTGCTTTCTTCAAAGTCTCGCTTGTACTTGACCTATAAGAAAAAGAGAGAAAGGACAAGATGTTATTAACTAACATCTTTGCTTCAAGGTAATTTTAAATACAGTGAAAGAATACAGTGAAAGAATTGCATGAGTTTTAATCAATGAAATCCTTCATTTTTCATCATCTGAGGTAGTTATTTCAAAATTATAACTAGCAGCAAAGTGGATGGTTTCAATTACTAGCAAAGAGAGTACCAATGCAATACCTGAAAGATTGCATTTTTTTCATCTTCAAGAAAATTGATCTATCAGGGTGCTAAAAATTGACCTCAATTGATGGCACATCATTTTTTTTAAAAAATCAGCCAGAATTTGTACTGCATAAAATAAGTGGAAATAACTCCTGTCCACATTTTCCACTCCTCCTATTCCTTTTGAAAGGTTCCATGTTCACAATTTTGGAGAACTGACTGGAAAAAAAGTATAATGGCAATAAAGGAAAAATATCTAAAAGTATGAAACCTAAATACCAAAGGTTTTGAATGACAAGGATAGCAACTGATCAGATCAGAACAGCTTATCCAACATCTTGAGTGAGGCCCAGACACGGCAACAGAAGACAATCCCAGCTGTGTCTCAGGAACTCACGGAACTCAACATCCAAGAGAAGACAGTTAATTTCAGAAAAGGTGAGCAGCACTGCTAAATCTTTTCCAAAAAAGGCTTGCACACAAACATTGAAAAGGCTTATGTGCCAAAGAAAAAAATAGTCCAAAACATGGGTGCTAACTGAGATTTATGAAAGGTAGCCTCATATTAGTAAAAGCCTTCCAAAAAAGATATGCCTCAAGTGAACAATTAGCAAGAAAACAAGGCGAAGGACAACATTAAAGCAAAGACCAACTAAATAAAATATTGTATAGGGTGGGATAAAAAGTGTGTATATGGAATGGAGATCTATAAAGTAAAATTGAAAATGAGAGAGAGTATAAAATAAGATAGAGAAAAATAAAAAATAGAGAATTTCAAGAAATAAAAAAATAAAGGTTAAGCCCTCTGCTTGCAAAGAAAACAGACTTACATTTTTCTAATAATAATCCCAACTGAAGAAAATTGTTTTGCCTTTAGGCCGATTCTGTCCTCCCCCCCCTCCCAAAAAAAAATAGGACTTGCACAGTCTCTTGATCTCTTCCACAAGGTCATGTAATGGTGCTTGGGCTAGAAAAGACTGTCAAATACCGCATTAGACCGACCAATGTCCAGTTAAATGCAAAAAGTATTAGATAACTGAGGGTACTGTGCTGTTGAACAAAATGATGTCAATGCAATAAATCAAGAGACATCTATAATATATACATGCATCCATATTAATATCAATGCTTGTTTGAGCATGAATAAACAAGATCAGTAAATGAAATGATCCATAGTAAGAGCAGAAAGAAATTTTTGGAGAAATCTATTGTGTTAAATTCCCTTTTTTTTTTCTTCTGCATTCCATTATTATTTGGATACTATTTACAAACAGATTGGCTTTTATCAGTTCTTCCTCTCTTCTCACAGACTGATGGTTAAAAGAAGAACACATTTGGTGTTAGCTTTACACTAAGTACTATCACTTTTTATCAACCATCTGGTGTCAGTGAACTCCTGGTGAGGAGCATTGAAACTAAAAGACACCATAAAATAAACTATTTTATTTTAAAGAAGGCAAAAAGAAAATGCAGTCATCAAAAGGAAAAGAAATGGGAAACAATAGAAATTGACAACAGAAAGACATTAAAAGAAAAGGGGGTAATGTTTCTTATATTTATGAAACTAAAATGACAGAATTTTAGTTCATGATTCAATATAATTTGGATTTTATATATAAAGAAATTTCCATGGTTTTTGCAACTAAAAAGAAACAAATAACCAATTTTAAATCAAACACTCATTTTTTAAAGAAATACTACTAATAAACTAACAGAAATCATATGATTTATGTATTTGTATCTCACTGCATGGTACAATTGACACAACATGATCATATTACTTCCATGATGATATCATCAACCACATAAGAAGCATCTAATTTATTTATTTAAAAACTGTGTGTTACCACCAATATTAATATATAATTCTAGGCAACTAACCATCAGATGATAGATAGATAGATAGATAGATAGATAGATAGATAGATAGATAGATATACAGATAGATAATAGATAGATATACAGATAGAGACAGAGACAGAGACAGAGACAGACAGACAGACAGATCTCCTTAAACATGGTTAATATAATCCAAGAAAACTTAGACAGCACATAGCACATTTACAAAATATACACAGATATCTCTGCCCTAACATCCAGGAAAAATGCCAGATCTTAATGGCCTTTCTGAAGGCCAAAACATAACTTATAACATATGCTTATGATACCAACAATCCATTACAGTAGTGCAAATATGCATAGATGTCCCCTAAACTCAAATCCAACATTTTTATCACATTAGAATGTTGAAATATAATATTTTTTTAAAAAAAGTTAATTTCTCTTATGTCATTTGGCTTAAAATAAGTTGGCAGATTTTTAATTACAGGATGAAGTAGATACTACTGTGTTCCAACAAATGCTATATAAAAGCACTTGAGCAAAATGGTAATGTATAATATTATCCGTATTCAAACCTAGAAGTCAACTATCTTAGTGTGAAAAGTTATGCATGAACAGATTTGATGTGTTTGGGATGAAGAAAATATGATAAATGTAAATATTATCACCATCATTCATAATCAGGAGAGGGTCCTGCACAATACGCGTAGCCGTATATAAGAATTAAAATACAGTCTAGACTGTAACCTACATTTCTACATCAAAAATGTTTAAATATAAAGTTCTTGTATATAGCTGTGACTAGAGAAAACCACATATGTTCACTGAACCATATAAGTGATTCTCATAAGGTGGCTTAATCATTATAATCATACACACGTACCAAAATGAATATATTTGTTCTATATAATGTATAGAACATGTGGAAAAGTATTTGAAAGAAATAATTATCCTTATTTCTTTAATAGTAAGTCTTATTTCTCCATTTCAGTTACATCATCTTTCCTACCCTTTTATATATTTTGTCTCTTTAGAGTTTTTGATGTCAAAAACACCACCTTGATTCACACTTCACTTTTCAAATTTCTATTTTGATACCAGGATTTCACATAACACCTGAATATTTTCACACCAGTGAATGTGTAAATTAAATGCTCTGGTCTTTTCATTAATCATCTGACTCTCAGTGGACCAGTGACTCATCATTTACAACCCTGAAACCTAGACGTTAAATCAGAAGTGCATGAAAGCATCAATTTCATAATATACTGTGACTACCCTATCTGGGCCGCAAAACCCCAGATGATCAATATATGGCAACAAAGAGTTGGGAGCTTTTCATATACTTTCTATGCTATTAAGTGTTTATCTGAAATTTTGCAAAATATAGAAAAATCCCTTCTAAAGAAGGGGAAATTAAACACTGATTAAAAAAACAAAAAAATCATTCAACTTTGATTGTGAATCACCATATGTGAATGTATATTTTGTATTTTTACAGGAGCAAAAGAATGTTTAGTATAAGCTATTTTTTAAGAAAATACGTTGTGAATAGAAAAAAGAACAAAGCAAATTTGACCCAAATGGGCATTCAAACTTCTCTTGTTGTCTTTAGTGAATATATGTAACCAGGTTGACCAGTTAATCATTTTACCTTACTTTATTCTATATTGCGTGAATGCCTATGTATATTCATGCAACATACTAGAATAAGGGAGGGAGAAGGGGGAATTATATATCTATTATTTCTCTTGTAAAGAAGCCCATTATAATTATATGAAATAAAGAAATAACATAACAAAAATACAAAATTTAAATAATATTCAAATTAATTTAAAAAATAATGCAGAAGTAATTCTGCTTTTTTCTTCAGTATTTCACTCACGACATGGATAAAGAGAATAAGAAAATGGTTATCAAAACTGGTGATAAGAGACTAACCAATTGACACAATTCTTGCACTCTATTAAATTGATTGTGTAAATAAATGGTGGCAAATGATTATCCTGGCCACCCATTCAAATGTAATATATATTACACATATAAACTATGCAATCATCAACATAGCTAGCAAATGGTTTTTTTTTTCAAACAATACATAAAAAGATCAAAGTTTTGCAATGTTCACAAAAGGAAGCAAAAACATTTTGGGGGATCTGAAGGGTGTGCTATTGTCTCCCATAAATTCTGAGATTCTAAACCTTTCATATGAAAATTGTGTTTGATGACTGACTGGAATGGTGTGGTGTTCCCACAATTAGCTAGAACATCTAAAATAAAATTAAATATATAGATAAGGTAAATTATCAAAGATTTCTTCTTTATTTGATTTGATAGCTTTAGTTAACATATGGAAAGAAAAAAATGGTAATTTCAGCAATTCAGGATGTTATTAGTTTCACTGATCAAGAAGATCAAGATTTCCTGGAATTAACTATCAGTTGTTTCAAATTCTTAAGTCTTGGTCAAGTAAGTTCTATTTTGCAGTCAGTAATGAGAAAGCTTCACAATAGGGATTCAATAGATACTCTTATTAATAAATAAATAATAAACAAAATATAATGAACAAAATATAGAAATGAGACACATCTTTGAGTTGTTAATGGGTACATTAAAATAAGAAAAAAAGGAACAAAGAATGGTTGTATTTCAGGTCTTTTTTTTAAACCAGCTTTCAATTAACCCTTCATGCCAATGGAAGTTAATAATAAGTAAACATTTAATTATGAATTAAATAAGTAATCAGGGATGGTTTTAAAAATGGTTCCTGATTATCCTTAATACATTTACAAAAAATAATGCAAAGATTACCTGACTTTGCAATTCACTTTGCTGTTTTAGTCGAATGTTTTCAGGGGTATCTGCCACTGTAGTAAAGGACTGCTTTGGATAGTGTCTGGAACAAAATAATAATAATCATCATCATAATAATAACAACAGCAACAATAATAATAACTACTACTATTACTACCACCACTACTACTACCACTACCACTATATTATAACTGACTGGTAACTTATTTGTTCTGAGCATTGTTCTGGCTCATTACAATAATTTAAAACAATTAATGTTTGTATTTATTTTCAAATGGCAGTTTGCATAGCATGGTAATTTTAATTAAAAAAAACAATAAATAGAATGAGATTATAAAGCCTAGGAACTTCACAACCAAGATACCCTTATTTATTCACAGTTGTATTATTCTCTTTTTAATATATTTCTCTTTCAGACCAAAAAATAAAAGCAGAGAATGAAGTGAGAAAGAGTTTATTACGCTATTAGTGTTTCTCTTCTTTATTTCTTAATTCTTCTTATCACACTATTTTTGTTTAAAGTCTTTTTGGTACATTTTTTTCTCAAAGGTTATTCCAAAACATATATAGTTGACCTGTTCATAAGAGTTTCCTGAAT
This sequence comes from Thamnophis elegans, assembly GCF_009769535.1. Classification (NCBI taxonomy): domain Eukaryota; kingdom Metazoa; phylum Chordata; class Lepidosauria; order Squamata; family Natricidae; genus Thamnophis; species Thamnophis elegans. The sequence goes on from NC_045558.1 coordinate 28,959,115, forward strand.
GTTTTTTTGGATGGAATAATTTCATATATAGCATTTTTATCAATTACAGTGATACCTTGGTACACAATTGCTTTGAAACTCATCAAATTTGGTACTTAATGCATTCTGATGTGAAAATGTTGTCCCGGTACTCATCATTTGTTTGGAACTCAAAGCACAATCTAAAACTTGTCAGTGTCAACCAGTGTTGGCTTCTAATTCACTACATTATTCCTTATGGCAAATTTTTTCGGGGTACTCATCGCACCTCCCAGAAACAATTAGTGATAAATACTGAAATACCACTATATCTAAAAACTCTTAACTAATCAACAATCAATTTTTAGGAATAAATATCCAAAGAACTCTCATTCCCTTACACATGCTGGCTCACAAGCATATCATAATTTTTTAAGATACCGTTCTTACTCAGTTTTATAAATGAGCAATTTTGGAAAGAATTATAATATTAATTTAAATCACTTTAAAATATTAAATAATTGTTGAAGGTGTTGTAGTATGCTCTCAAATTATTTCATTTCAGGAGTTCATTTGCTAATGTTGATGCTAATTTATATGTTACATCAAAAAAGCAGGCGATATTATGGCTTTTATTTTATTATTTTAAAATTAAGCTTTTACTTTTAGGTAAGTGCAGGGAGCTCAGTCCCAATGACAGGGATTAGTTTGATATTTTGCCCCACCACCACCACTGTAGCGCCTAGTCCAGTGATGGCGAACCTATGACACGCGTGTCAGTGCTGACACGCGTAGCCATTTGGGGTGACACGCACAGGATTTCATGCGATTCATCCTCGGCTCCTGCACGGCCGCCGAGGATGAAAGAATCTGTGCTGGAGGAACGGGGGGGCGAGACGTGTGATCTCCCCCGCCCACACTCACTAACTGTATCGCCGCTGCCCCTTTCTGAGCGCAGGGGCTGCTGGTAAGGCGTGCGTGCCGTGCGCACACACGTCATCAGCGCAGCGAGGGAGGACCCGCAGGAGAGGAGCGCGGGAACAGTGATTAGAACAGTGCGCGCCTCTCTCCAGTCAGGCCGGCACAGAGAGTCTACTCCTGTACTGGGACTGTCGGTTACGACCGCACCACAGCAGGGAACAGCGGAGTGCCAACGGGAACTGTGAGCGCCATTAGCAGCCCTCGCGTCACTAGGAATATTCATAGCAGGGGCGGGCTGGAGCGGCATGTTGATGAGGATGTGGAGCTGGAAGCAGCCGACTCCACAGCCCTGGTTCACGGCACCCCAAACAAGTTCAATAATATCAAGGGCAACATACGAAATCGACTGATGAACAAAGAAGTTACTAAGCAGGTATGTTAAATAATTTGTTTTTGGTTTATTAAATACAATTATATATTGCAATTATACATTTTTGTAGTGTAAACTATAAATTGCGCAAAATTATGTTTTTGTCGAAGTGACACACAACGCGAGTTATGCTCGATTTTTTGCCAATTTTTGACACACCACGCCAAAAAGGTTGCCCATCACTGGCCTAGTCTTACCTTTTTCTAAACATATATCCCTGGGAAGCAACATAAATGGTGCCCATGATCTATATTGCAAAGATAGCATAGGCTGAAATCCCTCTATTCCACAAACTGAAACCTTAGTTCAGACCAGTTCAGTAGATCCCAGTGCTTGTTCTAGGCTTTTTTTTAAAAAAAGAGAAGAGCCACAATCCTACTGGGCAGACTTAATGCTTACAGAAGGTGTTTAGCTTATCCCCATTGAATGATACAATCATAGTTTATGGAAAGTTTATGTTTATGGTTGTTTTTATTTTATTTTTATTTAAATCTTTCCTGTGGCATTCTGTTAGCTATTGCAAACCTAAGGCATTTAGAAGTAGAAGAATTAAAGTGAATAAAGTGTTGGCCCACAGTAATAAGCAAAACATTACATGTGTATTAAGTTTGAAAGTGTAAGAGGAAGAGGAAGAAAATAAAGCATTGTTAAAATGGGATATAAATAATCAAAGCAAAATTAAGGAGAAACTTAAAACTAAGGTGGGATGATTTATTTTCATTCAATTGTTTCCAATTCTTCAATACTGCCCAGACAAATCCCTGCAGTTTTCTTGGTGAGGTTTTTTCACAGAAGTGGTTTGCCATTGCCTCTTTCCTAGAATAAGTTACTATCCCATAAGTGACTCAACAAAATTATTATTAATAATTTAAAAATTACTGACAGTTCCCCAAGGGTACCTAGTTGTGCCTCAGGCAGGACTAGAATCCATGATCTCATGATTTCTAGCCTAATGCTTTAATCATTTCACCAAACTGGCTCTCAAACCAAGAGAAGGAGACAGACAGAGAGACAGACAGAATTATAAATCTATAAACATGAAAATCTAAGTAGCGATCAGCATTGCTGCTACGTAGAGCAAGTAATACCACCTAGAAAAAAGTCTCCATAAAAGTGATTTTCAATGTCTGGTTGAGTATATATAGTTCTGTCTTTTACTATCTTGATATCTGTCTCTTTAAATGCAAACTCAGGCCCTTTATGAACTGGTCACAAAGGATTCATTCATATTCCACATTCTCAAAGGTCATCCTTATTAATGTTAATAAGGTCAGCACTTTTCCTTCACATAAATAGGCAATGTGCTTAACAATAAGGCACCATAAAGAAAATCATGCCTTCAGAACATTATCTTCAGTCTGAAATACTACATTCATCTCAAATACTATTTATTATTACATTTAATCTAGTAACCCATGAGTGCCACACAGATTTTGACTTTTATGAAGCTAGCAATCAGGATATTTTATTTTATAAGTTATCTTAAACAGCTACCATTTAAATAATAGATAATACCATTTAGATAATATCCATTATAATGCTAAGTCACAATTTGATTTGCTTATTTCTACTCTAATCTGACATTTACTACAATCATTGTTGCTTATTTTTCTGAGTTGTGTGAATATTCAACAATTTTATTAGACTTACATATATGTTCATATAATGAGCAGTTAACATGCATTTAGTCAATTTCCCTAATTTTAAAGGAGGTAAAAAAAAATAGGAAATTATTCATATAGAATATATTCAAACCAAATGTCTACACTATCGTCAGGTTAATATTCCTGGTGATACAATGCTGAATTGCACAGAGAGATAAGTTTCTTAGGCTAAGATATAATTTATAGAGCACAAGGTTCCTTCCACCTTGATATAGTTCAGTGCTATATAGAAATCAAAATACTGTGATTTGTTCTAGTTAAAAATGTCCAGGATTACCGTTATCTGTTTTCAGGCCTGTTTGCTGAGGAGAAGACCAAAGAAAATTTAATAAATCTTCCCAGAGATTTATATTTTATACCAACTGCAAGTTGCTGATCTATCTCTATGGGACATGTATATGACAACCCTTTTTTTTGGTCTCCAAGCTTTCTCAATTAAACATCACCTATTTCTTGCAAGCAAATAACCTCATCTACATTAATACAATAGAAATGCAGGGTCTAGTGCAGACTAATAATAGAATTATTTACCACAAAAAACATTTCATTTAATTGAAGGTTGGACATTCTTTCTGCTGTCAGTCAATTCTGAGCAACGTTAAGTACTTTTAAGATTCAAAATTTTAATTAATTATTATTAATTTTAATTAATTATTATTAATTATCACAGAGACTTAATGGGATAAGTCACAGTGACAAAAATCATAGTATTTAACTCTATTAGTATGATTTGATAGTTTTCTATGTGCTTCAATAAAAAGTCGGGGAAACATAAATAGTCCACATTCCAAAGGGTTTCTTCTTCCTAATGTATCCCAAGTATTAAGCATAATACAGGTAGTCATCGATTTACAATTCATTTAGTGACCATTCAAAGTTACAATGGCACTTTAAAAAGTGACATGACCATTTTTCACAGTTACAACCTTTGCAGAATCCCCATGATCATGTAATCAAAATTCATAGGCTTTGCAACTGGTTCATATTAAGACTTGCTACGTCCCAAGATCATGTCACCTCCTTTTGCAACCTTCTAACAAGCAAAGTCAATGGGGAAGCCAGTTTCACTTAACAACCAGGTTACTAACTTATCAACTGAAGTGATTCACTTAACAACTCAGGCAAGAAAAGTCGTAAAATGGGATAAAGTTCTCATATGTTGAGGACTACCTGTATATTGGGTATGAAACAAGGCAATTGGGTTGAAGCATTGAATAATTTACATTTATAATTATCTTACATCTAATTAGGCGGTCTACGCCAAGTTCTAGTTCTCAATTCTGGAAGGCACAAAATCTTGCTTTCTTTCAACCAGCAGCAACAGACTGCCTCTGTCAGCCCTTCAAAATAGGCCAAACAATAGGCAGAGCAGAGGTTTTAGGAATACAGTGTAGTTTATGTAGGTTATAAGAACCGAAATATAATAATTTAAGTGTAATAACTAAAATTTGAAATTTCTCCCTCTTGTGCCAAGCAAAATTGAGGTGGAGTTATTTGGAATTTCTTGTTCACGCTTTCCACTTTCTCGGGATTTATGTAAGAATGAACCAAACCAATTAGCAGCTCAAAACTTGGATGATATATGGAGCATTCATGTGGCTATAATTTCCATCTGGAGGGCGTAACAATTTTTATAGTGGCCAGAAATTAACAAGGAGAAATGTGTAACAATAGGAGAAAAAATACTGTAGACATGAGGAAGAGAAATAGTTGGGGAAAATTTTCACTCACAGGCACTAGGCCATGAACAGTTCTTCTGTGGTATCAAGCAAGCAGTGGCTGGGTACAACTATGTCCTGAACTCCTAGATTTTACCCTGTAACAACAGATTCATGGTTAAAAGATAAATTTGGAGCGGGGGAAAGATTGGTACAATCCAGGGGTAGGTTTCTACGCAAATCATGCCAGTTTGTTCGTGCTGTACATTGCTTACACATGCAGAGTTTTCTGTGAATGGTTCTGTGCAATTAAAACCTAATAAACAAGATGCCAGCAATGGCAATGGAGACTGGGGAACCGGTTAAGGGGTGTGGCCACCCTGGGTCACTGCCAGTTCTGTGATCCAGGCCACATTATGACTACCAGTTTTGCTGAACTGGGCCGAATCGGGAGCAACCCACCTCTGGTACAATCTACTGAGAAGTTGATTATTACAACATGTCAATACAGCCTGAATTGAGTGAATTAGAAAATGATGGGAAATAATTTTCTGATGGTATTCGCATAATAACCAACTTGGATTTGACTAAATTATGTTTATTAAATAAATCATACTCAATTGCATTTTCACAACCAAAACATAGAAATGTGACTATATTGGATTTACCGATTGCTCTATAACGTCAGAAAACTGGAACTGACCTTCTTGTACAGCACTCAGTGAACTTATCAGTATCTTCTACTGAACATTTGATTGATTCTATAATTGACAAAGTAGCACTTTGACTCTACGCAGTTTGAGTTGATTCAGAATTTTTCTGCTAAATCTTATGTTGCAGAATTGGATGTGTACTGTAGATTTAATAAAGTAACATTTGCAATCCAAATCTTTTTCAATAAAATCCCTATCTAAAGCTACACAAAAGTTACACCTCTTCATTACTTAAGATCTTTGTGTGATCTACAATATATACCCGTGATGGCGAACCTATGGCATGCGTGCCATAGGTAGCACACAGAGCCATTTGTTAGGGCACACGAGGCATTGCCCTGTCAGCTACAGCGAACATGTGCATGCTGGCCAGCTACTTTGGCCTTCATTTTTGGCCATTTTTCACCCTCCAGAGGCTCCTGAAGCCTCCGGAGGGGTGGGAGAGGCCATTTTCGCCTTCTCCAGTCTCCTAGAAATCCCCTGGAGCCTGGGGAGGGAGAAAAATGGGTCCATCATGCACAAGAAGCAGGGGGAGAGTGTGGGCATATGTGCATAGAATTGTGGATATGGACACACCTGCGCATGACCCTCCTGCACTCCCCTTGCTTTTGGCACGTGATGGGAATAAGGTTAGCCATCACTGGTATATACAATAAATAAATACAGAAGTAAAGAAATTCAGAATAAAAGCTCAATTTTTATGAGTATCAATAACTGCTACTTTTTAAAAGGCCAACTGTATCTTTAGTGCTCAATATAGGCATACAATGCAAAGAAAATGTGGGGATTTAGATTTCAAATGTCAACCTAACAGATCCATAATAATATTTGCCTTCTAGCGATTAATGTTATATTAATACTAATGACTTGATATAGTAAAAAAGAACAAATCTTGGATAAAAGCTAGAAGCGCAGTTGTTTGGTTCTTCATCATTTGAAAGAATCATACAATTCTGACCTGGATGTTAAACATTTATGAGACTTAAACCTTTAAAAAAAGGAAAGCTTGGTGAAAACTGTATCCAGTATCTCTGGGTACTGGACATAATGTGTTTTTTAAGTCAGAAATTCTCTTTGAAGTTTGAGATTATCTTTCTCCTGTGCTTTGAAGTTCATCATCAGAGTACATCAGACAGCAGAAAATCTGTAAAATTAGTTTTGATACAAGACAAATATACACAAGATGCTTTGTGCATAATGCTCAAGCTGTAATAACAATGCATCATACAATAAACATTTAATTCAGATCCTAGAAAACCAGAGAGGAAGGTACAAATCTGTAAAATTAAGTAAGTAAATGTGTCTTTTTAACTAAACTGAAAATTCAAGCACTGCACTAGGATGGCTGTTTCCCTTTAGTTAATTAAAATAGTGAGTTCAACTCTGAAAAGATGAAAGAACTGGCTGCAGTACAAAAGAGATCTGGCTAAGGAATAAAATAATTACTGAAAGCTTTATAAAAAGAAAAAAGAAAAGAAAATGCAGGGAAAATTGATATAAAGTAAAGTAAGAAGGCTGAAAGACCATGGGGGGTGGGGGAGATTAAAAGATTATTTTTCCAATCTCATCAATGACAACTTTTCATATAAATGGAATCCCAGCACAAACTATAACATTTCAATGATAGTTTCTACTTTATTTCAAGTATAAGCTAACATTGAAACATGATTTGTGCCACTGTTCCACATACAGTATATTAAGATTTGCCATTGATGAGATTGGGGAAAAACTTTTAATTTCCCCCTCCCATGTCTTGCAACCCTCTTGTTTCATTTTAAGCACAACATCTTGAATCATTGGTTAATTCAAAATTGAGAAACATGATGGATAATTTTCCAACAAAAACTAGATTCTTCAGTGTTTCCTATCACTGCTGCTATGCACCCACAAACAAATGCAAAAATGCAGAAGGGAAGGAATTGATGGCACTTGTAAGGGTTCATGAAAGATGGTTCGTTCCTTTCCAATAATGCTTTTTTTATGTGCATTAGCTATTTCAGAAAAGCACGGCCTAATCCTGTTCATTACACCATACAACAAAATGGAGAAGTAACAGTTTCTGTATTCTTATAGCAAGCTAGAAAAAATATCTTCTAATGTAGGGGAAGTATATAAAATATATACTTTTATAGTATAAAAAGAACATTATTCCTACTGCTTGCTGGTTGAAAAAGAAAGAAAGGAGAAAAGAAAGGATATCAAACAAAGAAGTTTCTCCCTCCCTTCCTCCCTCTGCCAACAACCAATATGGTTTGTTTCAATCCTGCCTACAGGCAGCCGCTAAACATTTTACCCTCCCCAAAATGGGGGAGGGGAATCCCTAACCTTGTTCTATTTAATTTATTAGCCTGAAAATAACAATAAAGAACAATAATATGATACTCTACAGAATAAAAACAAAACAATGCAGATTTGATTCTGATTCACGTTTAAGTTTGTAATTGCAATATTGTTTAACTATGAGTTTATTAAACACAATTAGTTGGATTCACTCAAAATGGTAAGCCATAGATCATGGTTCATAAATTTAATATCTGTTCTAGCACAAAAACTGTAAGGCAGACTGCAACATGTGACCTTAGGTACAATTTTTCCAATATTTCTGCCTTATGCATTCTGAGAATCAGAATAAGCATTGCAGAGTTTAATTCTTTACTGATGCAACAATGTCTATACCAGTCAATTGAAGCAGACAAGATTTTAAGAGCCATGATAAAATGACGATATCCCATAAACCTCAAAGAAATCCACAACCTAGAGTTAAAAATTGAGTGAAGCTGATCAAAAAGAATTTCCAGGTGTAAATTGACACATCTGGAAGATATGAGATTAAGGATAATCATACATACATGGACATACACCACATGCATTGACACACATCCAGCAGCCAGTCAGCTAGGCTGCTGCTCACACAAGAGGAGACACGATGCTCATGCGTGCGCATGCATTCGCTCACCATTTCTGTGGCCTGGTTGCAAACCGCTCATGACCCACTAGCGGGCCACGACACAGAGGTTGGGGGACCCCTGGCCTAGAGGAATATTAGCTTAACTGTTCTTTTCCAGTCATGGGCTTCATGAGATCTGCTCTTCCCTCATTGCTATTAGCCTTAAAAGAACTTTGCAAACAACAAAAATGCCAATGTGTTTTCTAATAAAGCACTTGACATTACTTGCAACATAGGCCTAAGGTTTAAGAAATAGTTAGAATTAAAGGGCTATGCCAAAAGCTTCATGGAACAGAGGGAGCAAAATCCTAGCAGTACATCTTAATCATTAGATTATTTCAAAGTTTAGAAAAAGCCACCCTCCTCCATTTATTGTAGACTGTGACTTGCTTTTTGAAAATAGCACTGTTGTTCTAAACCAACTTTCATGCCCATGGGCATAGCAAAGACTTTACAAAAATAGCAGCAGTTACAATAGAGTGGTGCACACTCACACTCTAGCCAAGCCATAGCCTTTTCAAGAAAGAATCGCACTTCTTGAAATTTCACAACCCAATATGAAATTAATATCAACATTCCATTAAATAATATTTTATTCTCATAAAACCTTTCAAAAGGTCGTCTTGCAGCTTCCTACTTTTGAGACATGGCTGTTAGAAAAATATGGATTTTCTTTTATATTAAGAACTTCTCAATTTTAATAGCAGTTTCTTGGAGAGTTTGCACACTCGGGCAATGATGTTTATTTTATCTATATTCCACTTTATCATGTGGTCTTAGAATGGATAAAAGAGCCCATCCACTCACTATGGCACCTGGAAACCTTTATTTTTATTCTAATCATAAAAATATATATTTACAGACAAAGAAATGTGAAAAATTAATTTATTGGGAACATACATCAAGGTAGGAGTGATGCCCACAAAATAGAGTAGGGTGGATTTATTAGCTGGTGATTTGAAAAGATAATTTATTAAAGATTATTTATTATACGTTCCATACCACTAACTGTAAACCATGTGTTGTGCTGGGAAATGGCAAAAAAGACAGAATGAATTTCCTACTCTCCAATGCAGCTCCTGATTTATGGACATCTAATTCCCCTTTCAAATCATGTTTTTTTTTAAAAACCATGGGCTTGAAAAGTGATAATAGATTTGGATCAGACATAACTCTAAGCCATATTGGATGGATTTACCCATAATGCTGAACCAAAAATAAATAAATTATATTATGTCATGGTATTATAAATGCACCAGACCAATGTGGTATTGTGCTCCATCCCAATATCCAGAGCTAATGCCACACTTGTAGAGAATTGGTTATATTTTACTGACATTTCATATATTCTCTCAAGTAGATACTCAAGCTGAAGATGTAGACAGACAAGTATCCAGCAAATGACTTTTCAGATGTTGAGTCGATATATGCTTATAGCATAACAATTTCTAACTGCAAAACTTTGAAGAATACAGCAGGCAATATAGTCGTTTCTCTTAAGATCTGCAAAATCCATTCATAGAAATATAGGATCCTACAAAGTAATAAACTTATAGTATCTTTATTTTCTAGGTCTAATTTAGAATTCATCTTATGAATGCCATCCTATAAAGGCATTCATATGGATTCTATTTCTCCACGTCACAATTTCCACTTCCTGAAAAGGCATTTTAAAAACAAATTGCTGTCATTTTTACTTTAGCCATCTTCAAAATACTGACAATCCTGGCAGCTTACCTTCTATGGACAGATGGCAGAGAAGCAAGCCAAGAAGAGGAATGCGGTAAGTTTCTACCAATGCAAGAATGGGGTACTCATGGAGTACTCCAGAACTGCATACTTGAACACCCAGCATTACTTTGATTTCAACACACTATAGCAAAAACCCAAGTCAGTTTTCAAACTTAACTGACATTACAATATCGATCCATTTAAATGCTGATTCCGACCTGGTATAAAGATGCTGAGTGGAAGTGCAAAGAAGAACAAGTGACTACAACCCAAATGCTTTGCTTAAAAGTACACTCATCGGCTTAAAAGAAAAAGATAAAAGAAAGATTAATTGAAGAAAACATCCCTGGGGCTAATGGGCAAGGCTGAAAACAGCCTCACTACCTTGTCTTCCAGTAAATGGGTGTTTTATGAAAGGCTGTATTCATGACATCAGCTTTTAGATCCTCCAACACCCATGGCAGCTTTTTTTATTTGACTTCTCAAGCCCAAATAGACTCATGGATCAAAATAGTTGCCTCCTTCTGTGTTAGAAACAATGTTCTGAAAAGAACCTGGAAAACAAACTGAGAAAAGTTCAGAACTTGCAGCATAGAATAAGAACGTCCTGGTGTACCAGTTAGTAACTTGACTGCTTCATGTTTCACTAAGTCAGTGGTTCCCAAACTTGGCAACTTTAAGACTTGTGGACTTCAATTCCCAGAATTCTCCAGCCAGCTCTGAATTCTGGGAGTTGAAGTCCACAAGTCTTAAAGTTGCCAAGTTTGGGAACCACTGCACTAAGTGAAGCTTTTACTTATTCTATAAAGGAAGTCACCCACACAGAAAGGCAATGGGGAAAAAAGGGAATATGAAAGGAGAGGGAGAGGCAGGAACACCCAGACAATCAATCACCTAACCATGAAACTTCACAGGCCTCTTTGCCGAATAAGGAGAGCCGGCTTGAAATTCCAAATATTAAGATAAAGACTCCCTGCAGTCAAGCTCAACTCCTAATGACTACACAGACACCTCCTTGTAGATATTTTTGGCCCAATTCATAAGTGGTTTGTTGCTGCCTTCTTCCAGGATGTTTTCTATCTAAATACTAACACTGCCTCACCCTGTTTAGCTTCTCAAAATTAGTCAGATCAACAGTTGCCGCTTGCTGGGCTCCAAATATTAAGATACCTCAAAACATTGGTATAAAATGGAGCAAATCTGTTACAGCCAATAACTCAAAGCATATATTACTGTCTGTGATTTATAAACAATCTATTTCTATTAAAAATCTTCTCTAATTACTTGGTTATTTTGGAGCTTGTTTTCTTAGGTAGAGAAAAGCTTTGCTTCATATGCTGCCAGAATTAGGATCAAAAATGGATAGATGATTATTAGAAAATAAAAACTTAATTCTTCTTCTTTCAACAAAGAATTGAATATTAAGTAGATCACACTTTTTACCAATTTCCAGCATGTTTCCTTAATTTAGATGTTTGGGATAGTCCTCTGGAGAGAAAAAATATATGTTTTGCTTGTTGCTATTCTCAGCAACATGAGCTTGGAAATCTGACAATGATGGAATGTGAAGAAGTGTGACCTTGCCAAACTTGGCAGTCTTATAACTCATTCTACTATGCATAGCTCTCACTGACTCCATTTCCTTTCTAAAGTATGCTGTTTTTATATTTTCACAGAAACTGCATCTCATTCTTTGGAGGAAATGAAGAGGTTTGAAGATAAGATCAGTGTTCCAAATTGGTTAAACAAGATTAAATTTGTCATGTGTAACTGCTATAAATAATAAAATAATCAAAGGGCAAAACATCAATTCAATGAAAAAAAAAGCCAGAATGTCATCTTCTTTATCTGAAGACCTAGTATTATATAATGATATACTGTATCCTGACACTTTTTTAAAAAAAATAGCTTTTGCTATGTAAAAAAGAAGAAAAGAACAGACTATTTTATTAGGTTACAATTATTTCTAAATTGCCAATTCTTACACAATGAAACATCAACCTCTATTCTGTACAGAACAATTTATCTGTATGCTATGCCTAAAGAACAGTTAATTACATCAAATATATAAAACCCATTTCACAATGGGCAGCAATAAACAAAAGTCTTTTATCAATTTATGCATCATAAGAAACCCAGATTAAGGCTACAGTTTTGATATTTAAATAGTTGGCGTGCATATGTGCTTAAGCGTTTTTTACATAAGTTACAATTCAATTTTATCAGACATCTCTCTTAGTATAATGTCAGGTAATTTATTCTAGCATTTCTCTTTGTGATGATACAGCAACACAAATATTCTCATGATCCAATTTTTATGAGCTAACAATCTGGTTTCAAAGAGGCAAAAAGAAAAAGAATATGGTATTTTGGATACATCAATATTTCCGAACCAGATATTAACAACCTGATATTCTCAAGCATATGAATGAGAGGCAGGGAACATCAAGCTCTTCAGAAGGGTCTAGCAAGACCACAATCCTCACAGTTTTCCATCAAAATTCAACAGACATCTGATGTTTCTTTCAAAACCAGAGTGTAAGCGTGAGCTGACATGTCTACATTTAGTTACGGATTGATCAGTAACCATAATGATTTCCCCAATCTTAATAACAATTATTTTGTAACTATTTTTAGAGATTTCAAGGACTGCAATCAAGGTCCTGTAGTTCAATACTGTTGGGGAAGGTTCAAAGAGGGAATAATATAAGGGAATCTTCTGGAAAAAGAGTATAGCATAACTTGTGCTCAAATGCAGCATTAAAAGATCCTAAATTGGCAAGTGGAAGAAAACATGATGGAAGCATTTATTTGCAAGACATTTGAAAAAACTCATATATTTTTTTAATTCAGAAGAAATTCAAATTATTACAAAGCCTTTCTGTCAGTAGGTTTTCAGTTTAGCTTGGCCAAGAACTTACATGAATTTTATCTTACTGCTAAAGAATATAGACCTCCTAAGAACAAGGATTATTTTAAGTATCATTGTTCCTTCGACTACCAAACATCTTTCCTCATTGATGGATTTTCTATGGTAAGAAAAAGACAGAAAAATCAGATGGAAATAGCATTAAAAATTCCATAAAATTTCATGAGGCATGGTGATTTCACAAAAAAAAAACCCTTCATTTAAAAGAAAATCTGGTAGGTGGAAACCCTGCAAGTTGTAGTACCAAAAGTGTGCAGGTTTGGAGATGACTGATGGTTATGTGATAGTAGTAGGATGTAAAAAAGGAAGCTAATTCTTGAATAGTGAAAGAATGCCAAGTTATGAGTTCTTTACGAATGAAACAGATCTAGAAATCTGCTCACCTGAATTGAAAACTGTTAGATATATCACGCTTTTAGCAAGCCACAACATTGCAGACTGTAAGTCGCATAAGAGACTTCAACTAACAAATTGTTAAGGACAGCTCTTTAAACAATATAACTGGCAGTTGATTTAAAAAAATGGTAGCACTAATAAGATTGAAGGAATTCTCTCTTTTTCTCTCTAACACAGTCTTTTGCAGATGATAACTGCATTTTGTCACCTAAACTCCAATGAAAATAGGAGATAGCACCTTGGATCATTGGAGTATTGATAATCTTGCTTGAAAAACTAATTTTATATTTATTCCCACATGGCTACATATGTACAAAAAATATACTTATGTGTATAATTCTTACAGGCAAATATATTTGGTCCAGTGGCCACAGGTAATTGGTAATTTTTGAGCCCCAAATTTCCATTGCTAATCAGGACAGTTATTAAGTTTTGCTCCATTTTACAATCTTTCTTAACATAACTGTTAAGTGAATCTTAGCAATTGTCAAGTTAGTAGCACAGATGTTAAGTGAATCTAGCTTCCCTGTTGCTTCTCAGAAGTTCACAAAAGATTATCACTTGACCCCATAACACTGCAACCATCATCAATACATACCAGTTGCCAAATGTCTGGATTTTGATCATGTGACTACTAGGATGCCGTAACAGTCGTAAGTGTGAAAATGGTCATAAAGTACTGTTGTCATTTTGGACATTCACTAAAGAAATGGTTGTAAGTCAAGAACTACTTGTACTATAATCAAAGGTTGGACAAGGTTAAGCCATATAAAATAGGTTACCAGATAACCAAGAATTAGTCTTCCCCATTATCAACTTATGAAAACCAAACTTTCATGAATGACTACAGTAAATGCCTCCAAATCTATCTCACAAGTAAATTCAAATAGATTCCATGTTTAGTTGCCTTGAATTTTTCTCCATGAAAATTAAGGGTCACAGCCAATGGTAGGCTAACAAATGTTTAATAACCAGTTTTTCTAGGTCTGTTACTGTCAACACTGCTACAGCACCAGTGGTGGGTTTCAAAAAAATTAGAACCTATTCTGTAAGTGTGGCCTGCTTTGTGGAGTGGTTTGGTGGTCATGTGACTTGGCGGTTGTGTGACCCGGTGGGCATGGCCAAGTTGGAAAATGTGGTGAAACTCACTTAATAATGCTCTTGCTTAGCAACCAACATTTTGGGCTCAATTGTGATCATAAGTTTTCTTTCCTTCTTCTTCTTTTTACTTCCTTCTTTCTTCTCTCTCTCTCTCTCCAACTTTCTTTCTCTTTCCTTCTTTCTCTTTCCCATTCTTTCTTCTATCTCTCTCTCTGTCACACACACACAATTTCCCTCATGTCTGCCACTGACAGCTCTCAAAGAGAAGAAAGTGTAAGGACTCATGCCTTGGAAGGGATTGGACTAGATTACCTCTATATTCCCTTGCATCCCTCTATGTTCTCTGTTCCATTTAGTCACAAACAGCCCCATTCACTTTAAAGTTGGTCGCAAACTCCACTCACCCTGTATGCAACCTGGTCCCATCAAGGAGGCAAGCTGTGGGACAAGAGAAAGGGGGAGTCTGTGGCTCCATGTCTCTCAATCTTCTTCCCAGCCTCGGTTCTGTGGATGGGATGTGCTGCTGCTAAGGCAGCAGCAGGGGAGTCAGGGAGCTGCCTGCCAAGCAGCGTGACCACAACCAACCCAGGAGAGTAGCTGCCGCCACCAGCTGCCCCGCGCTGCCATCACATACTCCCCCTCAGGCCAGCATCCAGGCACACAGAGGGGGCATGTATGGGGCAGCGCTTTGGTGGGCACTGAGCCAAGGAAGGAATGAAGAAGAGCCAAGCTGAGGGGGGGAAAACTCCACTAGGCGGGGGAGAGGGATGAGTCACTCCATGACAGGCCAGTCCGCCATGGAGCCTTTTATTATTTTTTCTCTTCCCCTCATGAAAGTCGCACCAACAGCGGAGGCTGCAGGAGGAGCAACAGCCTGATGCACGCTCCCGATCCGGCCTGCCTGAGGAACAGGAGGGTAGTTCGGCTGTTTGAAAAGCCCCATGTGGAACTCCCTGTTCCTTCTTCTGCTGTTTGAAGAAGCCATGCATGGGGCACTCCCTCTTTGACAGCTGCCTTGTTTCCAATTGGGAGAAGGGAAAAAATCCATCTTCTTCCTTCCTCTCCATGGATCCCCCCCAATTTGAAATGAGGTGGCTGTGAAAGACAAGAGAATGCGCCCTGCATGGCTTCTTCAAACAGGTGAAGGAGGAACAGGAGGGGAGTTCAGCTGTTTGAAAAGCCCCACATGGAACTCCCTTCTTGTTCCTCTTCACCTGTTGAAGAAGCCATGCATGGCGTGCTCCTTTGTCTTTGACAGCAGCCTCATTTCCAATTGGGGGGAATCCATGCAGAGAGAAGAAAAACATGGATTTCTCCCCCCCCCCAATTGGAAACAAGGCAGCTGCCAAAGACAAGGAAGCACGCCCCGTGTTGCTTTTTCAAACAAGCGAAGAAGTAATAGGAGGCAAGGATTCGTTGGACAAGCTCATGGGTGCACACTGGTCTTTCCTCTGACAGCCGCCTTGTTTCCAATAAAGGGGCTGGGGAATCCATGCACTTCCCTCCCTCTGCATGCATTCCCCACCAGCTTCATTGGAAACGAGGCAGCTATCAAAGAGAAGAGAGCAGCGCACGCTACGTGGGCTTGTCAGAGCCTTTGGATGAGCAGGTATGGTAAGGCACGTTAAATTTCACCAACCAGTAGGCCCGTACCAGTCCGTACCAGCTAAAACCCACCCATGTTAGTTGTCAAACAACTGGCTGATATACTAGGCCATAGGTGTCGAGATTGCCACATCACATTGCCATCCCATGATGTATTGTAACATTTTTCCCTTTGGGGAGCTGAGGTGGGTATGGCCCGTGCATGACGTATTTTACACCCATATGCTAGACATTGTGGCTCAGCTCTGTTCTCAATTGCAAAATTCCAGGAAATATAACAATCTGCTCCTGTGAGCAACTCCCATGATCATCTTCTTGGAAAAATCCACTAAAATTCAAGTCAGATACATATAGTCCTCATTTATTGATTGACTCATTCGTGACTATTTGCAGTTGCAACAGTGATGCAAACATAACTAATACTTACATTTACAATCTTTGCAGGTCTGCAGAGCAAAGAAAAGGTGAAATAAGATCAAAAACACAGTCACAATTTCACTTAACCAATGTGCACACTGATTAGAATTAAAATTTAAAAGATTCTGGATGAATGTCAAAATTAATCTAGAAATTGCCACTATACCTAAAAATTAATGGACAAAACCTTTCTATTAGGGATTTGTAACATTCATTGGAATTGGAACATTTAGTGAATTTTACACATTACCCTCATTGCTTTTGAAGCAGTAACCATATTTAATACATTTCCTGTTAACAAATGCCATCACACAAAACAATGTATTATTGCTACCAGCACATAAATTTATTTTTAATCTCCACCACACTTTTCCTCCACATTAGAGATACATGTCAGATTATAAATTCAACACAACCCTGATCAAATTTTATTTAGTTAATAAGTCTTACATTATCATATCTGTCACTGTTTCTGTTGAATTTATTTAAAAAGATAGAAATCAATCTGCCATAAATATGTCAACACCTATCATCAGCTTTCCAAACATAAGTAATAAATACACCATATTCAGAAGGTTGTAGGCCAGAAGATCTATAGTTTATAGTCAGTTGCAGACTGTGGGGAAATAGGAACCCTGACTAAATTTAGCCATCATCTACCGGAGTTTATTTGAAAGACATTTTCCTACAACTTTCCTTACAATAGAATGAATGCAAAATTGGCTCTGTTGTGATGCAAAATAAAGCTACAAATGAATCATAGAAATGGTTTGTAAACAAGCTGTAAACTGTTAATTCCTTTATTTTCTGTCACAGAAGGAAACAAATTTGTGCAATTTTTTGCTTCAACTGTTACAATATCTTGACCAGACTTGGAAAATATCCATGTTCAGTTATGTGAAGATGTCCTATTTCCTACTGTGACTAAGACATAAAAACATTTCTTGAAGAAAACAAAACAAAGATATAATTATCATATAAACCATAGATTGTGGTTTCAAAGTCCAGTACAATGCATCATATAATACGAATATAGCATGGCAGTTTTACCACAGTTGTTAAGTGATCACTGTGGTTGTAACAGTTGGTAAATCTGGCTTCCCAATGGACTTTGCTTGTCAGAAGTTTGCAAAAGGTCATCACTTGATCCTGGGACAGTGCAACCATCACAAATATGAATCAGTACCATTATTTAATTATACAAAAGTAAAGAAACTGGTAATTTAAATGAGAAGATTTTTTGTAAATTTAATTGCATTGAAAATTGCATTATATGGCATGTACTACTTTTTCTTAAACAAAAGCTGTATTATAAATAATAAGTGAACTGTAGTTTGCTTGCAACTATACAATACGATCAGTGGTGGGTTCCTACAGGTTTGATCTGGTTTGGCCGAACTGGTAGTGGCATGATGGCTGGGTCGCAGAATCGGCAGAGGCTGGCCATGCCTCCAAACCAGTTCCCCGGTCACCGCAGACACTGCTGCCATCTTGTTTTTAATTTCTATTGAAATTTCAATAGAATTTCTATTGAATTTCTATTGAACTGTGCATGCACGCACAGCGTGCATCCAGCACATGTGCAAAGCGCGCCCACAAGCGAACCAGCAGTAACCTGGCTAGAACCCACTCCTGGATACAATATCATATTTAATTCTTAAAACATAAGGAATGTAGCAGAGCAGATGACCATTGGTTTTACTGTTTAAAATGCTGTTAGCTGTTTTAGTAAAGGACGTTCCAGTTCGCAATTACAAAAACTGAACAATTTGTTAAGCATTTAAAATAGAATTTACATAAGCAAGCAAAAAATGCAGGGTAGTCCAACTATAGGGTACTAAACCTAAATCTAATCAATGAATTCTGCTTTCAGCAATAGCATCTCTTTCCACTGACTCCATTGATCCACTGTGCTGATACATAACGTACTCTGTTTAGCTTTGGCTTCCTATGTTGTGTCAGCTCAATGCTGTTTGTAAACAAATGCCCATGCCTAAGTGTACTGTATCTAGCCTATTGTATATAGCCTAGAATCTAGAACAAGGATTTAAAAAAGAAATATGGTTTTCTGTAAAATGAAGTCCTAATATATGAGCTGGGGGAGAACAATTCAACTGAGAAATATTGGGTCATTCTACATTTAATTTATTGAACATAGTAGCCATGTAATCAGATTTGTCCTGAAATAATTCAATTTTATAAAATGTTTTGAGAAGCAATCATATGCAGCTATAACTCAGCATTTATTTTATTTGGTAATCAATGAATTTACTATGTGTTATAAAATAACTGATAATTTAAACCTACATGCTAAAATATGCCTTAGCGACCCAATCCTTTTCAAAATTACAATTACCTAAACATACAATACCTTTCACTTTACTCTACCCTATTAACAATCCTACGGAAATGACTAAGAATCATCCACAGAAGTTCCAACCTATACACTTCAAAAATGTAATCAGCTCTGATAGTATTTGTTTCCATAGTAATTACATTTCAATAATTTTAGCATAAATCAAAGGTAAAAATCTTTGGAAATGATTATGACAAACAGGTAGAATTCCAAAAAGATCCTACTGCCTACATAGCATTTATGCAATTAAATGTTCTAGAAATCCTGAAAAATACTTTGCATGAAAGCCTTTTTACACATCTAAGAATAGTTCAACAGTTTAATAGCTTCTGTTAAAGAGTCAAGAAGAGACCTAATCAACTTCTTGCAGGCAGTTTGGAGGTCTCTATAAATCCCAAGCCATTAGTCTCCATAATTAGTCAATAGATAAGTTGTGTCTTCCTCTGGTATATCAGTCACTGTCCCCTGTTCATTCTTTCTGTTCCTTCCAAAGTAATCCCAATACCAAAGTGCTAAAATTATCCTGAGTAGAACCAACTTTAAAATATTTCAAGATCTTAATATTAATTAGTTATCCCATAATTTTTAATTTATTCCTATCATACTTTCACTGTTAACTGACCAGTTAACAAACATGATGTTAAGGAATAGTTTATTCTTCAGGAATAGTCCCAGAAAAGCCATCCATATGGTGACCATTTTATCACATATTTCATAAAGCACTCCTTGATTTCCTGGCTCCTGGCTTCTACATAGGGGTTCTAAATGGACAGATGTTATGACTAGGAAGACGGAGTGTAGCACTTGTAGGATATCTGAGGTTCTCTGCCTGATCTAACTTAAGCTAAATTAAATTAAATTTTATTTTAAAAAAAACCCGCAAAACTGGCATGACATTAAGTACTGTGCCAGCTCTAGCTTTAATTACAAGGAAACCTCTGTAGACTTTGGAAGAATTCTTCAAGTTGTGGTCTAAACTCTAGAACAAAGCTTTGTTAGAAGGGAGTCCATACTTAGGGAAGAAAGGCAAAAACTGGATGGTAAAATGATTGCAGGGAATTTCCTAAATAGCTTGCTTCCTGGTAAATTATGCATTGTTGTTAGCCACACTTTTTGAGATAGAATCACAATATGTTCTTCATTCCAAAATTTGAGTGTTTTCCAAAATTGTCTACTATTTGTGATATAAACCAATGATGGGTACCCAAAGACCTTCCTACTGTACAAGAAAAACAATGTGATCTATTTAACATTAGAAGGTTTTCTTCAAGTATTTTTAGAAGATGGTGACATATCTATCTTCTTAAATGAATAAATGTATGTCTCAATTTATCATCATTCTTATTATTAAAATGCTACCACATTCTAGATACAAAGAAAATCTGCTATACTAAAAACATTATTTCTTGTCCACTTAAGCCCTTTGAAAAGAAACATTGGTTCCCTATTTTGTAAGGAGATGGTCAAATGCAGTTTAGTGATAAGCAGCTGTAACCTTTCCTCCTGCAGAGGCGTTTTCCTCCTCAGCAAAACAATCTAGGTTGCAGGCTGTAATAATAGCATTAACTCAATGTATTTATTTTAAAAACAAGGTTTTCCTTTTTGTTCTTTCCAAAAGAGTTACTTCTAAAATAAAACTGAAGGCATCATTTGTAGGATCCTCCCTGTAGTTAAGGAGAATGAAACTTACATTGCTAACTGCTTTTCTTTCAAGCAGGACAGCTTGAGCCTTCATTGTTATAAACTTAATGGCTTGCTAGGAATTGCAAGGAAGCTAAAGAATTTCAGCACTCTCTGCTCCAAAATTCTTTAGGGCTATAATTCTTTAAGTAGAAGACATGTTTTCAGCAAGGGCAACTGCTAGAGAGACTCATTTTCTTCCTAACCTCCAGGTCATTTTCCTCCATTTTCTCATTGGGGTAGGAAATGAAGCCTTATGTTTCTCTGCAAGTGTCAATTGGCAATGCCAAAGAGTGCTGTAGATATTGGGGAGGGGAAGACTGGGAGTGTGGGGAAATGAACAGAATACCTTTTTCTCCCATGGGTTTTCACGAGAACCAGATGGTTTCCTCCCTCCTTTTTATCCGGTTATCAGACCTGAGATGGAATTTCTTGCTGTGAGTGCAATGCTGATTCACACATACCTTCCTTATATAACTGAGTGCTCTGATCATTCAATTTGCTAACTGCTGCCGTTTCAGGAAACATAATTTTAAGGGGACAACTACTGCATTTAAAATACGTTCCAGCAGTTTTGCATGAGAAAGTCATGCTCAAAAAAGAAGTTTGGAATAGGTTTCATAAGCAAGTCAAACTGAGCATAGGAATGGGGCTCGTATGTTCTTCATCTCTGAAGATGATTATCCTTGGGGGGGGGGGAATGGCACTTCTGATTTAAAAAGTGCTCTGCATTAATACTAACCAACCCATTGGAGACATCTAATTCCTTTCTTCTACTATTTATCCTTCACTGTCACTTTTGAGATAGGACACCCAATTTTGGAAAAACCATTAGATGTATGAACATCTCTAAATGTATATTAGGTAATTATACCTAATAATTAGGAACATCTCTAAATGTACAATTAGGTACATAGCCATTATGAGGCAACTACATAGAATGATTCACAATTGTACAGTTGGTAAACAATTTATATAAACCATTAATTGAACACAAGAATTACCGATATGCTCCTCCTCAATTAACAGGAAACAATTTAATTTGATTTCATCTGCAATTCTGACCCTAGTGGTATTTAATCCTAATGATAGTGATCAGTTTATAATTTTGAACAACTTGGTGAAGATAGCATTATCATAATATTTGAAAGTACATATAATGGCTTTTTCAAGTTCTAGTCAACAGGTAAATATAATTTGGTCTACTTCAAAATGATTTAAAATGCTTGAATGAAAACTCCTACAATTTGAGATATGATGAATTTATAATTATAATTGCGCTTATTGCATAACCTCAAACATTTGCTAAGGGAACGTTCATAACTCAAGGATTACATGTATACTATATAAGTAGTCCTTGATTTACAATGGCAATTGGGACCACAATTTCCATGGTGAAGCAAGGCATTGTTAAGTGACTCCCAACCAATTTAACATCCTTTTTGTCATAATTGGTTAAGCAAATCACTGCAGTTAAGTGAATCATGCAGATGTTAAAGAAATCCAGATTTTCTGCTTGTTGGAAGCCAGTGGGAAGAGTCACAAATAGTGATCACATGACTCTGGGATTCTGCAAATTCATTTCAATTGCCAAGCACCTGAATTTTAATCACATGGCTTGTGGGAATGCTGGCAGTTGCAAGTGCAAGGACCAGTTATAAGTCACTTTTCCAATGCTATTGTAACTTTGAACAACCACTAACAAACGATTGTAAGTTGAGGACTACTATAGAAGATTTGATTCTCCACTTACTAATCTATGTTAGCTGCCTAATAGCATTTATGTACATAATTTGAAGTAGTGTACCAAATATTTCAAATATAATATCATTTTGAACTAAAAATACCCTGTTTTAAGTATTTGATATTATTGCTTCTGATATTAATACATGAAATCCATGCTTATGTGAAACTCATTAGTCCTGTTAGGTACTATCCTACTAAATCTTATCATAAGATCATTATTGGGACAAAAATTAGTGTTTTAAGAATACAAACTCACTACCCACTTTCTCTAGAAAGTGTCTAACAATCCAAGAACCCTTAGAAGACTACTTGAAAGATTTCACTGTTTCACTAGAACTTTCCCCTTTGCCCAGGAAGGCTGTGAGAAGAGTGACTTGGAGTCAATCTGCTTGGGCAGTCTGTTCTGTCTTGAACAATGAGAAGTGTAATGGGGAGGCCAAACTTTTTCAGCTATTCTTTCTTGATAGTTCTTTTTCTTGGAGGACTGAGGCAAATGGATATCAAGAATCTTTTCTGAATTGCAGGAGGATAGAATTATATTAAGTATATAAATAAAATAATTTATTGAATTGTAGCCAGATACACAGTTTCTGCTTGCTCTTGTCGCAAGTCTGGCTGCTCACCTTGTCCTGAGTGCAGGAAAGACTCACTTTTCTCCCATTTCTACACTATCGCAAATGCATCCTGCACAGCTATTTTCCAGCTGTGATTCAAAACCGCTATTCGTCACCCTAGAATATTAGTCACAAATGCTTTGCTTTGCTCTAGTAATAGTTCTACCTGGGTCTGACACACGGTTCCTCTCCTAGCAGCTGGCCACTGGTTGACTGCATGCGATGTTCTCCGCTGGCTGACAATTGCTGATTTGTTTTGAATAACTTGCAATTGATCCACTGAGGGACATTAAATCAATAAACTGTTCACAACTATGGATGTTCATGCTCCATCCAACACTTAGCATTTATTTTTATTTAGTCATTAGATTTATGTCCTAAAGAATGGGGGGTAGAAATGAAGGCAATATGCATAGTACACAATTCCTCACAATTTTTTTCATAACAATCATATGTGGTAGGTTGGGGGAGGGGGGAGAGAGAGGCAGGGAGGGAGAGGGGGGAAGGGGAGAGAGAGAGAGAGAGATTATTTATCTATCTGGTTTCTGTGCTTAAGCGGGAGACTAGAAACTGATGGTTTAGCCCACACATTAACCACTGGACCAAACTGACTTCTTGCAACAATGGGCTTTCCAGACGGCTTTCCCACCCACACTGCCCACAAAAGTGTTTTTTAAACATCATTAAGTTACAATGTAAGAACTTTCTATTTGCTTCAATGAAGCTGACTATCTGCCTTCCTCTATTAACTTTCTAAAGACCTATTGAGGAAGTCAGAACAAAAAGGTCTGGGTTATGACAAAGGAAATAGAATAATATGAGAAAGGGAGGTGAGAGCTCCTCTGTGTGTAAACCTCTGGGCTAAGAAAAGAAAGGAGTAAAGGAAAAAAGCCTTGGAAAGGAAAAAGGAAATAGACCAGTATACATTGGGGGAAGTCCGTGATCTTACATTCCCTGCATGGTTAGGATGGTCATGAAGCATGAAGATAACCAATCCTGGAGTTCCATAGTTCAGATTGAGCACCAGCCCAACCACATGACCAATCCCACTGCAATCCAGACTGAAATTTCTCAAGTTTGCCTCAGAAGGCATTGGGAGCCATATGATAGACCACAGTTTAGGCTGCAGTCCAGTGGTGGGATTCAAAAAACTTTATTACCGGTTCTGTGGCCGTGGCTTGGTGGGCATGGCATGGTTTGGTGGGTGTGGCTTGGTGGGTGTGGCAGGGGAAGGGTACTATAAAATCTCCATTCCCTCCCCATTCCAGGGGAAGGTTACTGCAAAATCCCCATTTCCTCCAGATCAGCTGGGACTCAGGAGGCAGAGAATAGATGGGGGCAGGGCCAGTCAGAGGTGGCATTTACCAGTTCTCCGAACTACCCAAAATTTCCACTACCAGTTCTCCAGAACTAGTCAGAACCTGCTGAATACCACCTCTGCCGCAGTGCAAAATTTACTTACCTGTTTCCTTGAGATGACCGACAGAATAAAGCAAGCTTAACACTATACATGGTTGTCTGTTTGGGATTGCATTTCATATTACTTGACTGGGTCAATTCATTTCTTTCTGGTTGTTCCTTTGACCCTCTCTTTACATACTCATCTAACCATTGAAAGAGTTATTGGGAAGCCAGCTTATGACCATGGTAACAATGCAACCAGAATGTTCAAGGAATTGCAAATATCCAACGCATAACTAAATTACTTGGATTGGATGTTCCTACTTTGGCAATTCCCATTACCCTTCCCAGCTGAAGTTTTTGCTGTGATAACCAAGAAATGTGGAAATGGTATTTCTGAGTACAAGAAGATAAGTGTCATAAAACTTACTTTCATTTATGCAGATGGTGCTGAAATAAAGATACAAACATAGAATATGACAAAAGTTTATTTAAAATATTCAAAATCATGCACACCATTCTTCCATTTTGAATGGCTTAATAATGATATTGTGCAGTATGGATTTTGAAAGTTTTCACTGCTACCTTATTATGAAGCAAATTCAGACAGCTTAGTGCTGCTTCTTACTCAGTACTATAAGAAAAGGACATTTCAGAAAATTATCTTCAAAAGTCAGTTCTCTTTGTAAGTTTCAAAGTGTTAAGACAATAATTAATGCGGGCAGAATTAGGTTGCTAAGCAACCTGTTAGCATCTAATGCAGAAAAAAAAGAACATGATGTATGTCTTCTCTGACACAACAATCTGACATTGAATTAAGCACATCCAACCTTCTTCTTATGCCACCATAGCAAAGTTCTATTGGCAAGGGAAGCAAAGGACTTCTATTGGGCTTCTATTTATTCTGTTAGTTTTTTGAGAAAAACCAGCACAACCTGTCTGCCTTCTATTTATCATACCCTGTAAAGTTTGCCCTGGAGACCACCTTGCTTGTTAGTTTCACCTTCTTCCTAGATAGTTCACAGAGTCACAGATAAAATCCAACTTGTAGTGCTGCCCCCACCCACCATCACTCATAGCTTGACTAGAGGCTTAAGTGCAACAGCCAGCATGGAAATCCCTCCTGGCCTGAGGGAACTGTCACACAGGAATTTACTTTTATATCTTTTGCTCATACAAAGCCACTATCTATAAGCTGACTGGGTTGCATCAATCAATTGCCCATCACTGTATTCTATGCAAACATCCCAGGAAATGCCTTTCTCCTTTGATATCTCTTTATAGCAAACAGTGAATCTGTCAATCTCCTCACAAATTGTGTGAGTAGAAGGCTACACACATTTTTCTCATTATGAAGTTACAAGGATCAGATCAGTGTACATACAGAAAAAATAAAATGTATTCATCGAGAATCATAAGACACAACAGTGATACACTGAAGGAATTATTGGCTATAAATGATCTATACACCTGTTCTTTCGCAGCTCATTTGTTCCCCTGACTGTCCACACTAAACTAGCCCAGCCCACCGCTCACTGATTGACTGGAGTCCAGCCAATCAGTGAGCAGGCTGGACCCAACCTACCCACCTCTAACATCCGTTTAAAAGCGTGGCACCAACAGCCAACATTCCTCTTTTGAAAAGAGTCTTTCTCTTCTGAAAAGAGTGTTTCTTGTTCCCGAGCAGCTGTTGCATGCGTACGCCAAGTGGCTGAAAGGGGGTGGGTGGCAGTGGGCGGCAGGAGGCTAGCATACACCAGCTCACGGCTTTCACGAGGAAAGGCCTTCCCTCGTGAAAGCTGTGAGCTGGAGTATGCCATGTATCCAAAAGGGGTGTGGTGGCGGCAGGAAGCTAGTGTATGCCAGCCCACAGCCGAAAGGGGGTGGGCGGCGGCAGGATACTAGTGTATGCCAGCTCATGGCTTTTGTGAGAGACGGCCTTCCCTTGCGAAAGCCGCAAGCTGGCATATGCCGTGTGGCTGAAAGAGGCACAATGGCGGGAAGATAACATATGCCAGCCCGCAGCCGAAAGGGGTGGGTGGTGGTGACGGCAGGAGGTTAGCGTATGCCAACACAAGCTGGCATACACCATGTGCAGAAAGGGGGGTTCCTGCTACCTCCCACCTCCCCCCTCAGTCCCCAGCCTCACCTGGCTGGCTAAGCCTGCCAGGCAGCGGGCCTAGCTGACCTGGTGGTCCCTTATCCCTTCAGTCCAGCTTACCTGCTGCCTCGTCACCTGCCTGCTCCCTGCTGCATCCATCGCATCAGAGAGTTGCTGATTCTGCCTGCTGGTGAGTGACCTGAATTTTTTCTTTTATGCTTTTAATGTTTTTTTAAAGAATATTTTATTTATTGTGTATACAATTTTTTAAAATCGTTTTATTTAAAAGTATTGAATACAGAATTTTTTTAAATGGTTTATTTTAATTTATTGTTGATAGAGTCTTTTTTTAATTTTCGTAGACTATTTTTTAAAAAGATCCTATCAACAATAAATTAAAATAAACCATTTTTAAAAATTATATACCCAATACTTTTAAATGCATTGTGTATGGAATTTTTTTAATCATTTATTAAAGGTATTGAGTATAGATTTTTTAAATGGTTTATTTTAATTTATTGTGTGTAGAATACTTTTAAACTGGTTTATTTGAATTTATTGTGTGTGGAATATTTTTAACTGGTTTTATTTTAAATTATTGTGTGTGGAATACTTTTAACTGGTTTTATTTTAAATTATTATATGTGAAATACTATAAAATGGTTTTATTTTAAATTATTGTGTGTGAAATACTTTAAAATGGTTTTATTTTAAATTATTGTTGATAGAACCTTTTTTAAAATTGTCGTAGACTTTTAAAAAAATATTCTATCAACAATAAATTAAAATAAACCATTTAAAAATATTCTATACTCAATACTTTTAAATAAAATGATTTAAAAATATTCTATCCACAATACATTTAAAAGTATTGTGAATAGAATATTTTATATGGTTTTAAGGATTTTTTATTATTTATAGAATATTTTTTTAAAAAATTATTTTTAGAGAATTTTTTATTTATTTATTTTTATAGAATATGTTTATTACAAGAAATGCTATTCCTTTTCCAAATGTTTTATTTGTGATGCAATATGTTGCTTTAAGTGTGCAGATTGGTGCATGGTTTATGTGTCTCAAAGTGGCTGCTTTTCTATGGGCATGCCAGGTTGGTGCAAGGCAGCTTTGCCAGATTTTGTGTGTTTCTGTGTGATACTGGTTGTTTAGGTAATTGTGAGGTGGTTGCTGGTTCTGTGAGCTTCCTGACACTGTCCTTTATAATTTTCCACAATACCTTGATGGTTTTTATTCCAGCGGCTTTTTCTTGCCTGTCTTTAGGATTAGGGAAAAAAATGGTTTCTGCAGTCTTTTGGGGGGAAATTGTTATTTTTGGGTGTTTCCTGGCACTATCATAGTTTGTGTATGTGGGTGTGTAATGTCCCACAGTTATCTACACATTAATGATCAAGTACTAATAATATTTCCTTATATATTTTAGTGATCTTTCCTTACCTAATTGGTGTTTTCTTTCATACTTTTAGATTTCTAATTTCTGTTTCTGTTAATTAGCATTGCTAAAACAAATCCCACGTGAAAAAGTATTTGAAGCCTTCTTGATTTTAATTGTCAATTTATTCATTCCTGCATATTCTAATATTTATTCATTTTCATATCTTTGCTTTTCCACTGTTGTGCAAACACAATACCAGCAGCTGTTAACATGTGTAAAATTAAATATGTATTGTATTCCTTTGAAATGCCCAACCAAATATTATTGGTTTTAAATCCATATCTTGCTTTACCATTGCTTCTAACAATGACATCACTAACTCTTGAATAGCTACTTGTCTGTCCTAAGTCCTGAACCTAATTCATATATTCCTGTTTTTTGAACTGAGGAATAAATTTCAGAAAAAGAAATCTGCATTGCTCTGTGAATCTACCTATGACATTCATTCTTGATCTAACTTCTTAGATGAAAAACTGTATCTTTCCTGTTTGTTGGGGGACATCCTTCCTGAAAAGACTGTACATTGTTGGGTAAAAACAGAGGTCTCTTCTGTTACCTGTAGTGTAGTCCTCAGCTTACAACCACAATCGAGTCCAACATTGTTTTATTTCTTCTGCAGTTCGTATTATTTAACAGGATGAAGAGGCAACAGAGTATGACCGCTCGGACAGTCATCTTTCCTATGTAAGTAGCTGTTTTATTGCTTTGTGTGCTTGTTTCATCCTTAATACAGTAGTGAAAGCAATTGAAGTCTTCTTTCTGTATCTCTTTGTGCAGGCCATTCATTGGAGCAAGGTGGTCAGTGGGTGACTTCAACACACAAAAGGACAGTAATCTTCCTTTTCTATTATTTTGTGTGCTGGTTTCATCCTAATGCAGTGCATGCAATGAAAGAGTTCGTTTCTGTGTCTCTTCTTTCTGCAGACCATTCACTGGTGTCAGTGATATTGAAGACTGGCAAGGACAGTCATCTTCCTTCTGTAAGTAGCTCTTATTGTTTTTTACTTATTTTAATCTTATTTAAGTAGTAAGTACACAAAATAATAATTTTCTTTTTTATATCTTTTTGTAGATCATCCATTGGGGAAAAGAATTCAGTGGCATCATCTTGGCCACTCCCATCCGGTCACATGACTGCCAAATCATTCCCATCCGGTCACATGACTGCCAAGCCATTTCCACCCAGTCACATGGCCGGCAAGCCACTCCAACAAAGCAGGCCACACATACAGAAGATGTTTCAAGAAATTTTGAAACCCACCACTGCCAACAGTGATATAATTAAAACCTCCCATTACTATATCTAGATGCTTATTTGATTTCAAAAAGCCTCATTCATGCTTTCTGCTTGATTGAGAGAGTGATAATAGTATAATATTACTCACCAATAATAGTATTACTTTTAAGAGTTCTTCTGTTTATTTAATCCAATTGCTCATCACAGTACTGCCAAGTTCATTAATTTGGATTTTCAAGCAGAAATATTTATTCTTTATATGTAATGCAGCTCCTCAGTGGTAGGATTCAAATAACTTAACAACCGGTTCTCTAACCTAATGATTTCTTCCAACAACCAGTTTGCCAAACTGTTCAGAAAGTTAACACTGGTTCTTCTGAAGTGGTGCAAACTGGCTGAATCCCACCACTGCAACTCCTCTTATTTTCTATTGCCCTTCTTTCTTTTGAATAAATGGTGTCCTTCAGTTGCTGCTTCAATCCTGAGTGTCACTCTACTACCGTAGATGTATGCTAGATCATTTTTGCCCTTCTAAACAGAACATCTGAAGCTCATCTTGCTGATTTCCAGTAATCTGAGCAGTAATATATAATTAAAGGATGTGGACTTTATCAGCTATGGTTTTTTGTGTATTTATTTCTCATTGAGTAGCTTAAGTGGTTCCCATTTTTCACACGAGATATTTTGTGCAAGCTCAATCAACTGTGCTCAGCTGGACAACCCTGGATATTTGAACAATATTCTTGTAGTTCATGCCTGTGCACTTGACTCAGTTATCTAGCCCAGAGCTGATGCAACCTCATTATCCTTAACACAGTAGAGAGTTTTTTTTCCATTTAACAATATAGATCCAACTACCACCAGAATTATAACTAGTAATTACTGTTATAAATGTTGTAGCCATTTAGGTTACAGAGGCTCTATATTTTAATTACTGAGTAATCTTAAACTGAATTATAGTGTGCAACTGTATTAATTTCCCAACATTACATTTTATGATAATATAGTGTGCCTAGTTATAGGCATATAAAAACAGTGCTAGACAAAATCAAGCATGGAGACTCTTGAAGATTTCATGAAGATCAAATTTTGAGGCAGTAGTACAGAAATAGTTGCCACTGCTTTCTTTCATAAGATGAATATTGGATATCCGTATTGGTCTGAGGTTTTTACAGTTTTTGAGGGCTTCACCCCATCCCAGATTTCCTGGAGATTCTCCATCCAAGTATAAACTAGACACAAACCTGTATAGCTTCAGAGTCAATCATCTGAATTAACCACTACCCAAATTGTCCAAATAAATTTATAAGGCAGAAATCATTAAATCAATATGAATAGCTGCAAAAATGTAAGCCTTGAAATCTGGTAAATGCTCAGAATGTGATTGTTGTGAGAAGTAAACTGTGAGACTGGGATTAGATATTTTATTATATATTGAGGTTTATATTCTGCCCTTACTCCAAGAGATCAAGGCAGTGTATATACAGGTAGTCTCTGACTTACAAACACTCATTTAATGATTGTTAAGAGTTATAACAGCACTGAAAAAAGTGACTTCCATTTTTCACACTTATGACCATTGCAGTATCATCCTGGTCATCTGATCAAAATTTGGAAACTGCCATGTATTAATAACAGCTGCAGTGTCCTGGGGTCATGTAATTTACCTTTCATGATCTTCCGACATGCAAAGTTGATGGGTAAGCCAAATTCACTTAACAACCATGTTACTAACTTAACAACTGCAGTGATTCACTTAAGAAAGTTCATAAAATGGAGTAAAACTCACAACAACTGTCTTGCTTAACAATGAAAATTTTGGCTCAGTTGTGGTCGTAAGTCAAATAGTACCTGTACTAATCTTTTTTGTTTGTTTCATGTTTCCCAAATACACTTGTGGGAGAGATCAGGCTGATAAACAGCTGCAGTCCCAAAATGATTAATAAGCTCCAATGAATAAAAATCGACTAGAATCTGGATTCCTCCAGACAAAATATAGCCCTTTAACTTGTTCTCCTGAGGATCACTGTTACAGCGTATTGATATCTCTCTTCAGAATTGTAACATTTAAAGAGATTTGTTGTTGTATAATGCAAATACCCTGATGATGTCGAGCTACAAGTAAGCATGGATGGCATTTGTCTGATTATAACATGATACACATTTTATTTTGATCCCATTGTGCTTTACTATAAATGCCACTGACTGTTCTATGACTCAGACAGTAAACAGCCTGATGCACATCCCAGAGAGCTCTTTAGTACCATGCCATTAAAAACAGAAGCAAAAACAAAAATTCATTTTTCTCCACCAGAAAATGAAATGTTCAATAAAGTGAACCCTACAATAAATCTACAGTATGGAAAAAGATAAAGCTATATCTAATATTAAGCAGAGTACGGGAGGATGAAAATTTGCAATCCATTCTCAAGCAAAATAACAATCATTTTTAAGCAGTACTATACTTTTTTTAAGCTGTTCTACTATATTTACATTATCTTATCTGTAACAAACTAATGTAGCCCTGCAAGAACAGCTGCAAGATTTCAGCCAATTAACTAGTTCCTGAATATGGAATTATGTGTTGAGAGAATCGGCATATATTGCTGTGTCCGGCATTTGGGCTCACAAAAGTCTTGCTTCAAATTTTAGCTATTTTCCAATGACAGAATCAAACAGGGTTCCCAACATAGAGCCCTACAGTGATTTCTCCATAACCTTATTGCCATTCAAGATACACTCTGGTTCAGCTGCCTTTAAGTGGGGAGCATATATGGTCTCGGTCTCGGTCTCGGTCTCTCTCTCTGTCTCTCTGTCTCTGTCTGTCTGTCTCTCTCTCTCTGTCTCTCTGTCTCTCTGTCTCTCTCTCTCTCTCTCTCTCTGTCTCTCTCTCTCTCTGTGTCTGTGTCTGTGTCTGTGTCTGTGTGTGTTCAATACACATGCAAAATACCTAACTTGTTTCTACAGCCCTGCAACACAAATAGGTACATGTACTCCAATATTTCCAAAGATTGTTTCTGGTTATAATCAAAGACTTTCTCACAATCAGATACACACCCCTCTCCAGCCATAATATCAAGGCTGATGAAAAACCTGATAACTGACTAGGACAATTCCCAACAGGATGACTTTGTTGCCAAAGCCCAGTCATGCATGCCCCATCCAACACTAAAAATAAAAGAAGATTGGACTTATTGCAAACAGATCTGGCATTAATATCAGCATCTTGAGGCCAATAATGCCGGCAATCTGATCACCCAGTTTTCAGAATAGATTTAAGAATCCAGAAGTGGCTATTTCCACTAAATTGGGGGTTTCTTCCCCTGGAACAACCTAGCTAGCACTCCCTGCCACATCTCCCTTGGCCAAACACTTCAGGGATGAAACTGTCAGCCCCACTCTTTGGGAGCAGCTAACTCTCTCTGTACCCCAAACCTCCTTCCCAACCAAAAGAAGCCCCCACCCCACCCCATCCTTCAAGGCTAGACAGCTTCCTGCAATAGGAAGCACCCTGGCTTCAATTCACATTGTTAAACTCCTACAGTGTTTGGGTGCAAGCCATTTTCCCATTGAAAAGTGACCAAGCCTCATCAATCTTCTTCTGAAATCGTAAGCAAGCCAGGGTTGAAAACTGGAAACATTCTGTTCGTTTCCCTTCTCCTGAGCAAAAAATAAAGTTCATGCAACTTGATTTTTCTTTCACTTCACTTTTTGTATAGAGAAAGCAAAATAATTTTAGTGATTGAGGGATCAATGGCAGTTCACAGCAGGGTAGTAAATATCACTGCTTGCTCTCAGTATTTACATTTCCGAACGGACAAAAAGAGCAAAAGATATTTTCACACTGCTTTTGAGGATCACCAGTCACCAGTCACCAAAGTTGAGTAGTTTAGATATTGAG
This sequence comes from Thamnophis elegans, assembly GCF_009769535.1. Lineage (NCBI taxonomy): Eukaryota > Metazoa > Chordata > Lepidosauria > Squamata > Natricidae > Thamnophis > Thamnophis elegans. Next base: position 28,992,071 of record NC_045558.1, read on the forward strand.
TTAAAGCATGTTCTGAGTTATTAGTACTTTTTAAACAACGAATTCAGCAATGAGTTTCATTGTGGCGAAAGTGGTGGGATTTTATTCTGGTTCAAAATTTAATGTAAATTAATTTTGGAATGTTTATACTGAAAACATGTTTGGGATGTTTTAAATAAACAAAAGCTTTAGTAATTCTAATTCATTAATTTTAATTCTAAAATAAACACTATATAAGAACAGTATATATAAAATAGTAAATGGGAAGTAAGTATTCTATTAACAAATGTTATTGAAAAACACAAAAAGAAGTCCAGCCAAGAGTGGAATATTTCTGCCATATCCAGGATAGTCTATATTTACTGAATATTTTCAATAAACACTAAATAGCTAAACAGTATTCATTACAGAGAGTTCACATCCAAAATCTGAAGGAAATTAATTAGGCTTGCCCTTGAGCAAGATCTGGTAATCAGAACACAATGGAATGCACAAGGACACAGAAATAGAAGATGATTCCTTACTGAGATTATTTTCTTTTTTAATGTGTAAAAATCACACAAATGTGAGAAATATACCTAAAAATCTTAATTTTGAGCTTTGTGTCTTTTTTCCCCCTCCCTTTATACTAAATTTAAGCAGAATGTAGGTTGTGCTGCTTTCATCAGCTATAAAGATGAGTTTGTTCTTTAGAACAAGTACGTTTCTGAATATTTTATTTAAAAAATGGCATGAGGCAACAGAGCATGCAGTCCTGGGAACACCTACATCACCGACCAACTTCTAGTAGAAACAGTCTTTTAATGTTTTGAATCCAGTGGTGAGCTTGGCAGGTGATTAAGTGAACACTAGCCTCAGAAACAAAAAATACATGCACAGATCTCCTACCCTTCTCTTGTTAAGTTATTCATTTCCTAAGAGAGGTTTTTTTTAAGGGGTGGTGGGACTGATCCACAGGGAACCTTCATTGCTTTAGGCAACTTCAAGATTCTCACTTCCCAAACATGAAATAAATGCATCAAATGTATTCTACCTAAAAATGGCAGTTATCCAGTTTTCTGAAGCTATTATTCATTGTTGCCCCAAGCAAAGAGCAATTCTAAACAGACAATAACTGTTTGTGTTTCTTGCTTTTTCCAAAAGTGTAAATGCCAACTTCCCATGGTGCATTCAATCTTTCACTTCAAAGCAAAAGTAAGCTTAACAGAACAAAGCAGGTTTTAAAGAAAAATGAAAGATGAAATTGGACTACCCATGGGATAAAATTAAAATTATTAAAAACACCTCAGTGGGATAGCTAGCTGTGGAATATAAGGATCACTTGATTTCTTTCTTAAACTTTGAGTTATTATTTACTTATTGCAATTACTTATAACTCACCTTTCAGGATTAAAATCCTGTCAAAACAACTTAGAAAAAAAAAACATTGTTGCTTGCTCTACCACCTCTCTCTTCAGGAATGTATACGTGCAAAACCAAAAGTCTCCAGAAAATTCGAGAACATTCTCTTCTTCCTCCTGGCAACACTAATTGAGCTGTTCCAGGAGTGTTTTAGTAGTTTCAGGAATGTAAAATGGTTTGAAAAATACTCTAGGCAATTGATGATGATAACCAAGAGAAAGTAAAATTCTTTTCACTGCAAGCCTAAAAGTTAGGTGTTGAATCGGGTAAAGGAGGCACAAAAGGCTTCAGTAAACAACAGCTCTTTATTGCAAGTTAAGTAAACATCGGGCTGAGGAATGGTCGGGCAGCATCCCCTTTTAAAGGGATCTGTCAGACCTCTTGGCCAATGAGATTCAACCTCTGTTCCCGCCGGAACAGAGGACCTTAGTGGAAACCTCTGTCAGTCTGTCAACGGCGGGGAGGGGGAATATCTACACCCCTCCCCTCTAGGATAGAACAATCTAACTAGTGACGTAGTCATGCAGGTAGGTGGGCTTTTGCGTAGCTCTGCCTGACCTGCGCAATTCAGTCTTGGTGTTTCCTTTGCAGAAGTCGGGCAGATCTGTTGCTCCTGCAGACCCGCCTGGTGGAACCTCCTGGAACTTTTCCCAGGCCGCGGCTGGAGTTTCTGGCATTGACTCACTTGGAGCTCGCTGTGGGCCTGCATCGAAGTCAGATAAGTCTTCTGATATTCTCGGGCTTTCCTTGGTTTTGGAGAGACTCTTATTTTTGGTGTAGCTTCTTTCGGTTTGTGCAGGAGTTATATTTAATTGTCTAAGCGCTGAGTTAGACATGCGGCTACGGAGTTGGTCTATATGCCTTCTCCAATTTCTACCGTCCTCTAGTTTTACTGTGTATGACCGAGTGCCGGTAATTCCGATTATAGTTGCGGGAATCCACGTTTCCCCAGTGTAGTTGTGTGCATATACCAAGTCTCCTATGGTGAAAGACCTGACTTTGCTTGTAGAGTCAGGGGGTGTTGAGATGGAATAATTTGGGTGCAGCCGGTCTAAGTGAGACCTTAGATGGCGGCCCATGAGTTCAGCGGGGCTTCTTCCAGTGGTAGCACTGGGTGTGATGTGTTGAATGAATAAGTAGTGATCAATTCGTGTTGCCAATCACCTGGGCCCATCCTATTGAGGGCCTCCTTTGCGGATCTTACCATTTGTTCTGCCTGGCCTTTGGAGGCCAGATGGAATGGCGCAACCAGGGCATGTCTGACTCCCTGAGCTGCTAAGAATGTTTTGAATGGCATGGCCATGAATTGGGGCCCTTTGTCAGAGACTAGTACATCGGGGAGGCGTGGAGAATAGTCTCCGTAGTACCTTGATGACCGATTTCGAGGTAGTGGAATTCATCAGGACTACTTCTAACCATTTGAATATGAATGTTTGGTCATGGACTGGTCCAATGAAGTCAATGTGTATTCTGGACCATGGTGCTTGTGGGCACTCCCATTTTGCATGGAGAGTCCTCAATGAGAACAGTTACTTTCAGCTTTTTGGGGCGAATGGTACGGATTTGTCTAACTGGGACAGTGACATTCAGCTTTTTTTGGGTGCCCTGGGTAGCTTTGTGCAACAGAAGTGAGGTTGGCGATTTTATCGTCACCCTCTGAACCCCGTGGCTACTTCTGCCAAGCCCCTGATTTGGGGTTGTTTCCACTCACGTTGCTGGCCCATTGCTTCGCGGAAATGGCAGGATGATCGGACATGATCTCCTCCGCAGCTGGCACAGGGTGGAATTTGTGAGTTAAATTTTTGCGCCAGCTTTGTGCTGCATGCGCAGTAGCCGTCTTCCTCTTCGCTTTCAGAGCTCTCGGGCTCTGTGGTCTCATGGTGGACATGGGTACTTTTCCGTGCACCGGAGGTGCGCTGTGGTGCTGGAGGGTTTCCATCAATTGGGCAGCTGATTCAGATGTTCTAGCTTTCTCTAGTGCAATCTGCAGAGAGGTTGGATTTAGCCAGAAGCCTTCTCTGCAGAGTGAGATCTTGCACGCCACAAATTATGCGATCCAGAATCAGCTCGTCCAGTTCACGGAACTCACAGTAGGCTGCGGCTATTCAGAGCGCCACCACGTATTCATTGATCGATTAGCCCTCCTTCTGGTTCCGGATGTTGAACTGGTACCAGCGAATGTATTTGGATGGCTTTGGCGTGTAGTGGGTCTTCAGCGTTTGTTGTAGTGCAGACCAGGACACTGCTTGTAGGGGGGTTGGTTCTGAGAGGTTTCTCGAACACTTCCCAGACGCAGTACCCGAGGAACAAGTTCTTTTTCTGGGCTTCTGGAACGCCCGTGAGATCGTACACTTCCAGGAAACACTCGAATCATAGCATGTACGATTCCCAGTGTTCGGTAGCTGGATTGTACGGAGTTGGTGGGGCATGCATAGCCATTCTGGTTCTCTCTGGTTGTTCAGCAATGGCTAGCTCGATGCCTCACGGGATGCTCCAGGCTTGATGTACTTGCAAGGCTTCGCTCTCTTTATTTGCCTAGTTGCCTTCCAATCCTACCTTCGTCGCCAGTGTTCGATCAGGTAAAGGAGCCACGAAAGGCTTCAGTAAACAACAGCTCTTTATTGCAAGTCAAGTAAACATCCGGCTGAGGAATGGTCAGGCAGTATCCCCTTTTAAAGGGATCTGTCAGACCTCTTGGCCAATGAGATTCAACCTCTGTTCCAGCGGGAACAGAGGACCTTGGTGGAAACCTCTGTCAGTCTGTCAGCAGGGGGGGGGGGGATATCTAATATTAGGAATTTCCTAACCTCTTTAAACCTCAGAAAGAGATTCAAGTATTTTCTTCTTCCATTGCCTCTTCTATTTCTAACTTACAGGTGAGATTTGTTGCTACCAAGAGTTGTGACCTTTGGGCATAGCACTGTTTAAATTAGGAAAAACATTTTTAATCTAAATGCTACATTGTGTCTGAGCAACTTGCTAGAGATTATGAGCCTTAACATTAGAAGGCAAATAGGGAGGATATAATCTAAATCTCATTTAATTTTATTTAAATTATATGCATGTAGTAGAGCTATTAAAATTTTAATTTCACAGCAAGTCTTTGAAAGAATCTCAACATTCAAACCATTTAGTCAGTTGGGAGTCTACTTGAATCCTTGAGTAAAAGTATTCCCAAGTAAGTGGACAAAAATCCACCTTAACATACTTTACTATAATAAAAATAGCCATGCAAATTGTAATCATAAAATCTTTAATTCATACAAGATAACTGCATTTCAGGAACCCTATTGAGATCATTTGGCTGGATGATTTTTTCCCCTTCTTAATGTACTGTACATGCATAGAGATACATATAATATGCTTGTCTGTAATGGAAACTAAAAGGTTTATGGGTAGTCCTTGACTTACTACAATCGGAACCGGAATTTCTATTGCTAAACAAGGTGATTATTTAAGTTGCACCTGATTTTACAACCCATTTGTCATCATTGTTAAGTGAATCACTGCAGTGGTAAGTGAATAACACAACCATTAAGTATATCTGGATTCCCTTGTTGACTTTGCTTGTCAGTAGCTAGTTGGCAAGGTCACATGACCCCAGGATCCTGCAACCATTGTGAATACATGCCAGCTGCCAAGTACCCAAAGTTTTAAGGGCAAGGACTGGTCATAGGTCACTTTTTTCAGTGTTCTGGTAACTTTGGATGATTGCTAAATGAATGGTTGCAAGTCAAGGACTACTTATATATAGGATTCTCATATTTCAATTATTTTTTCTTTACTAAATCCATTACTCTTCTGCTTTTTATTAATTGATAATCCCAAAGATGCAACAAGCAAAAAAACAAAATATAAATATGAACATGCAATAGGTTAAAACCATTGTTAGTAGCTGGAAACAACAGAAGTAATAAAAGCCAGATTCCTACCAGTTCAGAACAGTTTGGCTGAATAGATAGTAACTTGGCTCATTACACCCCCAAACTGGTTCTATCGGCACCGTAGGTGCTGCCATCTTGTTTTTTGCTTCTGCACATGCGCAGAAGCATTTTTTACCTACTGTGCAGGTGCACATCAAGCACACGCACCCGAAGCACATCCCCAAGCGAACCGGCAGTAAAAGTAGCCGTAACTCACTCCTGATAAGAACCTATGCGATATGGTGGTTATGAAATTAACAGTAAGGAGATCCAAGTTGAAATCCCTTCATAGCCGTAGAAGCTTACAGAGTGGTCTTCTGTCATTGTCTTTCAATCTAATTTACCTGCAGCCTTGCTATGTAAGCTGCTTTGAGCTCTCAGATAAAAGGCAGGATATAATTTAGGAAGAGAAGGAAGGAGTGTCTGCAGGAGAGTCATAAAAATCAAGATGCGGGCCACAATTATGAAATGAAAGCCCCAGCTCCTTCTGCATGCACAGAAGTATCATGTGTGCGAGCATGAGCGAACCGGTATTTTAAAAAAATGTAACCCACCACTGATTCATACCCATTAGATTTGCTGCAAAATCTTCACATTGATGTTCACAGGTTCAATTACATTTCCAAGAGAGAAAGAAAAGGCTAGGTTGGAGTATATAGCACTATGTGATTATAAATCAAGCAGGGGGAGAAAGATGGGTGCCTTAGTTCAATTTCATCCTGATGGCTCCATGTACAATATGCTTATTACCAAGATAGTATGGAGCATTATAACACCTCCATCTTAAAAGGAAATGTGATGGACTTCATTTACAGTTTACCTTCAAAGATTTGCTTATCTCGGAACTAACACTAACACTTTGGTGACATATTTTATCATCACAAATTAACTTGGTTCAAAATAAAGTGTATGAGTTACCAAGCAACTGTTTCCAAGAGCTCCTGTAATTGAAATTAAAATCCCAAAGTAATATTATACAAACATTAAATTTAATGATGTTCATGAAAATGATCAGAAACATATTTTAAAGCTAAATTAAACCTGATCGTTACTGATCCACTTAGGCTAGTTAAAAAGAGAAGATATTGTATATGTCAGGAAATCTTACTTGTATGTACCATAGATGGCTCCTGATCCTAAAATAATATTTGCAACTCATTATTAAAACAGTGTCAACAGAATTCAAAGTTCAATAAACAGAGTTTACTTATTTCCATTACAATTCACATTCAACTTTAAACACCAATGTTACCCAAAATATGAATTTAAGTTATAACATTATTATTGTTCAATTATAATTACAAGCTTGTTATAATAACCTCAGATGATCCACATAGTTGTGGACGCCTACTCGAAATGGCTAGAAGTAGTCCTCATGACCTCTACAATGGCAGAAGCTGTCATCAAGACACTACGGAGACATTTCTCTACTCACGGCCTGCCCGATGTTTTGGTCTCTGACAATGGGCCCCAATTTACGGCCATGCAATTCGAGACCTATTTAGTACCACAGGGAATCAGACATGCCTGGTCGCTCCATTCCATCTGGCTTCCAATGGTCAGGAGGAGAGAATGGTGAGATCTGTAAAAGAAGCCCTATCCAGGATGGGCCCGGGAGATTGGCAAACACGGGTTGATCAATTCCTCCTCATACAGCATATCATACCAAGTGCTACCACTGGTAAAAGCCCTTCCAAGCTTCTAATAGGTCACTGGCTAAGGTCCCACTTAGACCAGCTACACCCAAACTACTCTGCGCATCGCCCCCAGATTCAACAGGCAAAATAAGAAACTTTAGTGTAGGGGATCAAGTTTACGGCCACAATTACGCTGTGGAAACTCTTTGGATTCCTGCCATAGTAATAGGCATCACTGGGCCTCACTCTTATCTATTAGAGCTTGAGGACGGTTGAAATTAGAGATGGCACATTGACCAACTCCGTGGCCGCATCTCCAACTCCAGTTTTAGGCAACCAGAGGTAACTCCTGCACGAGTTAGCCAAAGCCCTACACAAAAAGAGCACAAATTCACTCCTTCCACAGATAACTCAATCCTGAAGATACCAGGGCACTTATCTGTAATTGTTGCAGGCCCACAGCGAGTTCCGAGCGAACCGGCTCCAGAAACTCCAGCCGCGGCCTGTGAGAAGTTCCAGGAGCTTCCACCAGGCGAAGCCACGGAGACAACAGGTCCATCTGACCTGACTGAAGAACACCCACCAACTGAACAGCGCAGGTCTGAGCGAGCCACCAGAAAGCCCACCTACCTGCCTGACTACGTCACAAGTCGGTTGAGCCCATCTAAGAGGGGAGGGATGTTAGATACCAGAAACATTGGTAATGGTTTACACCAAAGTCCTCTGTTCAGGCGGGAACAGAGATTCAATCTGATTGGTCAAAGGGTCTGACAGCTCCCTATAAAAGGGCTGCAGTCAGACGGAACCTTCACTGGATTGTACATAGTTGACGTGCTAATAAAGAGCTGTTTGTTACTCTGAAGCCTGTGTGTGCCTTCATTCACTCGATCTAACATCAACAGTATCTGCAAAGGATTTAATCTTCTTTAAAGAGGCCTGAGCATATTCTCAAAGCAAACTTCCAAGGAATAACTATAAGGAAGAGTCTTCCATTGGGGGGGGGGGGGGAGTTAGCAATCCCTAGAGACTAATGTACAAATTTATCAGCAACCTTTTTTCAATCCTAACCAAAGACTTTATACATTAAACCAGTGTTTCTCAACCTTAGCAACTTAAGATGTATGGATTTCAACTCCATATATTAAAGTTTATACATCTCAAAGTTGCTTATATTGAGAAACACTGCTCTAAGTCAATAATTCTCATGTCAGTAATTCTATATGAAAATGTTTAGAGGGTAGATAATAAGAAATAAGAAAACTTAGAAAAAATCTTTAGAAAAAAAAAACTATTTCTTCAATTTTAACAATTCACAAAAATTCATTTCCCACTCAGCTTCACATATATACTAGATAAGGAATACAGATATGAAGAAATCTATGTATCTTGCAAAATGTTGTTGGCAGTAATTCCATTAAACATATCCTTGGCCTGACATTTAATTATTCTATTAACGTTGCCTTCAAATGTAATAAAGGGCAGTATTCATGTAGCAGCTTGCATTTCCAAGTTTATAGAGGACTATCCAAATTTTATTTTGAGAACTAGCAAATGTTTGCCAGTGTTTTCTGCTTACAGAAGGAGGCAGAAAATCTTACTTCCAAATGTTTCTATTTATATTTCTATAATTGGCAGCATTAGGGCAATGCACATCCAGTTTACTCTTGTTTTAATAGTTTTCATTTCTACTGATGTTTCTGCTTTCAAAAACAGATAGCTGTAACTTTACAATTTAATCCAGACAAGTATTGTTACTCTGAACCCTGAGTGTGCCTTCATTCACTCAATCTAACATCAACAGTATCTGCAAAGGATTTAAGCTATTCTGCAGACCTGACATCAAACCAGCAGAGCTATGTAGAAAATGGAATTATTGAAAGCTTAAACGCATAACATCCTGTTCTCAGATATTATCTCTATTAAGGCAAAGTTGATAAGAATTTTGGAAATTATTTTTTAAAAATAGGTAATATTATTTTAAATATAATTCAATATATTCATAATTTAGAGCAGCAGTCCCTGAGACCCTTTCAGGAAGTCTGTAAAATAAATAAATAGATATTGTTTAACATTTTCAGTTTTAATTTCTAATATGTTAAATATTGATAAATGTAACCTACATAAGCCAACATTCTTTGGGATCTTCACATATTTCAGAATGCAATCCTGAGACCAAAATGTTTGAGCTGCTTTAAAGCAAGCTGTTAACTATTCATTTCATTTAAAAACATGAAAAAAATTGCACATTGCTGATTAATGAAATGAACCTAGTAAAATTTCAGACACCTGTCTTTCCACTATATCAGGGGTGTCAAACTCAATTTCATTGAGGGACACATCAGAGTTGTGTTTGACCACAGGGGGTTGAGGGGCGTGGTAGGGGTGGGCGTGGCCAGTTCAACATCACTCGTGTTGGAGGCACCTGGGGTGGCCAGGGCGGGGTGGGGGGAGCCACTGTCTGTAGTGGAGGAAGGTGAGACCAGGGAGAGCGCCAAAACCTTCTTCTCCAGAGGATCCTTGCCATCTGCTGGTGGCCAATTGCTAAGGTAGGACTTCTCTCCCTCCCTCCCTCCCTTCCTTCCTTCCTTCCTTAGCCTTTCTTCTTCCTTCTCTTACCTTCTCTTTCGTTCCTTGTCTCTTCCCATCTTTTTCTTTGTCTTTCTTATTTCCCTTTCTCCGTATGGTGTCCCTTCTTGGATACTTCAAATGCAATTCATTTTGTTTTGCTTTTAGCTTATTTTGCTAAACCTCTGCCAGTGAAAATGGAGCCGTGCTCCGTTTTCACTGGCAGAAGGCTGCAGGCCGTCCAGGGAGAAAACAGGGGCTGGGAAGGGCAGCAGGTCTTCAGTTTGACACTACTGCACTATATGACCTTTCTTATCAATTCTTTATTTTGTCATTCACTAGAAAAATAAAAAATGAGTCCTTTACATTCTATAGATTTAATTCTACTTTCTCACAATATACACATTTCTCAAGAATATATAATTTGTTTATCTTCTTCCATAGAGTTCGCTATGTTAGCCTTTGGGAACAAAATTGTGTATTAACAAATATATGAAGAGGTACACTTATTGTTGAAAATGAAGTTATCCATGGAAGTTTACTTCATAAAACATATATTAGCTTTTAAACTGACATGAAACACTTTGAAATCTGTCTCTAACTTTTTAAAATTCATAGGAATATAAATTCAGTGCATGTTTCTAATTGACAATGTGATGTCATCCTTTGTAATCCAAAATGTGGAACTCCCTATTAGACAAGGCATTGTCATCTATAGGCTCTTGCTGTTTTTTGCCAACAGGCCCACTCTGTCCATGTCAGAATGCTTTTAAGAAATGGCAAGGTCTACGGGCACAAGATTATAACAGTTTAGTGGAATGACCTATCAATTAGACATCATCAGCATTATTACTCTCACAGATGTTGCTTCTCTGAGGATTTGAAAAAGGACTGAAAATTAAATACTGCTCTTCCATTCCTTTGAAATGCCCGCCTAAGCCTCATTGCAATGGAGCATAATGGACCCAGCATTAACAGGCTAATGTTTTACTGGTCAAGGTACTGTGCTTATCCAGTACCAATCATCCAACAAATTAGGCTAGTGGCAATTCTGTTCCTCTTCCTGTCTCTGAATTATAAAACAAAACAGCACTTGATTGAAAATCCTAAGAAATTTCCAGGCTAGTAGCCAGGACTTAGTCTTTCAACACACAGCTACCAACATCCATACTTAATGTTACAGCACATAGCAACCAAGCGTAGCAAAGCAATTATGAATTTGCGAGCTTTTGAAGAACAAAAGGGTATTGAAAGATGGGCAGACTAAGCAACTGAGACCTAGAGAATATAAAGCTTCATGAAATACAAAAATGAACTTAAATCAAAGAGACTCAGATTCAATTCACAGTTCTGATGCTCAAGGCCTCTAGGGCCATGTCCAACGGGGCAAAGGGAACATTTGCTTCATGCCTTCAATAAAGAAGTACATCAGTAGCAGTAATGAACTCTATTACATTTAGTATTGAAATATTCAGAAGATTTTTTTCAAGGTAATAACACTTGTCAGATAAAATGTATTTGCAGGAACAACGGTCCCTTCAGAGTTTCAAGAACCCAGGGCATTCTATTTACTGAGTTACTGGCTTCAGCAGAGAGATCAATTCTTCTTGTCTACTTTCCCGAGCCCTCTTTATAGAGTTGCAAACAAGCTTTGCATTCTGCCCACTCCAAAGCATTTTGTAGAATTAAATCCCAATCATTTCATAACTTTTGACAAATATTTTATGTTAGTCCTCAACTTACAACCATAATTGGGGCCAGAATTTATGTTGCTAAGTAAAGCAGTTGTTAAATGAGTTGCACCTGATTTTATAAGCTTTTTAAACCATGTCATTGTTAAGCAAATCACTGCAGTTGATGTAGTTGCTAAGCAAATCTTGCCCCATTGACTTTGCTTGTCAGAATGAGCTGGGAACATTACAAAAATGACCCCTACAGACACTACAACTACTGTAAAAACATACTGGTTGCTAACCTGCTAAAGGTTTGATCACATGACCATGAGAATTCTAGGATGGTTGTAAGTCAGATGAAGGTTTGCATTCCCTTTTTTTAGTCTCGTTGTAACTTCAAACAGTCACTAAACTGATACTTGTAAGTTTAGGACTATCGCTAAAGTATTCCTAGGAAAACATTCATTGGCTGTTCAAAGTTATGATCGCGTTGAATAAAGAAACTTACAACTGGTCGTCCAAGTTCTGACTCCTGAGGTGCCCTCAGTCATGTGAACAATCTTGGCCCACCAGCATTTACAAACACCCATGTTGCCAGCACTGCCCCTTCCAACTGATTTCTGTTGTCAACCCTCCATAGGAGTCACTATCCTGATCCTTTGTGAGGGAAGTACCATGGAAATGTCCCAGAGCTGGTAAATGAATGCTTTAGATAGGTGGATGTGTACTGCCTTGTGTATCACCTCCCGGCCAGGTCTTTCTTTTATTGCAACCAGGGAATTTTTTCATGAGCCGGCTAAGGCTTCCTTTCACAAAAGAAGGACTTGGCCAGCAGATGAAAGAAAAGACTGGCTATATCAGCGCAAAAGGATGTTCCAGCCAGTAAGCAAAAAAAGGCCACACATGAAAGAAGACCTTGGCCAGTAGTGCTACAACATGGTACAACGGCAAAAGAGAGGCTAGGCCAGGCCAGGAGGCGCAGCTAATGATGGCAGCTAGGCTGGGGCCAAAAAAAGAAATGGGAAGGGGGTAGATAGGAAGATAGGGAGACTTGAAATGACAGAGTCCCTTGCCTTCTTCCAAGAATGAACTGTCAGGTTCCGAAGGGTTAATGTAAACAGCCAAACATAGAAACGGTTTGTAAATGCAGTTTGTATTCTTCCTGCGCACAAACTGACCAACAAAGCACTGAGGCAATGAATAAATTGTCAGAGCTGCCACCCGGTGCTCCCCACCACCTTTTATAGTTCTTAGTGATTAGGATAACCTGCACTCCACGTATGCACTCACCCATCCCCTCGTAACCCTCTGGACTGGCTGGAGCTGACATATGCCTACTACCATGAAGATAGCATTTGGGGAGCTAAAAATTACAGTCAGTTAGGAATCAAAGGTCCCCTTCCCCCCTGGTTTTGTGGGATGTCGGCGATGGAATCTCGCTGTCAGGTGGGGCACCATACAGTCCTTGCTATGAACCCACGATGCCTCTGACAGGGCATAACCTTCTATAAAACAAGGTATTGTAACCATCGCCTGTGCCGCCTGTATCTAGTATATCTTGCACTACATAGTGGCTGTTATCTATCTACAGTAACCGGGGCTGGTGGCCGTAGCAGGTCTCCTCTGATATCAGATGTCTGAACTGATTGGAACAGGCTGCAGTGGGAGACTGGATGTATTTTCCCCAGTAGAGGGGGGAGTCTTAGCTGCACTGTGACCGGGTAAATAACTCGCACGATTGGGAAAGGCCCAATGAATTTGGGCCCAAGTTTCTTACATGACAACGGCAGCCTGAGATATTTAGTGGAGAGGTAAAGGCCTACGTGGAAAGGCCTTCCACCTTTTATCAGCAGTCTTTTTATATATGGCAAAAGAGTGACATAACGCATCCCTCACCACTTTCCAAACTTTTTGCATCCGGGCTATCCACTCCTGCAAGGTCGTGTCATCTGGGTGCACCTGAGGACATTCCGAAATTGGGACAAACTCCTGCCCTGTAGCCACATGAAATGGGGTAAACCCCATACTTTTGTGCACCGCATTGTTATATGCACCTCTGCAAAGGGGAGGAGTTCAGCCAATTGTTCTGTTGGTACTGGATGTAACATCTTAAGTAGCACTCCACCATCACGTTTGCCCTCTTCCGCAGCACCATTGGTCGCAGGTGGAAGGCTTCCACCATTGGTGGAAGGCTGTACTAAGTCCCTGTGAAGACCCCATATTGCCACAATCTGCACCAGAACCGGACAGTGAATTGCACTCCCCTGTCTGAAATTATCCTTTGGGAATGCCATGGAGTCTATAGATACAGGTAATAAACAGTTGGCCAGCTTCCTAGCAGATGGAAGGCTGTACATGCTACAAAATGAGCCTGCTTGGAGAATAGGTCTATTATCGTCCAAATGACATTGTTCCTTTGGCTGTTCGGTAAATCCACGATGAAGTCCATTGCTATCTGTTCCCATGGCTGAATTGGATCTGCCACCTGCTGTAACAGTTCAGGAGGCCAGCCAGGCTGGGCCTTCATGGTAGTGCAAACAACACAACTCCTTACATATCCCTCTATGTCCCTTTTCATGTGGGGGCCACCAGAACTGGCGATTTATTAAATGCAGTCTTGAGGAACCCAAAATGTCCAGCTGAGTGAACGTTGTGCAGCATGGCCACCCATACCATACTTGGTACATATAACTTTGACCCCTTCCAGGCAAAGCTCTCTCGCTGTGTTAATAAAGTTTGATTTTCCTGATACCGCTGGTCCATTGGGAGTGCTGCTTTGATTGCTCTGGAGAGGTCCTTCCCCATGGCATACAGGTTTGGTGCTGATGCGGCCTGTTGAGTGGCTAACACCCTAGGCTGTGAGGTTGGGATGATAGCCCACACTAAATCCTCCCTTTTATTATGATACTGCGGTTTGCGGGACAGGGCATCGGCTAAGAAATTCTTGCCCGCTGTCAGGATCTGGATGGAAGTGAACAAACTTGCATTCAATCCTGACAAGACTAAGTGGCTGTGGATGCTGCCCCTGAAGGACAGTCCAAATAGTCCATCCTTGATCCTGAGGGGTGAGAATTTACACCCCTCAGAGAGGGCCCGCAACTTGGGGTCCTCCTGGATCCACAGCTGACATTGGAACACCATCTGTCGGCTGTGACCAGGGGGCCCTTTGCCCAGGTTCACCTGTGCATCAGTTGTGGCCCTCTTGGATCAGGAGCCACTTCAAACGGTCACTCACGCCCTTGTCACCTCAAGGCTTGACTACTGTAATGCGCTCTACATGGGGGCTGCCCCTGAAAAGCGTTCGGAGACTGCAACTAGTCCAGAACGCAGCCGCGCAAGCGATATTGGGTGTACCAAGGTACACCCACGTTACACCTATCCTCCGCGAGCTGCACTGGCTTCCTATTGGTCTCCGGATGCAATTCAAGGTGCTGGTTATCACCTTTAAAGCCCTACATGGCTTACGACCAGGGTACCTGCGAGAACCGCCTATTGCCACATACCTCCCAACGGCCGAGTGAGATCCCACAGAGTGGGCCTCCTTCAGATGCCGTCAGCTAGACAATGTCGGCTGGCGGCCCCCAGAGGAGGGCCTTCTCTGTGGTTGCTACGACCCTTTGGAATGAGCTACCCTCAGAGAATCCAGGCCTTGCCCACTCTCATGGCCTTCCGAAAAGCTATTAAAACCTGGCTGTTTCCCGGCAGGCCTGGGGCTGTTGACCTCATTGCTGGGGGTCCAGCCCCAATCAGATTGGGTGCATGTGTGATGTTTTTAAATTGTTTTCCTTATTTTTTATTAATTTCTCTTCTTTTCGCTTTGTAAGCCGCCCAGAGTCCTTTGGGATTGGGCAGCCTATAAATTTACTAATAAATTTACTAAATAAATAAATAAATAAATAAATAAATAAATAAATAATAAATTTACTAAATAAATAAATAAATAATAAATAAATAAATAATAATAAATAAAAATAAAAAAATAAAATAAAAATAAAAAATAATAAATATAAATATAAATAATATAAATATAAATAATATAATATAAATATAAATATAAATAATATAAATATAAATATAAATATAAATAAAAATAAATATAAATAAATAAATATAAATATAATATAAATAATATAAATATAAATATAAATATAAATATAATATATAAATAAATATAAATAATATAATATAAATATAAATATAATATAAATATAAATATAATATAAATTAAATATAATATAATATAAATATAAATATAATATAAATATAAATATAAATATAATAAATATAAATATAAATATAAATAAATATAAATATAAATATAAATATAAATAATATAAATATAAATATAAATATAAATAAAATATAAATATAAATATAAATATAAATATAAATATAAATATAAATATAAATATAAATAAATATAAATATAAATAATATAATATAAATATAAATTAATATAATAATATAAATATAAATATAAATATATTTTAATTGGAAGTTGAATCACTGAAAACAAGGCCCATCTAACTTGTTTTACTGATAATTTCGCAGGGTCTGGAGGGCCTCCAAATTCTTATGGTCCATCCAGACCTTGAAGGGTATCCCTTCCCCTTCTAGTAAATGCTGTCACATCAACAGGGCCCACCGATCGCAAACACCTCCTCTTCCCAAATGGGCCAGTTGCATTTGGTCCCTGTCAACTTCCTCGAGGTGTAGGGACACAGCTGTAGGACTCCTCCATTGTTCTTTTGTAAGAGGACTGTGGCCACCGCCACATCACTGGCGTCTCCCTGAACTGCGTAGTGGACTCTGGGTGTTTCAGTACAGGCTCTTGTGCAAACAAGGACTTCAGATGCTCAAACACACTGTTGTCCACACAACTGGGCTTCCCAGTCGAGGGTTTGTCGTGAGATGTTTTGTGCGTAAGAGATCATTTAGTAGAAGGGCCACTTGGGCAAAGGACAGGATGAACTGGCAATAGAAATTGGCAAACCCTAAAAAAACTCTGCAACTGCTTACGGGTTTTGGGAGTCTGTCAGTCCAACATGCCTTTACTTTTGCAGGGTCCATTTCCACTCCTTTAGGTGAAATATGGAACCCAAGGTAATCCATCTGCATCCTGTGGAATTCACATTTAAACAATTTGATGTATAAATGTGCGTCCAGCAGCTTTTTAAGCACTTGATGTACAAGAATTACATGTTCCTCTGTGGTTTTGGTATATATAAGAATATGTCTAAATATACAAGTACCCCATGATATAGAAGCTTGTGCAGCACTTCATTAATTAAGCTGCATGAACACCTCTGGGGCTCCTTGCAGTCCAAAGGGCATAACCCGGAACTGGTAACTGCCTAGAGGACAACTAAAGGCTGTCTTCCATTTGTCACCAGACCGAACTCATACCCTATAGTACACCTCCCTGAGATCTACTTTCATGAATATGCATCCCTCTGCTAACCTAGCCAGCATACCCTTCATTAAAGGGAGAGGGTACAGAT
Source organism: Thamnophis elegans (assembly GCF_009769535.1). Taxonomy (NCBI): domain Eukaryota; kingdom Metazoa; phylum Chordata; class Lepidosauria; order Squamata; family Natricidae; genus Thamnophis; species Thamnophis elegans. Next base: position 29,008,750 of record NC_045558.1, read on the forward strand.
GTTCCACACAGATGGCATTCAGCCCCAAAAGTCAACACAGAGGTGTAAGCCACCATCCTTTTTCTCCCAGAAAAGAATGGGGGCAGCCACCCTTGATCTAGCTGGCTGAATAAAACCCCTTTTTAAATTCTTTTCTATGTACACCCTCATTTCTACTAGCTCTTGTGGGGTCATAGAATACATTCAGGGCTTTGGCAGTTTAGCCCCAGAGAGTAGTTCCACTGCACAATCTGTGGGGTGGTGAGGGGACAAAGTATCACATTCCTTTTCACTTCATACATCTTTTAAGTCTGCATATACCTGAGGGAATCGCTGCTCCTCCCCAGCTGTATGTACTGATGCACTGTAGCTTGGAATCCCACTGGACCCTGGGCCATGGTTTGGGCCTCATGAGGAGAGGGAGAGACCAAGGCCTATTCCGAGATGCCTACTACTACCACCCCCCATATCGTGGATCCCCATTTATCCAACCACGCCAGGCCTAGTACAATCTCCTTTGTAATGTATGGAACCACTACAAAATGCAAGACCTCCCAATGGGGCCCTATCTGCAATACCACCTGATCAGTTATATGTGTTGGCCTCCCAACAACAATCCGTCCATCTGTTTAAAAGGATCGACCTAGCCAACTTCATTAGGTCAACCCCCTATCAGTGACTGTGGTGAGTGCACCCTGAATTGATCAGGACTGTACATTGTTGTTGCCTGGCCGCTTCCACCACTACCTGTATCACAAATGGTTTAATAGGCTTAGTTATGATCGGGTTGGAACCCTCCCCTCAGTCACTGCCACCGGTATTGAGCATATCACCCGTTGGGCTGGAGTCAACTGGTATAGGAACTGGTTGGCATTCTGTGTGACTTCTCCTGGCCACCCTCATGCTCTTTCTGGCCATCCCCTTTTTTTTCCTTGGTGTGCTCACGGACACTGTAGGACAGGTCTCATGGCAGATTGCTGTGGGTTGTGGCGTTTTCGGGGAAGAGTTTCCTTTGATACAACATCTCTGTTGCAGTCTTTGTCCTCACCTATCCCTCCCTTCCTAGCTTATCCTCATGGAACTCCATAGCTAATTTCATGGCGGCCTGGAACCATGCAGTCAATCTAGGTAGCAACCCTCTGTAGACGCAGGTCCGGCATAGTGTTCGGTCAAAACCGGCCTTAAAATAATGCACCACTAACCTCTCTGGCCACATCCTCACTTTTCTGGCCAGATGCCGGAACTCTGATGTATTCAGCTACTGGCTTCCATTGTTGTCTTGTAGCCTGCAATTTGCTTCCTCCCGCTGGATCCTGGTGGTATCTTCAAACCTCCCGCAGTGCCATCAGGAATAGACCAATGTCCATGAGTTCCACAGCATGATCCCAATACAGATCAGCCACCCAGTCAGTAGCCTCTCTGTCCATCATGGCCATCACTATGTCCCACTGTGACATATACATGTGGCCATAACGATCCATGTGATTCAACACCTGGCCTAAGAAGAGGGCCAATTGTCCTGGGCTACCGTCAAATGTAGCCTGTATTGCCAGTGGGTCCCAAGATCCCATCACTCCAGGCTCATAACCAACTGGAGACCCCTCTGGATAAGAAGAATGTAAGGTGCATAGCTCTCTCGTACCGCTCATCTCCTGCAGGTGTCCCAGGCAGTTTGGGGTAAACCTAGCCCAGACTGCTGATCCTAATCTTGCGGCCCCTTGGACATCATACCGTTCTGTATTGGTTATGTCAATGAGTCCCCTTGCCTGTTGGGATCCATTTCCAGGGACCCTCTCCAACCACTACCACGTCCACTATCTCGGAAGCCCACTGCCCAAACCTTTCCTGTAGCATCTGTAGAGTTGAGCTGTCCACCATGGTGGTGTAATTCCAATCATCATCTGAGCTGCACCTTTCATGCCATTGGGCAAAATAGGTTCCAAAAGAGGTGAGTGGGGAAGCATGGATGGTAAGCCTCTGTGATCCTGAGTCATTGGCAAGCCCAGACACCAATCCCCTGCATGGGCTTGGCCCACACCGGCCTCTAGAGGTTCTGCTATAGACTTCCATGCCACCAAGTGGTCCTTACACCTTACATCCAATGTGCATCTCCTGCTGGCCCTGACACAGCCTCCAGCACAATTGTATCAGTAGGCACGACAGACTCCTCCAAGCCACAGCCTCCAACCCAAGATCTGTACCTTCAGCCATGGTGTGAGCTCTGGTGTAAGCTCTGGTGTGAGCTCTGACAAACTGTCAGGTTCTGAAGGGTTAATGAAAACAGCCAAACACAGAAACGGTTTGTAAATGTAGTTTGTATTCTTCCTCCGGCATGAACTGACCAACAAAGCACTAAGGCAATGAATAAATTGTCAGAGCTGCCATCCGGTGCTTCCCACCACCTTTTATAGTTACTTAGTGATTAGAATAACCTGCACCCCACATGTGCGCACACCTGTCCCCTCGTAACCCAGGACGAAAACCACCCAACAATTAATCATGTATTGTTGTCAGTCAGTTATCAATAGCTTTGTAGATTACTCAGCCTTGTATAGGAGGGAAGCCTGGTGAGTCTTGGCAGCTGGCCCAGTTTTCTCCCCTGAATGGCAGCTCCAGGCCTCTGGGCTGGCCGGAACTGACATTGGATCCAAGTGGGCCCTCACCTAATGACAGTGGGGGATGACAAAGCAGTGCCATTTCACATGACATTGCTTAGCAATAGAATTGCAGGTCCCAATGAGAGCCATTAACTGGAAACTACCAGTAATCATGTGAAACTGGGAATGGGACTCACTTTCACAAGCAATTGCTCCATTGCAATGTAGTGCTGTTATACTGTCACATTATAAATGACTTAGCAGTTGACAGCACCTGGTTGTATATATGGAAGAAAGGTTTGGTTAGCAATTAGATGAGAGATCAGGTAAGAAAACAGACAAGTTGTAAACAAGACAGGAAGCTGAAAAACATTCTGGAAGAAACCAATGGCAAATGACTTTCATACTGTTGTCCAGAAACTAAACTAATGTGTCCATGAAGTCAGCAAAGGTCAAGCTCAAAGGACACTTTATTTACAAAGACATAACTCAAAGAAGACTTTATTTGCATGTACAGAAAATAGCACAGTTTGCATATGTAGTGAATAGACCATTCTACTTTTTGCTACATTAAATGAAAAACAACTGAAAGCCTAAAGAATCAGATGTCTGTAATTTTGTAAAACTGCCTGTTACCAAAAAAGTTTAATGTGCTGTTTTATTTTGTTTAGTGCCTTGATGACACAGAAAAGATTCAGAAAATTATCAGGTGCCCAGAAAACTATAACTTTGAAAATCTAAGATGATCCCTAATCTTTACCAGCCAAAAATCAGTTTGAGACTCTATTTTGTGTAGATACAATTAGTCCTTGACTTATGATCAGTCACTCAATAACCAACTTATGGTGAACCTCCCCCCCTCCCACCAGGGATCCAACAATCACACTATCACATGATTGCATTTCAAGCACTCAGCAACCAATTCTCATTTACAAGACTACTTGTGCTCATGCAGCTATGAACTTTTTAAAAAGTTAATGCCATTCAAGCAAAGACTTTTTCCAAATATGTATGAGCAGACTGTAGAAATTACAGAATGTACATTTTTATCTTTTACTCAGAGTGTCAAATTCTTCACTCAGAGTGTCAAATGTTCTCAAGAAAACTTTTACTTAGGAATCATATTTTCAGATCTTGCCTAATTGAGACTCTGAGCTTGTTAATCAGAAAGGTTGGCAGTTTGGTGGTTCGAATCTCTAATGGAGTGAGATCCCATATTTGTCCCAGCTTCTGCCAGCCTAGCAGTTCGAAAGCACATAAAATGCAAGTAGAAAATAGGGACCACCTTTTGGTGGGAAGATAACAGCATTCTGTGTGCCTGCGGCATTTAGTCATGCCTGCCACAGGACCACGGAGACGTCTTCAGACAGCGCTGGTTCTCAGCTTTGAAACAGAGATGAGCACCGCCCCCTAGAGTCAGGAACGACTAGCAGATATCTGCAAGGGGAACCTTTATATTATCTTAATCTAGCATAAATCTTTAAATGTTTTTATTCCTCAAATCCAGAGCATTTACCCCAAAAAGAAATCCAGTCAACAATGCATTTATATAGATTTTGATAAGAATAAGCAATAAGCAATAAGGTAATACAAATAGCACTAAGATTATATTTACTGAAAACAGATACAGGTAGTCCTTGACTGACAACTATTAGTTTAGTGACTGTTCAAAGTTACCTAACAATGAAAAAATGACTGTGTCACTAACTGTGATCCTTGGAACCCTGACAGACTGATGATCATTTTTCACACTTATGACCATTGCAGCAGGGACATGCAGTCAGCGGAGGCAGGGAGGCAGGGCCTCACCACTGTCATCATGAAAAGAAAAAAGATGTAAAAGGGAAAAGGCTGAGGTAGTTGCTACCAGAATCACAGTGGATGACTCTGCTTAGTGCTTAATTGTTTAAAAAAGCCTTTTAAAAAAGTGTCCTCTACAGGAGGAAGCGGGAGAACCACGTGCCTCATTTAGTCTATCTTTATGATCACTTGAGCAGAGTTAAGCAAGGGTTAAAAGCTGAAAAATTCCTTATGTAGATGAGGCACTTGGTTCTCTCGCCTCCTCCTGTAGAGGGCACGTTTTTTAGAGGCATTTTTAAACAGTTAAGCAGAGTCATCCATTGGAGACTCTGGCAGCAGCTAATCCAGCTTGACCTCAGCAGTTCTTGCCTTTTTCCTTTACATTTTTACATTTTCATCATGGCAGGCAAGAGCAGAATTGAAATCCTCTGTAATTGTGAAACAGCTGGAAAAGGTATGTGGTCGGAGGGAGGGGGAGGAGTTCAAAATTAATGTAATTTGTAAGTAATTTTTTATTGTAAGTAATTTGTGTGTGTGGTGCGTGTGTTTGTTTCTTCACTTCACTCAAACAAACTCTCAATTTGAGAGAGAGTTGTTTGAGAAGAGAGGGAAGGGGGAGAGGCAGCGAGGGCAGCTTGTTTGAGAAGGGAGGGGCAGCCTTGTTTGAGAAGAGAGGGGCAGCCGCCAGCAGAGGTGGGTCTTTTACCTGCCTCTGCTGGTGGGCTGGTGCTTTCTTTCTTTTGCCCACTGTGCCCCCTTCCCTTTCTCCTCTCCCCTCACTAGGAGCTCCAACCTGCTCTCCTCCCCCTTTCCTCCTCTCCTCCTCTCTCTCTCCTTTCTTCGCCAGCTGCAGCTGAGCGAGGAGTCCCACGGGCCAGGCCCTCACACCCGCATCCAGCCCACTGGAGCTCGCCGTGCTAGGGGAGGAATGAAACCCCGTTGTCCCGCGGAGCCCACCGCCGCTTGAGCGGGGAGGGGAGGAGGGGGAGAAGAGCGGTGAGATCTTGTGCCAGCCAGCCAGGCAGGCAGGGAGTAGGTCGGGTGGGGGTGGGCTGGCTAGCTGGGGAGGTGAGATCATGGCCACTCAGGTGGCCCCCACTAGCAGCTTGGGTGTCCCCTCCGTCCAAGCTGAAGAAAGCGGAGACGCAGCAGTGGGATTGTTCGTCAGAGGAGGCAAGGGCGAGGTGGCGGAGCGCGGTGGCAGTGAGAAGCAGTTGGAAAGTGAAGGTCCGTTTGAACGCCCTGCCGCTGTGTCTGACATGGGGCGGATTTTGCCCGCTTGCCTCACCAGCCATAAACCTCACCGCACGTCACTGCATTGCAGCATCCCCCTGGTCACATGATCAAAATTTGGTTGCTTGGCAACTGACTCAGATTTATGATGATTGCAGTGTCCCAGTGTCACCGTGATCCTCTTTTGTGGCCTGACAAGCAATTAATTGGAAAGCCAGATTCACTTAACAACTATGTTACTAACTTAATAGCTGCAGTGATTTACTTAACATCTGTGGCCAAAAATGGGAGACAGCTCAATTATGTCTTGCTTAGCAACAGAAATTTTGGGTTCATGCTCATAAGTCAGGGGATTTTAAGGTAATATCATTCAAATAAATGGAAGGCAGACTTCTAATACTCACATTACAAATGTGCTTTCAATCACTCTTTGAAAAGTCCAGAAAGCCTATCCATTAATGAACGAATTGAAACTTGGATTATGATCAATCCATTAACTAATTCCTCTTTCAGGTATGAAATCAAAATCTAAAAATATACTACCATATTAGTTTACATATGACAAAAAGGCCTAAATAGGAATGCAGTTATGACACTTAGTGATTCTTTTCCTTCTGTCCAAATAGCAATAACAATAGCACTTAGACTTATATACCACTTTACAGTGCTTTACAGCCCTCTCTAAATAGTTTACAGAGTCAGCATATGCCCCCAACAATCTGGGTTCTCATTTTACCCACCTCGGAAGAATGAAAGGCTGAGTCAACATTGAGCCTGCTGAGATTTGAACTACTAAATTGCAGTCAGCTGGCAGTCAGCAGAAGTAGCCTGCAGTACTGCATCCTAACCTATCACCACCACAGCTCCTAATGGTAATATGTCTATACATGGCCTCATCTTAACAACACTCCAGAATTCTAATTTTCTGATTCTTCCCTATGCACAATACACACACAACACACACACATACACACACACTCATACATATCCAACTAACAATTTTACCCATATCAGAATAGAAATCGAAGTTGGTGAAGAAGTATAAAACCAACCTGGAGAGGATTAGAGATTCCTGTTGGCTGAAGTACAAGCAAAGACACCCATTACCATCAAATTCAGTCCTCTATGAACACACAAGTTTGTTTTTGATGCAGAATTTATTACATTTAGTCTGATCCTTGAAAATTCTAGAATCTTTTGCTTTCTGGGTTGCTATCAACATATAAGAATTTGGCTGCACCAAATTCTATTAGCACCCCACAAAAACATTTTGTTAATATTCAAATTTATTTAATATATTTACATATCAAAAATTATACAATAGTATGTAGAGTCATAATTAAAGACCATCAGTCTTGGCAATCAAGTATACATATATGAAATAGTGAATCTATGTTTTAATATTGTATCTCCTCTTTTTTCTTTACAGTAATTGCAACTGGTGCAGCCTTCATGTGCCATGCAAAATCTGCACAGAAGTGTATCTCTGGCCTCACATAGGCCAACCCACACAAATAAGTTGCATCTCATCTCAAACTTATAGGAGGAATGTCTTTTTGTTGTAGTGTTATTTAGTTCAATGTTTCTCAGCCTTGGCAACTTTAAGTTGTAAGGACCTCAACTCCCAGGAATCCCCTAAGCAGTGAGAAACCATTCGTGGAGCTTTTTTAAATGAACACATTTCTTATTTTACTTCACTGCTACGGAACATCATGACAAAAATCTCTCCCACACCACACCAGTTGGATTTTTATGTGGCTTCATAATTGCTACCATCTTGCTGCATTCCTAATTAACGTGCCTAAAAATTCCTTATTCCCATGCTTCATTAAATCAATTTACTTCTGCTGCTTAAAGTTTCATAATTAAGTTAGGGTTTTTGTGTATAACCTTATCTGCCCAACTTTAAGCTCCATTTAATCCTAAAGCCATATCTAGATATTGGTCTGTTTTTATTTTTGCATCTTTTTGCAGCATTTTATCCTATTATATTAAATGGGAGAATAATCTGGAGTTAAGTTCACCATATCCGGTTGCAGAACTCCAAGTGACCAGCACACAGCAGAAATTCCCCCCCAAAAAAATCCCAAAAGAGTTTTCCACCTAGAAATCAGATCTGAACCATGTATTAAAAATTGATTTAAAAGTATTAAAAAGCATAAAGGATAATAAAGGTGTGAAAATATAACAGAAATTGAGCTCAAAGGGGGAAATAAAATAGTTTTGGCTAAGTGTAGCAAACATAGATTGCTGGATAACATCTGTTTAATGGGTTTGGCAAGCTAACAATTCATTTTATAAGTTATGCCAAGTTCATGTTACATTGTGACTGATTTAACTCATTCAACCTTAATCAGTAAGTTGTTTCTCTAAGCCTGTGTTATCTGGTATATTTGATTAATATGTTAGTTTAAAAGTTAACGTGATGTGCTATTGAATCAGCTTGCTATAAATCTACAAGATTTTTATTCCACTGGTATCAACAAATCTGCTCTAAACTCATATTCATACATTCATAAATCGGTTTTACAGATTTATACTGTAGGTTTTTTAGGGGTGTTTTTTACCAAACAGAAACATTTAAGCTCTTGGACAATTAATTGTCCTCAAGTAAAAAATGATAAACAATAATCAACTAAACTACTCTTATTTTTGTCATGTAGATTAAGCACATAAAATATTAAAATGTTTACTTTTTAACTGCATCTTTACATAAGCATCATTGCAGAAATTTGTTGTTTTTATGCTCAATTTCATGCGTTGATATAACACCCATTATTGAATAATTTGCAATAGCCTAGCAGTGTTTCTCAACCTTGGCAACTTGAAGATGTCCGGACAGCGAATGCTGGCTGGGGAATTCTGGGAGTTGAAGTCCGGACATCTTCAAGTTGCCAAGGTTGAGAAACAAAGGGCCTAGGGTAAGTGCTAAAAATGAAATTAAACCTATGAAAGTGTATTTACAAATCTGACAAAGTTAGCAGAATCTAAAGTTCACCAAGGGTGGCTGTTTCCTGCACTCCATGGAATGGAATGAAATGGTGAAAAGATTATTTTTCATAGTGTTCCTCTTCCTGAATCACACATCAATGCAGGGTAAGGATTGGTTTTTAATGAGGATCATGTTCACAAGAGATATTGACTCAATTTGTCAGTTTCCTATTTGATGATCATGCTGTTCAAGGTGGTGATATTTAAGCATCCGAAATACCATTCATCTTTTTCTAACGTAGTTAATATCAAACACACACACACACACACACACACACACACACACACGCCTTAAGGACACCCTTAATATAAGAACCAGTGAATAATAATGCAAGTTCTACAGTCTCATCTGCTCACAGGAGCCCAGGAGCAAACATCCCCTGTGTGATTCAGATTCTATATACACATTTCTGAAAATGCTCACATTTGAAACAGCAATTTTATAAGAGGCTCATATCAGCCACATGAATAAGTAAAGCATTCAGTATTAAATATGTAAGTAACACATGTATTAAAATCACTCTTCAAGCAAGGAGACACTTGCTCTCTGCAATAATTAGAGTATTAAAATTTAGAAGTATAAGGAATATTAAACCAAGCCCAATAAACAGTAAGAAATTCAAGCTACTACTTGAAAATTAACCATTTAGCCTTTGGTTTGGTAAAAAAATTGTAAAACAAATTTCAGATAGTAGGTAATATTTTAATGCCTAAAGATGCATCTGTTGTTATTTTGGTTCATCACCAAATGTTCAGATTGCATTTGGCATTTTTATCTACCTACTGAGTCTTTCCCAAGAACCTGAGATGTTGATGTTTGTCCCAAGGCAGATGTTACATTTGATGGTATTAAAGATACCATTGCAGAATCTAAGCTGTTCCAAGTAAAGCTGCATTTTATAACTGATGGTGATGTTATCAATCACAGCTAGATTGATTTGTCATACAGCCAGATCTCTTCTTTAATCTTTAATCAGAATAGAGCTGAAGGAGACCTTGGAGATCTTCTAGTCCAACCCCCTGTTCAAGCAAGAGACCCTATATCATTTAAGGCAAGTGGCTGTCCAGTCTTTTCTTAAAAACCACCAGTGATGAAGCACCTACAACTTCTGAAGGCAACTTCTGCTCCACGGGTTAATTGTCCTCACAGTTAGGAAGTTTCTCGTTAGTTCCAGGTTGCTTCTCTCCTTAATTAGTTTTCATCCATTGTTTCTTGTCCTGCTTTCTGGTGCTTTGAAAAATAAATTGATCCCCTCTTCTTTCTGGCAGCCTCTCAAATACCAGAATACTCACTCTTAGTCCTGTCACTCCTAGCCTTTCTTCTCACTAGACTGGAATACTCAACTCCTGCAACTGTTCTTCATATGTTTTTTGTCTCCTGGCCCTTAATCATCTTAGTATCTCTTCTTTTCATTTTTTTTCCAAAGTTTCAACATCTTTTTTCGTAATGTGACCAAAACTAGATGTAGTATTCCAGCTCTGGTCTTACTGCATCACATGATTTTGATACTACGCCTCATTTATACAACCAAGGATTGCATTAGGTTTTTTGGATTCAGCTGCACATTGCTGGCTCATGTTTAAATGATCATCCACTAGGACTCTAACGTCCCTCCCATAGTTACTATTTTTGAGCCAGATTTAGAATGTTTAGAATGGATTTGGCATTTTTATCCACTTATCCAGTTCTTTCCTATGGCCTGGGATAGCCAAATGTGTATTAGAGCAGGGGTGTCAAACTCATCTTTCATCGAGGGCTGCATCAGGGTTTTGTTTGACCTCACGGGTTGGGGTGAGCATGGCCAGCTCAACATCACTTGTGTCAGGGCACTTGTGGTGGCAGGAGAACTCTGCCAGTGAAAACAGGCTCCCTGTTTCTGGCTACAGCTTTCTTGCAACCCTCTGCCAGCGAAAATGGAGCTTGGGAAGGCCACGTACTACCCTCCCAAGCTCCATTTTCTGGCAGGGGCACCATGGGCCGGTCATTCACTGTTTCCATGGCGGTCCTGCAGGCCAGATCTAAGCACCTTGCAGACAGATGCAGGCCGCGGATTTTGAGTTTGACACTCCTGTATTAGAGGTATGATTGCAGAATGTAAGCTATTCCAAGTTAAACTGTCTTTTGCAACTGGCTGATTGTTACTTTATTAATGCTGATGGTATTCAACTGCTATTCCAGGTGTTTTGGGATTCAGTCTAAGTGTTTATTGGTACTACCTTTGTTTTCTTTTTCTACAATTATTCTATTTCTTGGTCTTTGTATTTTGTTATCTTCTCCAGTTCTTTCTCTTCTATTCTGCTGCCTCCAGGTTCTGCCATGTCTGCTATCCAGACTTTTTTGTCTTTCTTATCGACAATTATTAAGTCTGGGGTATTATGTGTCAGGTACCTGTCTGTTTGAATTCTAAAGTCCAAAAGCAATGTAGTTTCTTCATTCTTCACTTTTTCTATTTTATGGGCCCACCAGTTCTTGCTTGCAGGCAAATGAAATTTCTTGCACTGTTTTTTTTATTAATGTTATTTTACCAAAGAGTAGGCCAGTTGTAGAAAGGCATTCACTGCCTCCAGAAGTTGTGGGTCCTCCAACACTGGGAGTTTTTAAGAAGATTGGACAACCATTTGTCTGAAATGGTGTAGGGTTTTCCTGCATGAGCAGGGTCCTTTCTAACTCTGTTATTCTGTTATTCAACGTTCATTACCGACAATCAGTTGCCTGTTGCCTCAATAGGAGTTCTAGTATCCCGCTAACATTAAAAGGAAGATTAAAAAAAAACAACTATGGAAAGCAGCCTAATTTTGTTTGACCAACAAGATGAAAAACAAAAGCAGGTAAATAAATTGCAAGCAGCAAAAGGCAACTTGCCCTTTTCAGGAATCAAAAGGGAACTCTGTTTTCTGAAAGGCAAACAAACACTATGCATACTAAACTAGATGCATTGGGCACACATCCCAAGTCAAACATTTTAATATTCCATGTGTTCCAAAAGGCTTTGAGGAACCACAAGGAATAGATTTAAATGAAAGTGTTCCATTACCAGTATGCAGAAATGGATTTTTAAAATATCCAATAAGGAGTCCATTATCAAACTGAAAGCATTTAGGTTATATTGAAGGAAATAAAATGTTCACTGGAAAAATCATAACTTATTCCTGGAGAGTGCTTATTTTTAATCTATGTGGGCAGTATATTAGAATTGCTCCTAACATGATTGCATACGTATTTTGCATTGAATACAGATATATTGCATTGGATCTAATAATGATTAATTATTTTGGAGTTTAAAGTAAATTATTGGACATTTTATACGGTGCCTAAAATTATTGCAAATCACAGTCATAATCCTTATACCATTCTGGACAAATGGTTGTCCAATCTTCTTTTTTTTTAATCCAGCAATGTTGGAGCACCCACAACCTCAGGAGATAAACTGTTTCATTGTTTAATAGCTCTCGCAGTCAGAAAAACTGTCCTTAATTCACATTTATTCACTATTCATTGTAAATTTGAACCCCTGTTCTTGTCTTACTTTAAGATGCTAAGTATTTGAATCTACTCCCTCTTCCCTGAGACACCCTTCTGACATTCCTCAAACAAATCTGAACACACAGAAAAAAAGGGGATATAAATGCAAATATATACCATATATGTGTGTGTATCTGTGTGTGTGTGTGTGTCTGTGTCTGTGTCTGTGTTGACTGTGTGTGTGTTGACTGGAAAGCCAGTAACCCAGGTTCGAGACCCAAGTGTCACGTGAAGGGGTGAGTTCCTGTCCTTGCCCTAGCTCCTGCAATTCAAAATCATGCAAATGTAAGTAGATAAATAGCTACCACTTTGCTGGGAAGGTAACAGCACTCCATGACATCATCCTGGACATATGACCACAGAAATGTCTTCAGACAGCACTGGCTCAATGGCCTTGAAATGAAGATGAGCAGCAGTACCTCCATAGTCAGCAATGATTAGCAGAGTAAGACTCCTTTATCTTTTTTACCTACCTTAAAGGAAAACTAGTTTTCCAAAAAGAAATCCATCTTTAAACATGATCATCCTGGGTATACTATATAGAAAACAAATGATTTTAATAATATTTATAAATATAGAAATTAAAACAAAATTAAAACCATTTGTTTCTATATTGTTATTTATTAGTATATAATATATATATTGTGTGTGTGTGTATTAAAATATTTAATAAAACATATCTGCTAACTTTTTGATAGTGTTGGCTCCAAAACCATGCATGGAAACTCTTCATTAATTAAGAAATTTTATACAATTTCATTCTAACGGAGCTATTAAAATTCTTGAGAATGATCTTGTACGAATTTTTGTACCAATTGTTGTCAATCCTTCTGAGTTTGAAGGTCATCAAAACAGGCTTTCCTGTACTAAAAGACTTCGCGCTAAAGAGCTTCATAGAGATTGAACTAATAGTAATTTGAGAAGTTGCCTTTTGAATATATATCTGTCAAATCCAATATCCATCCTGTCAGCACATGTAAGGCAAAATCTTGGACTGCCAGTGACTTCATTAACACATACATGTAGATCTTGACAACAATATGGAAGTGGTTTGTTTTGCCCATTTTGTGGATTTTTTTTTTACTCTTCCACCTAGCCTATAGCCCTGAGAATTCTGATTACACCCCATTCAAGAAGTAATCAGGCTTTACCTTGCTTCTCTTTTTTTCAAGATCACATAGGTTTTGCCACCTGAGCTAATGAATATGTATGAGTACATTTCTTTAAGTTAACATTTTAACACTTACGCATTGCAGTAAGGCTTCTTTTCATATCCTTTGTAGTTGTTCATATTTAGAGCCATTTTGCAGACCTCACAATGGAAACATCCCTTGTGCCAGTACTGAAAGAAAATTTGCATGGTTATAAGTGGTATCATTGCCAATATAGTATTTATGCAATGAGTGGAGGTGCTCCTTTTAAGATCTATTAGTTTTCAGGGCTATAACTGAGTAATTTGGAATCTAGATTTAATGGTCTTACAAAATAGGGCCTTTAAATGTATGTGATTTCAAAGTGTGGCAAAACATCCTATTACACAATGGATCACCTGCTCATCCTGCTTGACTGGGTCCTAGGATTCTTCCCCTGATACTTCTCAGCAATAGAGAATTTACTTCTTTTGCTGATTTTACAATTTACAAATGCCACTCATTCTCCTGCAGCATTTTCATTCATGTTGCTGTTGACATACGGTAGCTTGTGATAATGCTTCAAAGATTTTCAAGTATTTGGAGCATTTGTGAACCGAAGTCAACAAAGTCATAATGGACTGAAGTTTTGCTTCTAACTCCGGACACATTGTTTTTCACTGGCTCCTTCTGTTTCTTGCTCCAATGTACTCACAGAAAGAAGGAAATATTTTGTGAAGGCCAGGATTAAATTGACCCAAATACCACTATTTCCTTTTGCTTATTAAAACTTCCTGTAGAGTTTCTTGAAAGTGGCCAAAGATATAAAGTCTCCTCCCAAAATAATACTATGCCTTTAATCTAGTAACTATCAGTTCCTTGTGTCTTTAATCTGCCTTCTTAAATATTGTCTACTGACTGAGCATTTTGCTACTACATTAGTCAAGCCTAGTGTGACAGATATTTTACTAAAAAAAATTTAAAACATCACATTATCAGGCCCCTTACTACATCACATCCTTCTTTTATAGCCTATCCTACATCATTATTATATGTAGTTTGACTTTAAGGGTTGTTTTTCTCCCTTATTCCAGAAAGCATTGTTCCTGTTATTTGAGTAACAGAAGGACAGGAGATTAAAATACATACTTTCTCAAGGCCCATCCCAAACTGAAAACTCAACGCCACCCACTTAAGTGTGTATTTACAGAAACCCACCCTAATGCCGACCAAAAATATGTTTATTCCTCGTTGGGGAGGGCGGAGGCATCTTTGTCATAGCCTCACTATTTGCGGTTTCCTTCAGACAATCGCACATTTATGATCCCCAGCGGGCTAAGCAGAAATCATTTCGCCGAGAAGGGCAGGCTCGGGAGGTGATGTACTCCTTGCCCCCTCGCGAAGCTTTACCCACAGAAGCCGGCGGGGCGGGCGGCGTTACGTAACAGCTGCCGCCGAAGAAGCCCCTTCTGCATTGCAGCGCTGGAGGCGAGGAAGCAGTTCGAGTCCCAGATGAGGGACTCACCTTTAGGACTTAGGGAGGTCGAGGGGGGGTGGGGGGCAGCCACGACGTTCGCGTGGAAGAAGGGAGGAGGCCTTGTCTCCTCACTCTCTCTGAAGCCTATCCAGACGAGCCGGTTTGGGGGATGAGGGGCCTGAAGGAGACTCTTTGGAGCCTGACAGGGAAGACCAAGCTCGGCACAGTACTTCGCCTCCTCCCGCAGGCAGGCTAGCAATGCGTCAGCCGCAGGGTGACAAGTTCATTACTGAAGCAAGCGCCACTGCGATACTGGGTAGGGGAGGAGGCGCAGGGGCTGCCAAAGCGGCTTGCTCGTCGGCTTGCTCTCCCGTCTTCAGCGCTTCCGCTCATCCCCGCTCCCGCCGCAGCCCAGTTCCCAAAAGCAGAGAAAAAAAGCCAAGCCCGCGCCGTGCTCTTCAGCACCGGACCTCCTCGCGAGCCTCCTGGCCCGAAAGGCGCACAGGCTTCTCTCTCCCTCCATCCGCCCTTCCCGGAACCGCCGCGCAACCACTAGGTTCAACCACTCTTCCCTCCCCACCCTCCGCTTCTCTTTGGGGAGCTCGAAACCAACACTTTTGCCCGCGCATAAACTGCACGGCTGACATCGGGAGAAGGCGGGGGGGGGGATGAAATGGCAATGACGGGAGCGGCTACCTAAGACAGGTGACAGGTGTCCGGTAGGAAAGGCTCTTCCCAGCCTCCGCACATAATTGCAAATAACATTCCTCTTAAGTTCAACGTCGCCCCCCCAAAGAATGCTCCCCCTCAAAAAGAAACGAGGGCCTCCAAAATGTCCCAGTTTGGAGTCCTTCTACTTCTGCACACGTAAAATCCGAGACGATGCCGGAGGTAGAGGGAAGGGAACGAAGCCATCCCGAAGCAGTCCCTCGCCCATCCCTCCTCCCGCATGCCCGCTGGGTTCCCTTCCACCTTTTCCGGCCGCCCCTCGCCCCAAGCAGCAGCTGGCCCGGCCACCTGGCGCGCGCGCACACCTTATCCAGGCAGTTGACTTTCTCGGTCGGGTAGACGACTTTGCCACAGCGGGCGCATTGAGGGTTCATGGTCAGCCTCCCCGCTAAGCGTCCTGGCGGAAAGGGCCACCCAGGAGGTCAGGGGCATGCCTTGCCCGCCGTAAGCGAAGGTGACTTGCCAGGGGGCAGCCTGCGGACTAAGTGGAAGGTCAGCGGCCGAGAATGCGCGGCTCTTCCAGCTGGCGGCGGCGGTGGTGGCGGCTCGGCAGCATGTGCGAGCGAGTGGGAGGGGAACTTCTGCCTGAAGCCGCCTGCGCCAGCCTCCGCCTCGTGCCTGCGCGCTCGGCTCCCCCGCAAAGTGAGTTCCGCACTGAAGGGTCGGGCGCTCAAGTCGGGCGCCTCCCTTCTCCAGGCCTCCAACTGAGGAGTCATGGGGCCTAGCCTGGCAGGTAAATGGGTGCCAGCAAGAGAAGGTGTGCCCTTTTTTTAGATAAAGTTTTATTCTTGGGGGGGGGGCACAAATACATTGTGAAAGACAACAAAATGCAAAGTAAGCCATTCACTCTTTATAAAAACACAGCCATTGTTCACATTCATGCTAGAAGTATGAAAAGTATTGGGTTAACTGCTTACAATAAACATAATCATCAGTCAATAGACATAAACCCCAGAATAAGGTACTGGATAGAATAGAAAGATAAGGAAACAAATATGCAGTGGTGAAGGGATTGGATTGGCTCAGAGTAATCAGCTTTAAGAGGATGGATGTTCATGCTGATTTGGGGCAAGTTCTCTTTCAGCTCAACCCAATACAGAGGGCAGTGGTGTGAGGAAAAATGGGAGGACTATAAAAGCCATCTTGAGCTGCTGAATGAAAAATCGGTTATAAATCTAGCCAAAAACACAGAAGCATCAGAATGAGCAAATCTGCATATAGTTCAAAATCATTGGGCAAATAAATCGTGAACTTTATGTTCAATCTGCCACAGAATTCAAAGAAGTAAAGGGCATTGATTAACCTACTAAAAGCTAAGGGTTGGGGTTTTTTTCCAAGTAGCCTGCAATTCTACATAAAGAGTATATTCACTGAATTCATGGACATGAGAAACAGCTATTGTTTCCAATAACTCTGACATTCTATTCTGATTTGGGTTTTATGGGCTTTGTCCAACCCACTTCCTGTTAAAGCATCACTCTAGCTCCTGTGCAGCTTCACCTGATTTTCTCAGCACAGAGACATAGCAAAATGCCCTCAGAGCTTCAGCCCAAGTGTTCCAACCCAGCCTTAGCCGACTCAAGAAAAAGACTCCTTATCGCGAAAACCCCCTCTTTATTTATCTCTATGACTTAATTGCATTCACCAACGGAAAGTCCAGGCAATAGTCCTTCAAAGAGTTAACTGCAGTAACAGATCTTATCAGTTTCTTGCCAGCTGCAAATTAAGTTCTGGCAAGCAGTCTCTGAGGCACAAAACACAATGAAACAAATCTTCAGAAATCAGAACTGTTGTCTCCTACGACAACCACTCTCTTTTCCTTCTATTTATTCCCAGCCAGGGTGGCCATTCAGTGTCCATGTGTGCTTTGCTTCCCAAGCCGACTCCTTGTCCTCCATTATTCACCTCTCCTAACAGCTCTGCACATCTGGAACATGCCCCAGCTGTTCTTTCTCCTCACTCATCAGCAGCTCCAAATGAAGCTGCCTCTCCAGTGGCTGGAAAATGTTGGGCAGCCCTGGTTGTATCTCTGTGTTTGATGCACAGCATCCATCAGAGCCTTCCCCAGACTCCAGAACTGGCCCAAGTTCCTTCCCAACCTCTTCATAGTTCGAGTCCGCCACCAGCTCCATTGGCAGCTGGCAGGTCACAACACCAAGCTTCCTCATGATCTCATTTATTTGAATGTTTGAATGTTTATTAACATTTATAGGCCGCCCTTTTCCCTGAGGGGACTCAGGGCGGCTCACATAAAATCAGGAAGGGGAAATACAAACAATGACGTAGACACATATGAGTAAAAATAATAAGCAACATTCATTCATCATTCGGGAGGGGCGGCTATCTTTGTCCCCAGGCCTGACGGGCTAGCCAGTTCTTAAGGGCTGTGCGGAAGGCCTGGACAGTGGTGAGGGTACGAATCTCCACGGAGAGCTCGTTCCAAAGGGTCGGAGCTACCACTGAAAAGGCCCTCCTCCTTGTAGTTGCCAGCCGGCACTGGCTGGCCGATGGAATTCGGAGGAGGCCCAATCTATGAGATCTAATTGGTCGCAGGGAGGTAATTGGCAGAAGGCGGTCTCTCAAGTACGCAGATCCACTACCATGCAGGGCTTTATGGGTGACTAGTAGGACCTTGAAGCGCATCCGGAGATCGACAGGTAGCCAGTGCAGCTCGCGGAGGATAGGTGTTATGTGGGTGAACCGAGGTGCACCCACAATCACTCGCGCGGCCGCGTTCTGGACTAGCTGAAGTCGCCGGATGCTCTTCAAGGGCAGCCCCATGTAGAGCACATTGCAGTATTCCAGCCTAGAGGTCACAAGGGCCCAAGTGACTGTTGTGAAAGCCTCCGATTCAGGTAGGGTCGCAACTGGCGCACCAGGCGAACCTGGGCAAATGCCCCCTGGTCACAGCCGTCAAGTGGTGGTCAAAAGATAGCTGTGGATCCAGGAGGACTCCCAAGTTGCGAACCCTCTCTGAGGGTGTAAAATTTGACCCCCAGCCTGAGTGATGGAATATTGGTCGAATCTTTGGGAGGGAAGCACAACAGCCACTCGGTCTTTTCTGGGTTGAGTACAAGCTTGTTAGCCCTCATCCAGTCCATAACGGCCTCAAGGCCTCGGTTCACCACGTCTGCCGCTTCATTGAGTTGGCACGGGGCGGACAGATACAACTGGGTATCGTCCGCATATTGATGGTATCTTATCCCGTGCCTGCGGATGATCTCTCCCAGTGGTTCATGTAGATGTTGAATAGTAGGGGGGATAAGACCGAACCCTGAGGCACCCCATTAGGGGCCTAGGGGTCGATCTCTGCCCCCCCACTAACACCGACTGCAACCTGTCCGAGAGGTAGGAGGAGAACCACCGCAACACGGTGCCTCCCACTCCCACCTCCCCAGTCGTCGCAGAAGGATACCATGGTCGATGGTATCGAAAGCCGCTGAGAGGTCAAGGAGAACCAGGATGGAGGGATGTCCTCCATCTCTGGCTCTCCAAAGATCATTGGTCAATGCGACCAAAGCGGTTTCTGTGCTGTAACCGGGTCTGAAGCCTGACTGGAAGGGGTCGAGATAGCTTGCTTCCTCCAAGGACCGCTGGAGCTGGAAGGCCACCACCTTCTCAACAACCTTCCCAAGAAAGGGAAGGTTGGAGACTGGGCGATAGTTATTAAGAACAGCTGGATCCAGAGATGGCTTCTTTAGGAGGGGTCTCACCACCGCCGCTTTCAGTGCGGCGGGGAAGTTCCCCTCCCGAAGAGAGGCGGTAACAACCGCCTGGATCCAGCCTCGTGTCACCTCACTGCTGTTAGTAACCAGCCATGAGGGACACGGGTCCAGTACACAGGTGGAGGCACTTACAGCCCTCATGGCCTTGTCCACATCCCCGGGGGCAACATCCTGAAACTCAACCCAGAGATGGTCTACTTGATCCTCTTGTGCCTCGGCTGGAACTGCAGGGATGGAGTCCAAGTCCGACCGAAACCGAGCAATTTTGTCCGTTAAGAATTGGGCATAATCCTCAGCTCTGCCTGCAAGGGTTCCCCCGCTTCCCTCTTATTAGTAGGGAGCGGGTTATCCTAAACAGGGCGGCTGGGCGGGACTCAGCGGATGCAACCAAGGTGGCTATGTAAGATCTTTTCGCTGCCCTAAGTGCCCTGGTGTATTCCTTGGTGCTGGTGGTTACCATTGCTCGGTTCGATTCGGACTTATCGGACCTCCATCGGTGCTCTAGGCATCTCCTCCGGCGCTTCATCTCCCGGAGTTCCTCGGTGAACCAAGGAGGTCTCCGGGATCCGCCGCCTCGGAGGGGCCGTAGTGGCGCAATCCGGTCGAGGGCCTCCGATGCTGCCGAGTGCCAAGCAGCAACCAGAGTCTCTACCGGACTGTGGGCGAAAGTGTCAGGAATAACCCCAAGCTCCGTCTGGAACCTTAACGGCTCCATAAGTCGCCTGGGGCGGAACCACCTGGTCGGTTCCTCCTCCCTACAGTGGGGGTTTGGTCTCCGGAAGTCGAGCCTCAGTAGGTAGTGGTCTGACCACGACAGGGGTATGATGTCGTTACCCCTCAGACCAAGATCACAAATCCACTGCTCCGAGAGGAATACGAGGTCGAGCATGTGACCCGCTGAATGGGTTGGGCCCCGGATTACTTGGGTCAAGCCCATGGCTGTCATGGAAGCCATGAACTCCTGCCGCCCATCAGAGTTTTCACCGAGCGACGGCAAATTAAAGTCCCCCAGGACCATCAACCTAGGGAACTCAATTGCCAGCTCGGCTACCGACTCGAGGAGCGAGGGGAGGGCTGCTGCAACGCTGTTGGGAGGCAGGTACGTTAACAGCAGACCCACTTGACCCTTGAGGTCCCACTTTATCAGCAGAGACTCACACCCGACAAGCTCCGGAGCAGGGACCCTACGAAGAACTAACGACTCCCGGATAACAATGGCCACACCCCCACCCCTTCTCTGGGCTCTCGGCTGGTGCAGCACCTGAAATCCTTCTGGGCACAGCTCTACAAGGGGGGACTCCTCCCTCTGGGCCCAGCCAGGTTTCAGTAATACATGCCAGGTCTGCCCTCTCGTCTAAAATTAAGTCCCGGACGAGAGGAGCTTTATGTACCACAGACCTGGCATTTAGCGACAGCAGCCTGAGTCCAGGGTCCTGACTACTTGCGCCATCTGGTCTCGGAGTGGGACTCATAGGGCCGGAAGGAGGGATCTCTGTAATGTAGCGAACCCTCCTTCCCCGGTAATGGCCTGCCCTAAAGTCCCCGCCATATCTGCCCCTCCCTGTTACGACCGTAATACTCCGACCCTCTCCCGTGTCTTTGGTCCCCTCAACCACCCCCATGGCCCCCGCATCTCCCGGCAGGTCCTCCGAATCATACATACCCATGCACCCCCCCATACAGTCCCCACGTAAGAATTAAAACAACAGAATTTACAACAATATAATAGTAAAAAGTGGGACATTCATTCATCTCATACGTATCCCATGCATATCCCATACAAGGAAGAAGAGAAAGATGAAAGAAAAGAAAGAAACTAAAGTAATTGCGCAGTTAATTAAAGTTTAAGATGCGAGTTCAAATGGCAGAATTGGCTCTTAATGTTCAAATTGAAGTGGCTGGGGGCCAATTACAGTTCAGGTGGAATATATGGGGGAGTGTCTTATAACCCCTCTCTTCTTCTGTAAATTTGTTGGTCAAAAGGTCCTGCGGGGGTTCAGTGCAAACACACAATGCTGCCATCACCTGGCCACCCGCAGCCCAGGCCCAGAGTTGGAGCAACCCAGCTCTATGCAATTACAAATTTTCATTTGCAGATCCCAGGACTTCTAGGTCCATATTACCAAAATGTCATTGAATGACGGTAGCTGAATATCCTAGCAAATTTAGGCAGGAAAGCAAATCAATGCATTAATTTGCTGGATATGCGAAGTGCTGCTTAAACTGCACAGAAGTGTTTAAAATAGACCAAAAATATGCTGGCATATTTTTATGTGATATATTTGCGTCTGTGCTCTGCCGCCTGTGATCCCAGTCAGGGAATGATGCAGACCTCCAGCTGATAACACTTAAAACACGGGAATATAATGAGATCTTTCAGGAACCTATAGCATAAATAGCATGGAATCAAGACCAACCTCATTTTCACTGCCACACATTGCCATGCAACTAAGTCTGGGGGTTGTTCAGTGAATCTAGTTTCCCCAATGACTTTGCATGTTGGAAGCTGGCTGAGAAGATTATGATCACATGACCCCAGGATGCATCCTTTGTAAATGTATGTCAAATACCAAGTACCCAAATTTTGATCATTTGAGCACACAGATGCTGTGATGGTCACAACTGAGGGGACCAGTCGCAAGTCACTTTTCAACATCATTGTGATTTCTAATGGTCACTAAACAAATGATCCTAAACTGAAGAATCTATATGTACTGTAGAGAATTGTGTGTGTTTATATGAAACATGCCCTTTTTGTATAAGTTCCTAGTATTTCTCACCAGATGCTGCTAAGTTAATATATTGGACTTGGCTGTTGACTTATGCTGTACCTCAGTAATATAGGCTGTACAGCGAACACTGGTGTAGTTATTTTTAATTTACTTTTTTATTCCATGGGAATTGATTTGAAATGAATTTATGGCTTGAGGGTTTGCACTGTTTCAAAGATGTGCTGAGACCCAGAAATTCCTGCAGAAGTATAAAGAAAGGTAAAAGACTTTGACAACTACTGTAAAGATTGCCTCTGCTCTTGGTGACTTCATGGATGCATCCTTGCAGTTCCCTTAGCAACAGTGTGGAAATTGTGTATCACTGTTTTCTTTCCAGTCAAGTTTTTTTTTTACTTTTGTAATGTCTTATAGCCCTGGGATTAGCTGGTAGTTTCCAAGTATAGACTTTGTTTGGCTTTCAAGCTTTGATATGATTGGCGAGATGTTGAGATTGTACAGGTACGAAGATTAAGATATCCCTAAATTGAGTTTATGTAATGATTTAATTGACATGGATTTTCTTAATAAAATTATGGCCACTGCCCTCCTTCTTCCAGGATATTTGTTTTTTAAATTTCCTGGTTTATATTGATAAGATATTCTGATTCTCTCATATATACAGACTGACTATGTTCAAAGCAACTTAGTGTTTCAAGAGCAACCAAAGTTAGCTAGGTGCAAGAGTTCTCTTTAATTCTCCCTCATTTTCCCACACCTTCATTCTTATCTTGCTGGCTACTCCACCATTCAACTAGCATATCTTTTCCCGTAAAACCAAAATCCAGCAAAGGGTTTTACCAATGACTAAAGTTCCTTTTTTGCAGGCAACACATTTTAGATTCCACTTGCATAACAAGTTCGCATCATGTGCAGTGACTCCTCAACCAGCAAACCTTAAGATAAAATTGCTATGTTACACGAGACAGGTGTATTCCTAATATGAAAGCAGCAACCTTAATTATTAGTATTTGCTATGTGAGAACTTTATTGTGAATACTACAGGTCTAAATGCTGCATTAGCGTTAAATCCCATTAGTCCGGCAGAAAGCATAAGGTTGTCCTGTTTAAATCATTTCCCAATTTTCCAAGTCACTGAAGCAATGGAGTTATTGTATAGTGTGAAGATTAAATTGCCTGCTATATTTCCATTTGTGATAACGAAGTGACTGAATTGGTTGTATGTTATTTGCAAACTTCCTATTACATTGTTTCATCTTTTCTTCAAATCCCTTGGAGTTATTAAAATGTCTAATGTTTCTAGTGCTGTTGTTGTTTTAATTACCACAACTACTGAACTGAAATATTTTTGACCTAAGCATATTTATCAGTAAATAAGGGGAACCTCATTAAACTTCTGGGGTTTACTTTTTAGGTACCAAAGATTTTTCCATTTGAACCTCATGATATACCATGAAAATAAAATGCTCTTAATTCAGATGTGCTTGAATACTTTTTCATATGTACTTCTGTATTTGCATTTGCTAATCATAGTGTAGTAATAAATTCAGCCTTACCAGCAAGCACAACTGCTGTTACCAGGGATCAGATGCAATGCTAGAACAAATTGCTTGCTATTACTCATATAAATCAGCTGAGGTGAAAACTAAAGACAAAATTAGTACTTTCTATTCAGTAACCACAAAAACTATGGGAAAGATCATTTCTCTTTCAAATTGTTCATGTCTGCATACTACATAATGTACCATAATGTACCATGTAACCATTAACAAATGGTTAATTTGTTATTTTTGATCAAAGAAAGTGCAGAATGTAGCCTATTATTTTTCAGTAAGGTATACAGAACACAATCATGCTAGTTGACTTAGTTCTTTATCCCATAATTTAAATTAACTTACACTAGTGATCCAGACTTCAAAAAAACATTCATTCTGAGCTTATGTTTATAAAATATTTATTGTGGTTAGATGATCAGTTTATCTTGTTTGGTGTAATGTGATGTTTTTTATCAGCAGATTTGCTTATTCAAAGCATCACTAATTCCTTGAACTATATACTGAAGATGGATTCCTTTAAAATGCCAGTGATATCTATTCATAGGACTATATACTTTGGTGCTTGCAACACTGATTTCTAGAAGTCCCTCACTTTCATTCTCACACACTTACACACACAGACACACACACACACACACACACACCCCTCACACAAATTTGTTGGGATTGATATCCTAACAGGCCATCTGTCTGAGGGAACTCAAAGCAAGTGTCATAAACCAAAGGAAGCAAAAGGACCAAAATGTTAATTGATAAGGCGGAGAAATAAACAAACAAGAATGTCATCTCCAAGGTAGTTCCATTTGTCCCATAAGCCAAAGACAGATGACTCTGGAAAAATGTAGATTGACAAATTGACCATTTCTGAAATACAGCAATACATTATAGCAGCCCTTTAGGAGCCTGTGTGACAAGTCACACAGAACAAGCAACAAAACTGAGAACAATGACAGGAACTACCAAAAAGTACTCACTGGTACTCACAGATCATTGACTTAGCTGAATTCATAATCTGGGTCTTTGAGTAACAAAGATCAAGAGAGCTCTTTCTTAAACACAATAGCATCTACAAGTGTGAGTATGTTGTGGTCAAATTCATTCCACTTCTTTATGTCTGGAAGTGCTGGCAATGCTCAAAGGGGTGGGTCTTTGATCATGGTGTTGTGCCCCATTACGTTGCAGATTTTTTGTACACCCATGCTTCCATCTGCAAATTTCCCTATTGGTCAAGAAACACGACATTTGGATAGCCTTATAATTGAATTCTTCAAGCCCCACACAGAAGGCAAACTTAAGAAGCAAGAACCACACAGATTTCAGAAAGGCATCTTAAATGTGAAAACATATGAAAATTGTAAATGTAGTTTCCCAGGCATACTTACAACAAGCCAAATAAGGAAGGAAATAATTCCTTCCCACATCCCCTTTGATCTGGACTGCTTCTTTTTATACCCATTGAAGTCTTCCAGCTGGTTCCCACAGTTTCTCACACTGCGTTCCTCCAGAAGCAATCCTGAAGGAGACCCTGTCAATAGTGGCCTACACATTTGTCACCCTTTGGTCAGATTGTTAAATAATGATGGTGTGCCATCAAATTGCTATTTACTCTTAGCATTCACATGGACAGATTTTCTTCAGAATGGTATGTGCCCAGTCCGGTCCTTCAGTTCTTCCAACATTGTTGTAATTGAGTCCTCAACTTTTCCACAGGACTTAAAGTTGCCAAGGTTGAGAAACACTGTGTTAGGGACTCTATATTGACAAACTTTCAGGTACAAAATAAAGCTCTGAATAGCTTGGCCCTCTTGTACCTACAGAATCATCCATTTTTAGTAGATCATACTTGTACAGTAGACACATTTCATGGAAAGAGCAAGAATTTTTTTTTCATTTAGCCCATGGAACAGTTCCCACTTTAAGTCCCTATTGTTTTGTGTCTCTGAGCCTATACAAAAGTCTTTAAAAATGTACTGTTCAAAACAACCATTCTTTAAGCTTTGCTATCAATATTCTTGTCAGTTCTGTTATATTAGTTTATATTGAAATTATGAAATGTTTTGACAGTTTTACAGATTATAATTTCTGTTGTCAATTTGTTTTTCTGCTATGATGTTATGTTATATACTGCTGTGGTACTCTGTGGAGCGTAAAGGTGTATAAATAAATAAATAAAACCTCCCAGAACTCCAATAATTAGCCATGCAAGATTGAAGTTCTGAGAATTGCAATAGAGTGCACTTGAAGGGCTCCAGAACAGAGAAAGCTTATTTTTAAAAAATCTGCTAAAATTAATCACAGATCAGCAAGCACTCAAGTGCTCTAAAAAATCATGTTGAAATTTATAATTTGCTTTATTTAAAAATGACTGTAAAAACATAGTTCACCATTGCACACACAGAAAATGTGAAATAATTCAGGGAAAAGGCTTGTTTTAAAGGAAAAATTATATGCAATTTTGTTTAGCAATATCAATAGAAACCAGCAGCAGGTATTTTACCCATGGGAGAAAGGCTGTTTAAAGCAAATATTATAATGTTTCAACTAATCATTGGCTCACCCTGATTATACAAAACATTTATGTATTTATTTAAATGTATTGGCTCCCAAACATCAATGGACTCAGACAGAGCCCAAAACTAAACATGACATTAAAAAACACCCAAAATCAACAGACAGCCCAGACTAATAATGAAATCTGCAAAACAAAATGGGCCATTAAACAAATAACAAACATAAACCTCAGACCTGGGATCAAAACCAGGTTTTCAAAGCTCTGCTAGTTTCCCTGAGAGAGAGTGTGCCATCTTTATCTCTGGGGTATACTGTTCAGAGAGTGGGAGCCACAATTGAAATGGCACATTGCCTACATCCTACAGGATGGCAACTTTTATTGGAGGGGACTTTGTGTGTACGCACTGCTGGGATCTATTAGGCTGTCATTTGTAAGGAGAATATAGTGTGCTTGAAATATACCAATCAAATACCAATTAATATATTTTGTGTGTATGTTTGTTTGTATCTCTATGTGCATTGTTGTTGTTAGTTGCGAAGTCATGTCCAACCCATTGCAACCCCATGGACAACATTCCTCCAGACCTTCCTATCCTCTACCATCCTCTGGAATCCATTTAAGCTCATGCCTACTGCTTCAATGACTCCATCCAGCCACCTCATTTTCTGTCATCCCTTTCTTCTTTTACCCTCAATCTTTCCCAGCATGAGGCTCTTCTCCAGTGAGTCCTTCCTTCTCATTAGGTGGCCAAAGTATTTGAGTTTCATCTTCAAGATCTGGCCTTCTAAAGAGAGTCAGGGTTGATCTCCTCTCGGACTGACCGGTTTGATCACCTTGCAGTTCAAGAGACTCTCAGGAGTCTTCTCCGCCAGCACCATAGTTCAAAGGCCTCAATTCTTTGGCGCTCAGCCTTTCTTATGATCCAACTTTCACAGCTATACATTGCAAGTGGGAAAATCATAGCCTTGAGTATACGCATTTTTGTTGGCAGGGTGATGTCTCTGCTTTTTAGTATCCTGTCTAGGTTTGCCATAGCTTTCCTCCCCAGGAGCAAGCATCTTTTAATTTCTTGGCTGCAGTTTCCATCTGTGGTGATCTTGGAGTATGTGCATATATCTTTATAAATAATATATTCTACATAATGGATATATAGAATAGGGTGTTTATATACATATACATTCATATCATTAACAGGACTTAGCTATTCTTTGCTGTGATAAAACATACATGATGAGTATAGTATTTTCTACTTCTTCTAATCTTTTGTAATATTTTAGCTAGTAACTTCATGGTTTAAACCAATGGTTCCCAAACATTTTTAGTCACCGCCCCCTTGGTGCTATAAACTGATCCTCAGTGCCCCCCACCCAGTAATGGAATTCAATTTTTTACTACCGGTTCTGTGGGCGTGGCTTGGTGGGCATGGCTGGGCAGTTTGCACAACAGAAGGAAGATAGTAACAGTAAAATTCAAAACTGTAACAATTAATTGCACATTTATTCAAAATCCAATGTAAAAACCTTGTTAGTTAATGTTAATTCAACAAAATTGCTGAACATGATCCAGTGATACCAGGTTTTCAAAGTCTGATAGTCATTTATCAAGAACCTTAGTAACTAGTAACTTAGTAAACTCAGTAAAATTTAGTAACTACTTCACTGTTCAGTAAATTCTTAATGTGATGGATGGCCTTGATGAAGTGATACCAGTTTTCCAATGTCTGGTTTTAAGTCACTTAGCAGGAGTCTTAAATCACCACGTTCAGTAATCTGGAGTCGATTTCTTTGCTTAGAGAGAAGTTGGATGACCACACTGAAGCATGTTCCACCAAATATGATGTTGGAAATGCAACAAGGAGCTTCTTAACCACTGTCCATAGTGCAGGATAGCGATCAGAAATTTATTTCTGTAACCAAAACTCTTGGTATGATTTCTTAAACTTTGGCTTCATCTCAATATCATTTTGCAGCTCTATGAGTTGTTCCTCCACTACCCCATCTTCCTCAGTATCTGAAAATGGATTTATCACCCAATCTGGAATTTCCATCAAAAGAAGATCCTGATATCGCTCAGACATATCTTTATGCAGCATGTCCAAATGGTCACAAAAAACTTGAAGATCATCATCTTGTATCCCATCTTTCTCTTCTAGCTCAGACAAGCTCGGAAATTGGTATAGCCCGCGACGGCCTATATTGCACTTGAACAGAGTTAACTTTGAAATAAACGTAGACAGATTTGGCCTTAATAAGATTGACTTAATTTCCTTGCAACTGCAAATTCACTTCATTGAACTTTGCAAATAGTTCTGATAAATAAGCAATGTCATGCCTGATCTCTTTGAGTTCACTACTGAGCAAAGCATTCTTGTCTTTAAAAAACTCCACAACAGTGTCAAAAAGATTGTAAAAGCGTCTCACACAGTTGCCTTTTGATAGCCAACGAACTTCTGTATGAAGCAGCAAATGATCAAAATCTTCATCATACTCAATCACAGAGCTCTCTGAATAGTCGATCATTGAGAGCGTGTACTTTAATTTTGTTAACTGCAGTAATGACAGTATGTAATGACTTGTGCAAGTGATCACTGAGGGGTTTTGCAACCAGATGTTGGCGATGAATGTCACAGTGAATGGTAAAGACATTTGGCACTGCTTTTTTCAAGTAAGCAACGCACCCACGGTAGCGACCAGTCATTGATGGTGCTCCATCAGTTGCACCAGCTAGTATGTTGGTAAGTTGAATTTCCTTGTCTTTGAAAAACTGCTCAACAACATGAAATATTGACTCCCCCTTAGTATCTGTTTTTAGTTGCCTCGCAAATAACTGTTGAGTCAAACTTTCATCTTTAATAAAGTGCCCATAAGCAAGAAGCAAAGATTCATTGCCTGGCAAAGTTGATTCATCCAGCTGTAATGCAAAGTCTGTTGTCTGTAGTATGCTGCACAATACATCTTCCACATTCTCAGCCAATTCATCTATGTGTCTTTGCACTGAATTGTTGCTGAGAGGAATTGTCTTAATTATATCATGTGGTGACTTATGCAAAACAGTACTCAGAACCTCACTAATGGTTGGTAGGATGAGTTCTTCACCAATAGTATGTGGCTTTCCAGACTTATCAATCAGCAATGAAATGCTGTACGATGCACGCAAACCATCAGTGTTTTGTTGGGAAGTATTGTAAAACATGTGTGACAGTGTTGGGCACTTTTGCAAGTTGTCACAAAGTGATTGAAAATTTGTATTTGTATTTGTTTATTATTTATAGGCTGCCCTTTTCCCTGAGGGGACTCAGGGCGGCTTACAATTTATGGGGAGGGGAATACAAAACAATAAGACATAAACAACACATAAGTAAAAATAGAACACAACATTCATTCATCATTCGGGTGGGGACGGATTACAATCTTTATCCCCAGGCCTGACGGGATAGCCAGGTCTTGAGGGCTGTACGGAAGGTCTGGACGGTGGTGAGGGTACGAATCTCCATGGGGAGATCGTTCCAAAGGGTCGGAGCTACTACTGAAAAGGCTCTCCTCCGCGTAGTTGCCAGTCGACACTGACTGGCGGATGGAACTCGGAGGAGGCCTAATCTGTGTGATCTGATAGGTCTTAGGGAGGTAATTGGCAGGAGGCGGTCTCTCAAGTACTCAGATCCACTACCATGGAGGGCTTTATGGGTGGTAAGTAGCACCTTACCATCCATAAAGTTAGGTTCTTGTCTGCCTTGTCAGGATGTGCCTTCTTCAAATGTTCACTCAGTCTGGAAGGCTTCATTGCCTCATTAGTAAATAATTTTTCACATAGTAGGCACCGTGGCAGCTGCTGGTTGATGGTGCTAGTATAAATCCATACTTCAGATATTCCACACTATATTGTCTACATTTCTCCTTTGATTTTTCTGCTTCTGCCATTTCTGCTCTGAAAATCAGAATACTTACAATATATGTGTGTTCACATCTGGCTTAAGGCTTTGCTAAGTGAATAAATAAACTCTACCAAAAGAAAATCCACCCGCGACCAGCATTTAGTGGAGCTTTTATAAGCTTTAGAATAAATGAGCTGGAAGGGACCTTGGAGGTCTTCTGGTCCAGCCCCCTGCTCAAGCAGGAGAACCTATACTTGGCAACTTTAAGACTTGTGGACTTCAACTCCCAGAATTCTCCAGACAGCTATGGACTTCAACTCCCAGCTATGCTGGCTGAAGAATTGTGGGAGTTGAAGTCCACAAGTCTTAAAGTTGCCAAGTTTGGGGACTCCTGACCTATACTATAGTAGTATATACATATAGTAACTATACCTATATCAAAGAAAGCTCCCATGAGTTTAGCAACACCTGTATTTTCAAGGCTAGAAATGGAAGATTGCAATGCGAGCTCCCTCCTGCTGGTAATTCAAATCTCCCTAGCCAAAATCCACACCACCAAAAGGGAGAGACCGCACTTCCACTCATCACCCCTTCCCCCCATTTACTTTTACCCAGCAGTGTATCCATGCAAAGGAAAAGGATGGCACGAAATATGTGACCGTTTTTTAAACCAGTGGTAAAGAGCTCTCTCACAAGCTCAACTAGAATTTGATTGGTGGGGTTTTTTCCCCCTCCACCTAACAACACCATGCATGATCTCCCCGTCTACCGACCGTTAAAAAAAAAACTGTTTCACAAGCCAAGCCAGTTGGTTAAGATGCCGGCAGTGTTGGGGGGCGGGCGATTGAAGCGGTGTGCGCACCTCTCCTGGGAGGAAGGCGGTGATTGGAGGGGAGGGGGGTGACGTTGCTTAAAGGGAAACCCGCAACTATTTCCAGGTTTGTTTGGGTAATTTCGTCCTTCTGCCCACGCTGATGGGCTTTAAACAGTCCATCTTCTGCTCGGCAAGTTTCACCTTTCCAAGAATTAGTTAAGGGGAAGCTACCAACCTAGGGGCGATGCCCTCTGCAGCCAACACAATACACAATCTTTTTTTTTCACCCCTGCCGCCGCCCCCTTGCCTCTTAGCACCCCCCTGCCACCCCCCCTTGCCTCTTAGCGCCCCCTGCCACTCCCTTGCCTCTTAGCGCCCCCTAAGTCATCCCACCACCATCCAGGGGGCGGTACCGCCCACTTTGGGAACCACTGGTTTAACTATGGCATGCAGTGTTTATTCAGAATCCTTCCAGTTCTTCCTCCTTTGAGAAGTTGTTTTGCTTAAAAAGTCTTTCAAACAATCATCTTCACTTCAATAATGCAAACAAATAATGCAGTATGAAGCTTTTTAAAATTCTGCCAAAGAATAATGTAAATTAAAGGTATCAAGGGAAACCAATAGAAAAAGGCATAAATAAAACAAAAAAAATAAACCTCCATTGTCCATTTTAGGGATCTCATAGATATTCAGAAGAAGAACCTCAATTTGAAATTGCATCCTTAAGGAATGTCACATCCAAATCTATTGAACCAATTTGAGTGATTCACGACCTCTCTGATATTTTGGAATAGCAGTAGAGATGGGATAAATAAGTAAGTATAAATATAAGTATAATCTTTATTGTCATTGTACTTAAATACAACAAAATAGGACATCATAGATATCCGGTGCATAAAAATATGGCTTCACCAATTCTATTTCTATAACAAACTTCTTTTTAAAATATTTATTCTAATTACTTCAATCAGAATAGACATTTTAAAGTCATTCATAGTCAAACTTTGAAAAAGTTATACTCTAGAAGAGGCAATGATAGCACGATCAGTAGTACTTAGACTTATATACCACTTCACGGTGCTTTACAGTCCTCTCTAAGTGGTTGTAGAGACAGCACATTGCCCCTAACAATGTGGGTCCTCATTTTACACATCTCAGAAGGCTGAATCAACCTTAAACCCCATCAGGATTGAACTCCACACTGTGGGCAGAATTAGCCTCAATACTGCATTCTAACTACTGCACGATAGTCCTTTGATGCCAATGAGCAGAATATTAACATATATTTGGGATGCTACATCTCTAGATCTTTTCCTCATCCTATCTTTACATTCTTGCCACAATTCCATAGGTAGAATCAGTTGAAAAGACAATCTTAATGAGATCCTGAGGTAGTATTCAGCTGGTTCGGGCTGGTTCGCCTGAACCGGTAGAGGAAATCACGGGTGGTCCGATGTGCACACACATTTGCGAACCAGTAGGGAAGGTAAGTGAAAACCACCCTTGATGAGTTCCGATAAGTAATTTGAATACCCGCTCTGACGGGTCGAGTAAATGTGATTGGCAAGAGACAATTCCTCAGTAACCGTCCTTCTGCGACGGTTACGGGAGGTGGGAGTGGGAGGCACCGTTTTATGGTTCTCCTCCTACCTCTCAGATAGGTCACAGTCGGTGTTGGTTGGAGGGCAGAGATCGACCCCAAGGCCCCGCAATTATGGGGTGCTGCAGGGTTCGGTCCTGTCCCCCCTCCTGTTTAACATCTACATGAAGCCGCTGGGTGAGATCATTCGCCGGCACGGGATTAAATACCATCAATATGCGGACGATACGCAGCTATGTCTGTCCGCCCCGTGCCAACTCAGCGAAGCAGTTGAAGTAATGTGCCAGTGCCTGGAGACTGTCAGGGTCTGGATGGGAGCAAACAGGCTTGCACTCAATCCTGACAAGACCGAGTGGCTATTGATGCTCCCTCCCAAGGATGGTCCAGTCGTTCCATCTCTTACCTGAGGGGTGAAACTATACACCCCTCAGAGAGGGTTCGCAACTTGGGGGTCCTCCTGGATCCACAGCTGACGTTAGAACATCATCTGTCGGCTGTGACCAGGGAGGCCTTTGCCCAGGTTCACCTGGTTCACCAGTTGCGACCCTATCTGGGCCGGGAGGCCCTTCGGATGGTCACTCACGCCCTCGTCACCTCAAGACTGGATTACTGTAACGCACTCTACATGGGGCTGCCCTTGAAGAGTGTTTGAAGACTGCAGTTGGTCCAGAATGTAGCCGCGCGAGCGATAGTGGGGATACCTCGGTACACCCACGTTACACCTATCCTCCGCGAGCTGCACTGGCTCCCCATTGGTCTCCAGACATGCTTCAAGGTGCTAGTTGTTACTTTTCAAGCCCTACATGGTTTAGGACCTGGCTACCTGAGAGATTGCCTCCTGCCATTTATCTCCCAGAGCCCAATAAGATCTCATAGATTAGGCCTCCTCCGGATTCCATCTGCCGGTCGCGACTCCCTGGGGGAGGGCCTTCTCTGTAGCTGCTCCAGCCCTAGGGAACGATCTCCCCGTGGAGATCCAGACCCTTACTACACTTCCGGCCTTCCGCAAAGCGATTAAGACCTGGCTGTTCCGGCAGGCCTGGGGCTGTTGAGTTTATCCAGCCCCACTCTAAGCTGTATGTATGTTGTGAAATTTTAATGTTTGTTCTTTTAATTTTTATATCCCCCCCCCATTTTTATCTGTAAGCCACCCAGAATCTCTAGGGAGTGGGCGGCATACAAATCCTAATAAAACCTAAAACCTAAAGATAATTTGGTTATCCTGGTTATAACCCTCAGATTGCATATTCCAGACTTCCACACACAATCCAGTGGGCCAGAGAGTATCCCTTCTCTCTGTCCTTTCACTCCTGTTGTATTACAGTATGACTTCTGACTATTGTTCACACTTATGACCATTGCAGCATTCCCATAGTCAAGTGATCAAAATTTGGATGCTTAGCAACTGGTTCATATTTATGACAGTTGCAGTGTTCCAGAATCACCTTTTGTGATCTTCTGATAAGGAAGGTCAATGAGGAACTCAGATACACTTAACAACCATGTTACTAACTTAACTTCTATAGTAATTCACTTAACTGTAGCAAAATAAGGTCATAAAATAGAGCAAAATTCACTTCCTTCTTATTGAATTTTGGAAATTTTGGAACTTTCTTGGAAATTTTGGAACTTCCTTGGACATTTTGGGTTTAGTGGTGGCCGTAAGTCAAGAACTATCTATATATGTACTTACTTCAATTTTCTGCATGTCATTGAAGAAAATGGGTCCAGAGAGTAGTTTTATAACCCTACCATTTGGAATGTTACTGCAATGACAGCTTACAAAGCTAAGTATGTTTAAGGCCAACAAGGATCTCAATATGTCCCTGATTGTATTCAACTACTCTAAATGGCTCATATTACAAGGCAAATAAAATTATAGGTTCTGATGAATTTTCTGCCTTTTTTTAAAAAAGGCCCAGATTAGTCAGACCAAAAATCTACATAACTATACATATCACATTCATTTTCTCTATTATAGGGTTAGGCAGCCTTCTCTGGGCCTGGAGCTACACTGGAAGTATGCCACATGTTGCATTTCAAAATATAGTAGGTGAAGTAGTACAAAAACAGCATTTATTCCACTGCGATTTCCATTGAGTTAAATAGATTAGATTTCTTTCCAGTCTTGAGTTTAATATTTCTCCTTTCATATCATTAAAAATGCCAATTTAAAAATAACTTCTGAAACTCTCTGAAGGCCACAGCTGAAATTTGGGGGGCCCTGCCTGAAATTTTCAAGGGCTTTAGGTTAAGAATTCACTTTATGTGAAGGACACGTTAACATGACATGATATGAAACCCCAGATGAGTAGGATTTAATGTGTCTTGGAAGTTAACTGATTTGCACCAAAATCTCTGGAAAGCGGTGTGGGGAAGAATCTGCTTTTTCCTCCTAAAGATCCTGTGACACATCTTGGAGTCACCCTTTTTAAAGTGACTTTTTAAAGTTTATATTATTTTTTTCAAGTTAAGATTCCTATTTATTTACAGGTAGTTTTCAAGTTACAACAGCAATGGGTATCAAAATTTCCATCACTAAGTAATGCAATGATAAAGTGTGATGAAGTCACAATTTCTGATTATTTCAGGGTAATGTAAAAGTTAAGATGATGGATTGGGATTTGCAAAGCTCAGGTTCAGATTTCTATGCAATTCAGCCCTTCATAATAAAAAAGGAGGAACCCTCCCATACTACCACATCTTACAAAACTAAACAACACAGTATCAACAGTAGAGACCTTCAAATTTTTGGTTCTATCATATCTCAAGACCTAAAATAGACAGCTAACATAAAAAAACATCATCAAAAAGGCACAATAAAGAATGTTCTTTCTGCACCAACTCAGGAAACTCAAACTGCCCTCTTTAGAACTGCTGATACAGTTCTAAAGAGGAATAATTGACTCTGTCATCTGCACCTCTATAACTGTCTGGTTTGGTTCTGCAACCCAATAAGACAGACACAGACTTCAGAGGATAATTAGAACTGCAGAAAAAACAATTGCTACCAACCTTCCTTCCATTGAGGACCTGTATACTGCATGAGTCAAAAAAAGGGCCATTAAAATATTTATAGACCCCCCTCGCATCCTGGACATAAATTGTTTCAACTCCTACCCTCAAAGCGATGCTATAGAGCACTGCACACCAAGACAACTAGACACAAGAGCAGTTTTTTCCCCAAAAGCCATCACTCTGCTAAACAAACAATACCCTCAACACTATCAAACTAAGGCTGCATTACTATTACTATTAGTCTTCTCATTGTTCCTATCACCCATCTTCTCTCACTTATGACTGCATGACTGTAACTTGTTGTTTGTATCCTTAAGATTGATATTGATTGTTTCCTGATTATCTATTTGT
Source organism: Thamnophis elegans (assembly GCF_009769535.1). Taxonomy (NCBI): domain Eukaryota; kingdom Metazoa; phylum Chordata; class Lepidosauria; order Squamata; family Natricidae; genus Thamnophis; species Thamnophis elegans. Next base: position 29,044,385 of record NC_045558.1, read on the forward strand.
ACCCTATGACTATCATTAAGTGTTGTAACTTATGATTCGTGAGGAATGTATCTTTTCTTTTTATGTACACTGAAAGCTTATGCACCAAAGACAAATTTCTTTTGTGTCCAATCACACTTGACCAATAAAGAATTCTATTCTATTCTATTCTATAATCTAACCCACTCACAGAGTTGTTCTTCATTGCACCAAATGCCATCTTGAATGTCCAGCAATAGCAATAGCAGTAGACTTATATACCGCTTCATAGGCCTTTCAGGCCTCTCTAAGCGGTTTACAGAGAGTCAGCATATTGCCCCCAACAATCTGGGTCCTCATTTTACCCACCTCGGAAGGATGGAAGGCTGAGTCAACCCTGAGCCGGTGAGATTTGAACCGCTGACCTGCTGATCTAGCAGTAGCCTGCAGTGCTGCATTTAACCACTGCACCACCTTGGCTCTACTGCACACATGTCTTCAGCTCAAGAACTGAGAGCCAAGCTCCCAAATTGGATGGAAATAGGACACTGTGGCCCTGATTTCTGAGATGCTACTTTGAATTGCCTGACAAGGATTAGCACATTTTACCTTTAAAAGTCTTTTAAGCTGGTCCTATAAAACAACCCAAAAAGATGGTTTCATCCCCTGAGAGATCCTCCTGGCTACAAAAGAATTAAGGTGCACTATTTTGTATTTACCTGTCTTACAGGAAAGATTGTATATAAATAAAATAACATTAAATATATTGTTAGTAAATATATTCAATGGAGTTGATTATGTCCTTTGCCTAATTAGACATATATACTGTATCAGACTATATATACTGTATGCATTTGTGTGTTTGCTTTAAAATCAAAGGAATACTTTCAGCTTAGATCTCAATCTAGTTCTAAACTATCTAATGAACTGTTCTTGTCTGACTGGCCATATGGGAGATGCCTCCTGTAACACGGTCATCTCCAATTTATTAAGGTTTTGAGTCCATTAAATATATTGTTTTGTCTACTCATACAGAAAGAATGCCTTAACTGTTTATTTGTCCTGAAGAAAAGTCACGGAACAGCCAAATCACACTTGAAACACAAACAAGAGAAGCATTTGTATTATTTGAAAACATACTGGAAGTTAAAAAGAAATTCCTTCAGTTTATGTAATCTTAAACAGTTAGACAACTGCAATTCAGTGAAGAGTATTATCAGTCAAGTTGTTTTGCAAATGGCCTTCCCAAGCTGAAGAAACTTCTCAAGTGAATTCAAAAAGAAGTAAAAAAAAATGGCACAGAAGGCTTTCCATAAAAAGGTTTGAAATAAGACTGAGTTTGTCTTGCTAACCTGGCACACAAACCTGGTGATCAGTGGCTGCATTTAAGAGAACCTACTGGGAGGAACTTCTAAACTTCACAAGGGAGTGTCACTATGGAAACTAATCAAATGAACAAAAGTATGAAAGAGCAGACTTGGTGGAAACATCTGAGGGGGAGGAACACAGCCCAGGGAACAAACTGTATATGTCAGAAGTGACTGAACTTGAGCTAATAAGTCTGACACCGGAGAGGTCTGGAGTCAGATTTTGATAATTTCCAACATTCATTAAAATAGATGAGTACCATTTATTTTTCAACTAAGGTCACATGGTGCTTGTTTCTTAGGCAAACTGGAGCAGCTGGCACAAAACATGCTAGCTAGAGGTTAGATTTTTGGCAGAATGCTGTGTTCCTAATGCGCCATGTAAATAAAAAGCTTCAAACCAGCCACAAGTGTTTTTAAAGAGCATGAAAAAAAAATGTCCAAATGAAATAATAGCTACCTTTTAAGCTAGAGTACATTTTTAGAAATGTTCCTTGATGCAGATGGCTGATGCCTGGTTTTTGATTCTGGAAGAACAACCACAAATGTTTCTAGGACTCCATAAGAAGTAAACTAAGTAGTAAATTTGGATTATGACTAAACAAACATTAAAAAAACACTGCACAAAACATCACATATTGATGATTATGTTTATAACATGCAAACTTTCACATCTCTACAAATAATTGTATTTAGAGGACTTATCTAGCAATTATCAGGGATAATTGGAGATTTACAGTTCGGAAACTTGGTAAAATCTCCTTCAGTTCCAACTTAAATCCTAGTGACTTCATGAATTTAACCACATAGTTTGGCTAGGTGACTTTGGGCCAATCGCTCTCAGCCCAACCCACCTCACAGGTTTGTTGTGGGGAAAATAGGAAACAGGACAATTAGGTATTTTGTGAATATTTTTATTCCTTAACAAATCATTTCTGAACTGGGATATGGAGGGGGGGGGAACCATTGTTTGAAATTAAGTTTTTTATTCTTCACCCAATAGCAATGGCAACAAGCTGTTAGGTGGCCAAGCCACGAAAACCTCTCCTTCCAGCACAGGTTATATACATTACAATCAGCACTCTTTTCAGAGGTGGGTTGCTATTTTTTTCACTACAGCTAGGGCCTGGGTGCATGACACTTCTGCACATACGCAGAAGCTTTGCACATGCACAGAAGCATCCGGGCAAGTGGGCTGAGCTTCCCGCCTCCACTACTTCTGGTTCAGCCAATCTGGCCGAACCAGCAGCAACCCACCTCTGCCTCCTTTATTTAATAAAAAGCTGTCCTTGGAATGTATACCTTATCTTACTTCCTTAGATAATACCTGTGAAAATGAAAAGAAAGTCAACATCTTCAACAAAATGAGATGTAGTTTCTGAGTCTTAAGAATATAAGTATTCTAATAAAATATTATTTCTAAATATTCTAACAGTACATTCATTACCTTAAGTTGAGACACGGACAGACAGACAGACAGACAGACAGGCCCAGATAGCCCAAGAAGAAAAACAGGAGTCATCTACAAACTAGTTTGTAAGGAAAGTAACAGGCACTGTGTAGAACAGACAGGGAGATGACTAGCAGACACATCCATGAGCACCAGTTAGTAGTCAGAAACACAATGATAACTCCACACTATCACAACACATATACAGACTCAACCATAGTTTCAACTGGGAAACTCTGAGCATCTTAGAGCAAGATAACTCCAAAAACACTATGGAATTCCTGAAAGCCTGGCACTTGGATGAATTAGCCTTCAGAGGACACTTGCAGATTTACCACCTTTATACATATTCAAAAGAATTTAAAAAACTGAGGAAACAAAATGACTAGAACACACCCTCTCCAACAGTGAAACTCAGATATACAGAGATAAACACCAAACAATTGCTCTCTATTTCAGTAGGTCTCTATCTTGCACTCAACATCTTTAAAAAAAAACCTTTAAAAATAGGGATACCATAATTCTGGATCTCCTGAGCCATTCCAAGTTCTGTCTAACATTCACATTTGCTGATCTTCAAATGTCATTGTCCTTTAACTGCATGGAGTTTTTTATTCTACTATCAGAAGGATTTCAGAGGTGAAGTCCAATGTTGAGATATTCCAATTGGAAAGATTGATCTGTAGAAAACACATTATACATTATTTCTAGCATGAACATGTGACTTTTATGTCTTCATCGAGCTTCTTTGTAAGTTTTCCCACCTTTATTCCATCTCTCAAATATTTGATATCCTACAAATGGACAGGATTATGTAAAGTTAAATGTAATTGAAAGGAACCATATGCAAGAGATCAACAAAATCGAAAAGATCAAAACCAGCTGGGGATCTTCTACCAGTTTAAGCTTTTATGCAGGATTCAAGTAATATTTATTATAGAATGTAGAGCAAATGAATAATATAACTGGAGGAGAATATAGGTGAACACAGCCCTTGGACTTTCTTTATTCAGGTCAGGAATATCTGGTAGAAATATGGCATAACTAACAGAGTCTCTTTGCTCCAGTTCACACCTACAGCAGGTGGCAACTGCTAATTGACATTCATTGATCTCAAAAAACAATCAGATCTTCTGGATAGTATTTAGGAGATTATCCAGAAAACCCAGCACTCCAGAACAGTACTGCAAACCAATTCTATGTTATTGTAATTGAGTAATTGAGGAATACATCTTAGGCATATATAAAACGTAACTGCTGTTGTGTGTTATATACTATGTCTGTGTCCCAAGTGGAGAAGCTTTTAATGTTCTGGCCAGTGGTGGAATTCAAAATCTTTTCCTACCGGTTTTATGAGAGAGTGCTTTGTGCGCATGCGCAGTGCTCAAAGACCACCCTCGGTCTCAGCGCTAGTGAGCTGAGCTGTTGTTTACCCCAGCTGAGGTGCAGCAATCTACTCTACCATGCAAATCAACTGAGCTAAAAAACAAGGGAATATAGGACAAGGAATGGTGGGGGCCGGGGTGGCAGCCAGAGCTGGTATTTGCTGGTTCGCCAAATTACTCAAAATTTCCATTACCGGTCTGCCCAAACCAATCCAACCCGGGTGAATACCACCTCTGTTTCTGGCTTAGAAGGAAAACATCTTGGGCCAACCTTGCATCAATTTACTTTCATTATTATACTCACCGCGGTTTTCAGATGTAAAAATCACAGCAAGTATTTATCTTGGGCTCCATCATCATAATAAATGAAATAATAAAATAGAGAAAACAACAAGAGTCTCTTTCTATGATGTATTTTTAATTAAAACCAGTCACCGCAGGTGGTAACCACTAGCAAACCTGGCTGAGCTCAACAACAAAAAAGGTGGTGACAAATTACGTCCATGCTGTTGCCAAAAAGCTTAATATGAATGTGTTAATATAATCCATATGATCCCCTGAAATTAAATTTAACGGAAGGGAAACTTTACCTTAATTAAAAGTGAAAACTTCATTTGAGCAAGATTAAGAACTTTTGTGAAAGTTCTGTGAACTTCATGGAGTGAAAGTATGAAATCAGGAAGGACCATTTGATATGTTTGAAACAACTTGCTCATATGAATCTAAAGGATAGGACCTTATTGATCTTTGAAACCAGAGTGCTGCTGTACTGCTTTTTGGCATGTATGAATTTACAACACTGCAGTTCACATTTTTATCCCCCTAATCTCTTGCACTCAAAAATTAGTATTATATCTGTATTAAAATACTGTTAATAATACTGTTCAAATGAGTTTGCTTTTGTCTAATAGATTAAATGTTTTTTGCTAGATTATATAACAAAGGATTTATTGTGTTAGTATGTGTCTAGTTTAAATAAAGAGCAACGATTAAATTTCCTAGCAGGATGAAAACAAAAGCAATAGCAAAAGCCTTTATTCTCATATTCTATTATATAAGTAATAGATCAAAGAAAGCCTGACATCCCTCTCTGATTTGAGTTTTGTAAGTTTTATAGGAAATACAACTTTTGAGCTTGGAATCATGTTAAAAACAAAAAGGGGAAAAACAAAGTATTTATGTTGATTGGTGGCACCATCTGGTGGATATAAGAACTCATTGACCGACAAAGAATCGTAGAGTTGCAAAAAGTTACTTCTATTTGAGAAAACACACTGGAAAACTGCTCCCAAATCTGATCACATTTATTTGCTGGTGTGTCTGTCTTTCCACTCTTTACTTCCCCTCCATAAAAGATCCTGAATGGTCTAATTTGCAGGAATATTCTTCACATGTCTTGTCAGCCTGCATTGAACAGAATTTTGTATTGTAATACGGTACATTCCTTTTACACAGCAGAAGAAAACAGATATATTAGTGTTGAATTTTCAACTAAAATTCAAAGTTTGTTCAGCAGACAATGCAGTTGTGCATGTTAAATTAGTTGAAATGTATAAATGAATTTGTGGCAATGTTTTCAGGATCACTTTCAAAAATAAAGAAAAAAAAGTAACTATATTCACTCTGCATAGATGTATTGGTAGTCTTATTATGTATGCATTTCTATATATTTCCTTACAGTATGGAAAAACGGATGGATTAGACAGAGAAAAAATTGAAATTTTAATTTTTAAACTTTTAATCTTCACATTAATTTGAAATATAAGATATACAGTGAAACTCGAAAAATATCGTGCAAAAGTTCATTTATTTCAGTAATGGAACTTAAAAGATGAAACTAATATATGAGATAGACTCATTACATGCAAAGCAAGATAGTTCAAGCCGTGATTTGTCATAATTGTGATGATTATGGCGTACAGCTCATGAAAACCCCAAATCTACCATCTCAGAAAATTAGACTATTACATGCAATCAATAAAATAAGGATTATACATAGAACAATATCGGACCTCTGAAAAGTATAAGCATGCATATGTACTCAGTACTTGGTTTGGGCCCCTTTTGCAGCAATTACTGCCTCAATGCGGCATGGCATGGAAGCTATCAGCCTACGGCACTGCTGAGGTGTTATGGAAGACCAGGATGCTTCAATAGCGGCCTTCAGCTCTTCTGCATTGTTCAGTCTCATGTCTCTCATCTTTCTCTTGGCAATGCCCCATAGATTCTCTATGGGGTTCAGGTCAGACAAGTTTGCTGGCCAATCAAGCACAGTAATCCCACAGTCATTGAACCAGGTTTTGGTGCTTTTGGCAGTGTGGGCAGCTGGAAAATGAAGTCAGCATCCCCATAAAGCTCATTGGCGGAAGGAAACATGAAGGGCTCCAAAATCTGTTAGACGGCTGCTTTGATCCTGGTCAATGAAGCACAGTGGTCCAGAGTCCTCTTTTCTGATGAGAGCAACTTTTGCCAAAAGCACCAAAAATTGGTTCAATGACCATGGGATTACTTGTGCTTGATTGGCCTCTCCATTCTTCCTCCATACTCTGGGTCCTTGGTTTCCAAATGAGATGCAAAAGTTGCTCTCATCAGAAAAGAGGACTTTGGACCACTGAGCAACAGGATTTTGGACCACTGTGCTTCATTAAGAACAGGGTCAAAGCAGCTGTCTACCAGGAGATTTTGGAGCACTTCATGCTTCCTTCCGCAGACGAGCTTTATGGGGATGCTTTTGGCAGCTGCCCACACTGCCAAAAGCATCAAAACCTGGTTCAATGACTGTTGAGTTTCACCTGTACATACTGAAAAATGTTTATTGTATATTAGTATTAAAATATAACATTTTCATATGTATATAAATGTTATATTTATAATATTAAATATTTTATTACTATCAATGTTTATATAATTATTATATATTAACTGCAATAATTTGTTAGGAAATGTCTTTTTTTTGTCCCACCCTGTATGATTCTATGACTAAATGTGGATTGTTTTAAATTCAATGACAAAATGCTACCATGGAAGATGGAACACTACAAATATTACTACTGCAATCAAAACACAAATGCACAGCCGATAATTTGAATTTCTTTTTACTGCTTCAACAAAATCAAATTTCCCCCATCACCTAATATAACTATTTTTTTCATAATAAAACAAGAAAACTGAAGTTCATTCTAAAGCTATTTCTCTCAAATACAACAGACAAATGAACTCGCATAAACAACCTCTTTTGTATTTTCTCCAGCACCTAAAAATATATCCTGGAGTTATTCTTGCCTCGTGTTTGTTACCAGACATGAGCCCAGAATATGGGGAGACAGTTGTGATCTAAGAAGCCTCAAAGAATTGCTCTACTTTTCAATGACTAGATATGGGATCTTTTAGCTGAAACTGGGCATTAGAGAACAGATAGGTGGTGGCCAATGTATCAGCCTTCCTGCTATTGAGCAAAATTTCTGCCTAAATTGTTGAATTACGCTGTCATGTTGGCAGTCATATTCTCCAGCTGATAATCCTTGGAGCTTCAATCTGTCTTCAGCTAACCTAGAATCAGAGGCAACTTCTGAAGTCCATGACCTCTGTGGCAACTACAGATCTGCCTCAAATTAATTAGGGCCTAAGAATTGCTAGGAGTTGCACATTAGCTCTGTGTTTGTTGTTTTCTCTTACAATAATAGAGTTGGAAGGGAATATGGAGGTCTTCTGGTCTAATTCACTGCTCAAGCAGGAGAACCTATACCATTTCAAACAAATGGTTGTCCAATCTCTTCTTTAGAAACTTCCCATGTTGGAACATCCACAATTTCTGGAGGCAGATCATTCCATTGATTAATTGATCTATCAGTAAATTTTTCACTTCTAAATTGGTTCACATCTCAACATACATATTGTAATTGCAATAAATACTATTATTTATCTTCATACAATGTATTTGTTGTCCCCTGTTGTGTTACCAATAGTTTAATATATTACTCCATATTCCACCATAATTTCAATATCCAAATTGTCTCAGAGTGCCAATAAGGCCAATTATTAATAAGGCTTGGTTAGTCCCAGTGTTATGTCTCCAAGTCCCCTAAATTCATACTCCTTAAATGCTAACATCTTCAATATATATTTTTACACACTTATTAATAATAATACAACCAAGTATATCTAAGCATAGTCTTCCACCTTCTATCCTTAATATGCTTATAGTTATAAAAAAAAATTGTATTTCAATATGTGTACAGCTATTTTCCCAGTTTCTATTTTCTACTTTTTTAAAAAAATTCTTAATACACTCACCATATTACAGTGTATTTTATCTCTATCCATCATTTCCTTTTAAAATACCATCATCTTTTGACTTTTTGGTAACACTTTTATATTTCTCTCTTGCATTTCTTTTTAGTATTTTTATACAAATTTTATACAAATGGAGTATTCTCTCTCTCTTATCCCTTGTCTCCTTTTGCTGTATCACTTGGGTGACTATCCATAATCCTCACATGTTTTGGGGAACAGTTTATTTTTTTTTCTCTGTTTTATTGTAAACTCTTACAGAGTTCCTATTTGACTCATTATATTTATAATTGTGATCTCTTCAATATCTTTATCTCCTTGGGCTATTTTGATTTGTCTCTACCACCACTCCTTCACTTCCTGAGGAAACTTGTTGGCAGTTTACGTGAACCTTTGAAGTTGCTTAGAATAGACAGGTAACAGAGACTTTGGATCTGCTCTTATGCCTCTTACAGTAAATCAATCCCTGGGTAGTGCTTGGGGGAAGGCAAAGTTAGGAGCATTGGGAGGTGAAGTGCCTAGAACAATGTTAGAGAAACAACAAGTAAAACTCCAATTTAGGAATTACATGATAACAATAAGAGCATAAACCTATTTTTTCTGCTCTTATTGAATCTCTCAATAACTACCCAGATACATTTTTAACCTTATGTTTTCTCTGAGAGTCATCTATGGTTCTACAATTCTGGGCATTTACCAGATGAAGTCACTTAGACTTACTGAAAGTTGGACTCTGATTTGGCAAAAAAATGGACAGAATCCTGAAAATTGTTAGATCCCATCCTTATCCTTGCTTGTTAATCCATTAATCCAGGGGTGTCAAACCCAAGGCCTGCAGACTGAATCCAGTCTGCAACATGGTTGGATCCAGCCTGCAGGGCCATCCTGGAAAAAGGTAAGAGGTCAACCCGTGTAAACTAGGCTTCGGCCTAGTTTATCCGCATCGCTTCAGCCCAGTCTACCAAATGAGAAGAGGAAACATCAGGTCAGCAGGACTTCAATCCTGTCTATCCGTATCACTTTGGCCCGGTCTACCCAATGCAAAGAGGAAACATTGGGCTAGTATGGCTTTGGCCTGGTCTACCCATTGCGAAGAGGGGGGAAAAGGCCAGCGTGACTTCAGCCCGGTCTACCCGCATCACTTTCGCCTGGTCACCAATGCAAAGAGGAAACATGCCAGCAGTTTGAGGAGTGGCATCAAGATGGCTATACCCACCCAGCTGTCCTTGCCCACCCAGTCCCTCATGCTCAGTGAGTGGCATCAATCTGACCACATCCACCGAGTCAGCCACAGCTATCCAGCCCCCTAAGGTCAACCACAGCCTTTATGTGGTCCTCAATGAAATTAAGTTTGACGCTCCTGCATTAGCCTAATCCTTTCTATGGTGTCAGTTGTTTTGGAAGAAAGGGGTAGTCCTGTCAACTTGAAGGAGGCAATGATACAATACTTTCTCAAGGAGCCATTACTAGATTCTACAGATCTAGGCAACTTTCATCCAGTCCTCAATCTTCTGTTTTTAAAAAATGTTTTTGAGAAGGTGGTTGGGTTGCAGCTTCCAAGGACCTAGGAAGAAACAGATTATTTAGATCCATTCCACCAAGTTTCAGAGCAGAACTTAGCACTGAGTGTCATTAGTTAGGCATCACCAACCTCCTAATAATACCCACTGTACATCTCTATCTTAAATTAACCATACTGTCAGTTAGCTATTCCATGTCTAGAAGCCATGAGGGCTTGGAAGAAGAGAAACAGAAGCTCAATCATGATAAAATCAAGTAGATGTGATTATTTTGGTCCCTTGGATCTAGAATTCATTAATCTTTAGTCCCAGTTTGGGGACATTATCCAACTTTGGGCTGATATGATATTTTAACTTTTCCTGACCCTCTTAATAATTAACCATACTTTGGTCCTCTCTAATGTCTATTATTGCAATGTGTTCTACATAAATGAATGGATGTCTTCCTGAATTTATTGATCTTATTCATACATCCTCTTCCCCTTCTAAGGTTATACCAGACTATCTTTCTCAGTTGCTGGTTTTGATATTTTTCTTCTCCCTCCATTTCTGTTCACTAGCTTTCTTTTCCCACTCCTTTTGCTAACCTCACCTTTAGTCATTTCTGACTATTTTTCTTAGTTCTTCAAACTCAAACCCTCTTTGTGACATTTTACTTTAGGTAAATAAGGCTGGCTTAAAAGCAACACATTAATGCTCTTCTCCATTCTGAAAAAATGAATGCTTATTTTTTGCTTTAAAAGTCATTTTACAGAAATCAAATTCATAGTGTCAACATTTTTGACAAGGGTGTTAAGAGGCTTTGTAAACTTGCATTATATTACTATACACTTGAGGAAAGTCATGATAAGTATGCCAGCAGTTCCAGTCTTCATGTTCAAAGCTCTTCACATATAGCAATAGGCTTAAATCCATGTTGCTCTGCTGACACATTAAAACCTTGGAAAATTAATGTCCACTGTTGCAGAAGTTCCCCCCTTAAAATATGGATGGCAACTCAGTACAGAGCTGATGTGTATCCTCAGTTGTCCTTCTTGCATGTTTCCACAGGCAAAATACTTAAATAAGGCTGCCCAGTCATGTGGAAGAAGATGAAATGTGAAGTGAGCCCTTCCTACTCAAAAATATCTAGTTTTTTCATGATGGTAGCTTGTAACTCTGAGAAATATAGAAGGGGATCGATCTTGCTTTGAAATTAATTGAAAACAAAAAATTAGGATTGCCAGTCACTTTGTGAAGGAATTTGTACAGTACAAGTTCAATGTGATTCTCTGCTACAAAGGTAAAATAATCATGTGCATAGTTTGCAACACATAGTCATTTCCTCCCAGCATATTTATAGCCAATTTCTCCAAACAATGCTGTTCAAAGGTTTTGGAAGTCCTGTGGTCCTAAATTGATTGAGAGTTCTGTGGTGGAAGTCCAAGATACCTAGAGGACATGAGATTGGAGAAACTTGTTTACAATATTCTACACTGCAACTTTTAATGCTATGATTTTTTTAAGCCTTTTCTACTACTGGATGGGGAGACGGAGTTACAAGAAAACATATAATCACTAATTCATTCTTTGATAAATGTTTTGCATTTCCTTCTTTCTTATTTATCCAATCCTGACACCTGGCTTTTTCTTTGAGTTAATGATGAGATACTTGTTTCTTCCATGTCTCTTCAGAATCCGGAGAGCTTTTAAAAAATAAAATAAAATCCTAATATATCCTTTAATAATCACATCAAAGACAACAATAAGGAAACCTTTTCATGATATACTTTCCTGAATCTCCCAGATGTTCCATGGAGCAAATTTCGCTTTCATTTCAAAGGAAGCAGTGAACTTTAGCTACTGCAGGATTACCAATCTGCTTCCTTTGAAAGTCGTGTTTTCATTTATTTATTGTTAGTAAAATAAAACTTTTATTAGTTTTAATTATTGAAGATAGTTTTAAAGAAGCCTATTCGAGAACCTTTAAGGCACAGCTGTGAAACTTTGGGAGGACCCAAAGCCACATTTATCTTTTAAGTGACAAATCAGTGACCACATTTCCACAAAGTCAGAATCTACATGAAGAAGTGGGTGGAGCCAACTAGATTGGATTAATTTAATATTTATTTACATTTAATGAAATAGAATTGATAGAATCCTACTTCTTTAATAATTTTCTCCTTCATTACTGTAGAACTGTGGTGTCAAACTTCAATAGAATTTGAGTTAGGAGCTACTAAACTGTACATAACAATCCCTGATTGGCTATATCAGTGGTGTCAAACACTATTTCAATTGAAAACCGCATCAAGGTTGTGTTTGACCTTGGGGGGCTGGGGTAGACATGGTCAGGGTGGGTGTAGCCAGCTTGATGTCATTCGTGTTGGGGGCGCCTGTGGTGGACCAAGTGCTCTGCCAGTGAAAATGGGATCGCGAACTCCGTTTTTGGCTGTGACAGTTTCCTGCAACCCTCTGCCAGCAAAAATGGAGCTCAGGAGAGCTGCAAGCAGCCCTTGCGAGCCCTGTTTTCACTGAGAGAGGCACTGTGAGCCAATCCTTCATTATTTCCAGGGCGGCCCCGCAAGCCTATGGGTTGGATCTGGGCCCCGGGCCTTGAGTTTGACATGCCTGGCCTATATTACTAGGAAAACTACACGTTTATATATTTATTTATTTATACATCCATGAATTTTATAATTATGTCTTACAAAGGTCATAAATCATAAACAGCAAAACTAGTTTAAGAGTATAACAAGTGGAAAATTATATATTTATATTTCCTATTTCTAAACTACCCATCTCCTTCAAAGAGGGGCTGTTTTAAAACTTGGGAGACATTCCTCAGAATCTTTATCTCAACCTTGCTGTTATCAGAAATACATTTCAAAATTTAGACCAGTGGTGGGTTCCGGATCCCATTCCAACCGGTACAGTATGGTTGGAACGGGCCTGGCGGCATCCACATGGACGCGTGCAGCACGTGCATGCATCTTAGCACCTCCGTGAGTCTCCATGATGCTCTAGCTGCTCAGTAGAGCATCGCACAGGCACTGTACGCACTATGCACATGCACAGAAGCACAGAAGAGTTAAAAGACCGGTAAGGAGCTTGGGCAGTGGGGTGGGCCTTCCGGAGCACCGTACCAGAACGGTATCTGGTGCTCCGGGCATGTTCCGGTACACCCGTACAAGACCGTACCACCTGCAACCCACCACTGATTTAGACCTACGTCTAGGTCAGTACTAAAGGGAAACTGAAATCTCAATGTTAAGAATTATAATCCTCTCCTTCAGAGCAATAGAAATCAATACATTCCTCATTAAAATAAGTCCAGACAATGTTAGATAAATAATAACAATGAACATTTGTAATGTCTAATTTCACCTTTGTGGGTAATGGATTGGGTGGATTTCTCCCTTAATATTATTTCTGTGCTATTCCATTTAAGATTGAGAAATAGTAGAGAAATTAAATTACTTCAGTCAACATCGTAGCTAGAACTTTTCAGGAAAAACACAGAGGTCCAAGTGATCGTCTGACCAAACATCCAAACATCCAAATTCCAGTACTACTGTTGAAAACAAGCAGAAATCTAAACAGGGTTTGTCCAAAAATATTTTAATGGTTGGTTGTTGATAGTATCCTGACAGTAATCAACAGATGCGCCATTCATCTTTTCTGTAATTTTCTTTGAGAATTTTGAAGGGAGGAAGTAACAAAGCTTGGTTGTCTGAACGAAGTACTTGGAATAATCCATATGTTTTGACTATGGCTGTGTAATTGGGCATGTCCCAGTGTCTTGCATTCAAAAGCAGAGGGAGGGGTGGATTAACTAGATTAGTCTCCATCATTTGAGAAAGGACACAACTTGCTATGTTTGAAGTGTTTAGTGAAGGAGGACAGAACTAGTTTTGAAATTTGCATTAATCTAATCTGAGATGGCAGCTGCAATGAAACACCTGAACTCTTTGAGAGGCTACGCTACGCAATGGAAAACACCGCAAAAGAATGTCTTAAAGCAAACTATCTGTAGTCACCCACATTAGCCATTATCAAACTACATTGAATAGCCAGCATTATCACTCTACTATAGTTGTCTTCCATCCCATCCCACAAACTAACTGCAGAAACTCAACTGGGTTTAATATGATTGGCAACTGAGAGGTATGATCAATACAACCATGATAAATATAATGCTACTTACTGTTTTTACCTATTTGAACAGATTTACATGAAAGGATTTTTATTTTATTCAACGATCAGGAAATACAATTTGTATAGTAGCTCCCCCAATTCTTTTTTCAGCAAGTAGACAGGACAGGTTACTGTGCTGAATGAATTTTCTTTAAAAAAAAAAAAAAGATAAGACCCATCAAATATAAGAGTTTTGCAACAGATGGAACTGGAATACTTTTAAGTGATTTTCTATTTATTATTTATCAAATTTATATGGCTATTCATCCCAGTTAAAGTGGCTCTGTAAAGTATAAAATAAAACAATTTATTAAAACATTTTGTAAATCCTTATTTACAAATAAGGATTTCTAAATGATATTTAAATACATACAGGGGATTCCCAGGCATACTAAGGGAAAAAAAAACAGTTTGAGAGTTTTATGGAAGGCCATAAGAGTTGGGGCTAACCCAGAGGTGGTATTCACTTACCTTTCCTACCGGTTCGCAAATGTGAGCGCACAAGTGTCCGCAAGCTCAGCCTTCTGGCTAAAAAAAAGGGCCTAAATGGGAGGCCACAAGCCAGGGTGGGTGGGCGGGGCCACCTGTGATTTCCGCTACCAGTTCAGGCGAACTGGTCCAAACTGACAGAATACCACCTCTGGGCTAACCTCATCTCAGGAGGGATGATATTCCTGAGGGTGGAATGCACATACATCTACTCTATTTATACAAAAAACATTAGGAGAAAGGGTATCCAAAATAATTGTATATTTTTAGACTTTTTTTTAATTCCACTTTTATATTTATAAATAACTTCAAGTGTAAATATCATCACTTAATGCTTAAAACTCCTTCCTCCTATTTTATCCACAATAGTAAGTCTGTGAGGTGAGCTGAGATGGGGTAGAGTGACTGGCCCAATGTCACCCAGCTGGGTTTGTATCTAAAGCACAACTAGAACTCATCAATCTATCCCTTTCTAGTCTGCTGCCTTAGCCTCTAGATCAAAAAAAAATATGCACAAGGCTTCATAGAAGGAAATTTGCTTCTACCCCATCACCAACAGTAACAAATGTTTATCAGTTATGGCTTGTGGATAGAGTTTTACTCCCCTTTAGCAGTTCTGAATTTAGGTTACTATTAAGTTACGGTTGTTGCCTTGGAAGCCAATGATGTTTTAATAACTTAAGGCACCACTAAGAGAGCCAGTTAGGTCTAGTAGTAAGGTCAGAAGGCAAGAAATCAGGAGGTAGTGAGTTCTAGTCCTGCCTTAAGCTAGCAGGGTGACGCTGGTCCCTCTCTCAGCCCAACCCACTTCACAGGGTTCTTGTTATGGGGAAAATAGGAGGAGGAAGGAATATTAGGTGTGTTCACTGCCTTGAGTTATTCATACAAATAATAAATGTGGAATAATTCAAAGTAAAGTATAATCAATCAATTAAAAGGGATATTGTTCATCCATGTTCTTACTGACATTCTTTTCAACTCTTATGGAAATGTCTTTGAAGCACACTTGTATTGTTCAATTAGTTTAAAATTATAATTGCTAGATTATTGCCTGAGACTGAACACATCTAGACAATCCTTGAATCAAGGGCAAGGTTGAAAGTTGGAAGGGACCATCTAGTTCAACACCCTGCTTAAGCAGGAAATTCTGTACCATCTAGTGGGAGGCTGGGTTATTACTTTGGTAGTGGAGCACTTGGTTGGTCTGGTTGATTCATCAAAATGCCTCACTGATCAACCCAATATAGCACATTCAACAGATGTAAAAAGAATAATACTGCCATAAATCAGAAAATATCTCAGAAACTTGCCAACAGACTGTTACAATCATATGGCATTAGTGTAGCACAACATACAGTATAAAAACTGCCACTACATAGGGGAAACAGGCAGAAGACTAACAGAATGTATCATGAGCACTCAGAAGCACTCAGAAGACATGACGACAGCTCTTTAATTTCACAATACATGGATAGACCTAACTGTAGTTTTAACTGGGAAATTGTGAAAATCCTTGATCAAGCCAAATCCAAAAAAAAACCACTAGAGAATTCCTGGAAGATTGATACTCAAATGAATCAGCTATCAATGGTACATAGACATAAACAACATCTATGTACTACACAAAAGAGACAATCCAAAAAGGAAACAAAAAGACTGAAACATTTCCTCACCAGCAATCAGCACCCAGATGAGCATAAATTAATACCGAGATTAACATCAGAACAACAGTCAAGAAGTAAACAATACCCAAATCAAGCAATGACCAAACAAGCTATCACTTACTTGAGTGAGCAAACTCCACTTTCTGATGTTACCTAGTTTAGATAATGAAACCTCTGCAAACAAAAACAAAAAACAAGCTCAGAGAGCATCAAGAAAGGAAGCACTCAAAAAGGAAGACTTTGGAATAGCAGACAAAAAGTCTGCTAATCAAGAAATCACATTCAGCTGTGATATTTGATAGAAAATCCGAGAGAAATCTTTACCCATTGTTAGTTCCAGATGTATTGCTGGGTGTATTATGCACATATATCTCAATTTCCTTATCTTGTGCAAAATTCAGAAATCTTCTAATAGTTTTGGCAACCCAAGTGGGATTGAGCTGTGGCTACCAGAGCTCCTTTCCAGAATGTCTGTGGAAAACAACACACAAGATTTCAAATCTGCTTGTTTGCAGATCCAAATCTTCTGTAATGAAGACTTGAAGTTGGAAGGAAACTGAATGCGTTAGATCAGGGCTATCAAACTCACAGCCCATGGGCCAAATGTGTCACATGCTGGCCACGCCCATGCCAGTTTAGGAAAGGGGGGAAAGTCGTGTACATTATGTAATGGCGCTGTGACGACACGAGTTTGACGCCCCGGGTTTTAATTCTTGAAATGGAAAAGTTTTGCCAATAGCTATAACCAACTGGTTGATTTTGCCTTAACATTAAATATCACACTGATGTAAGAAATGTTGGTATTAAAATCCCATACAAAGGGGCTGGAGTGGGATAAGGAAGAGCAAAATAGGAAGTGCTACTATAATATCTTCTCAGAAGTTCTATTGCTCCTGTTCAAAGGTAAGTCAAATCTAATA